>NC_058403.1:28282051-28603743 GCF_002201575.2 Neomonachus schauinslandi | reverse complement strand
AAAAACATATTTTACTAGAATATACCTCTACTATTAAATGATTCTGTTAAACAGTACCTTTGAGTTAAATATGGAAAATACAGGCAAGTAATAACCTATTTGATTTGATTAGTCACAGACACAACAAGAACGCAATTAAAAGTAAAAATTCATTTAAAAGTAAATAATACAGGGGTGCCTGGGTGGCTCAGTCAGTTAAACGTCTGCCTTGGGCTCAGGTCATGATCCCAGGACGCTAGGATCCTAGGATCCAGCCCTGCGTCGGGCTCCCTATTCAGTGGGAGCCTGCTTCTCTCTCTCCCTCTGCCTTTCTCCCCCCTGCTCGTGCTCTCTTCCTCTCAAATAAATAAATAAAATCTTTTTTTAAAAAAGTAAGTAATCCATTCTGCAATAAAATTTGAATCTGAACAATGAGGCTATACTGAGAGAAATATAGAAAATTCAAACAGCTGAGTTGAAATGTAATATATTCCCTAATTATATTAATGTGCTGATGGCCCTAAGAGGTAGGATACAGGTGTGAAAAGGAAACACACCTTTATCTGGGTTTATTCAGTAAAAGAATTCTAGTTTCTTTTTTTTTTTTTTAAAGAATTCCATTTTCTAAAACTGGTTTTAGCAGCACTCGATAATGGCAAAATTTTAAAAGATTGACATTAAATTAACTTGAGGATTTGCACATGTGTATTCACCTTGACATTGATTTTTCATAATCTTTATAAAGAAAATAGCATAACAAATAACTGTGGCTTTTTCCAGGCAAACCATATAAGGGAAAATAAAACCCTCACATATAATGGAGTTTTGCAAAAATCCTGTCCTTGGAATGAAACTGTAGCAAGAGCATACTTCTAGAACTTCTAATATTAAAACATTAAAGGATGCCCCAAATGGGAATACATTAAATCAAATTCCATGGTGGGGGGAGGAATTTTCATGAGACAGTGAAGTTCAAGATTTCTTATTCTCTGTTGTTTCTCTGTCCATAATAAATCAGTTTCCCAAGCTAGGAGTCACAGACAAAATCTGTTAATTTATCTGTCATACAACAAGAAAGAGATGCCTATTCCTGACTTGAAAAAATGTGAGATAGTCATACCATTGGTGTGACACTTTAAGCAAAAATTTGGAAGTTGTTATTTACAGTTGTAAGGGGACCCAATTAGCCGGTAGCAATCAGATTTTATTTACACTTCCTGTTATTAGGATTGAAAATCCTCAGTGGAAGTCAGCAGCCAGAAATAGCAGCTAGCCTTCAAGATGACCACCTTCCAAGGCGGTCAATTTTTCCCAGAAGGCAAAAGAAAACAAGCCAAAATGTCCAGCACTCATTAAAATAACTCACTCAGGTATCATTTTCTAAACCTTAGAGAGTTGAAACAGAAAAGTTCTATCATATCCTGCAAAGTAACATATTTGTTAAAAAGCTATGGCTATGCATATGCTTATTTGTCCCACCTTTGTGTGTGCATGTTAACGTAATATCCATATTGTTTTTTTTTTTATTTCTGATGTACACAGAAAATGTATTTGACTCTAAAACAAAAAGGTATTCCATTTATATATGAATGAGTATTCAGCATGGGTGTGATTAAAAATAACCATACCACAGATAGTTTTCAGATTGTAAGATCATGGACATGATTTATAGTTAAGGTTAAATGATAATATTCAACTATTCAAATCACATGGTCTTACAAGAAAAATTGGTTTTCTAGCTTATTCTTTTGGAAAACACACCAAACTACTTTGATCTGGCAAAGTAATGTTTTAATCACATACAGTATAATAGTAAAGATGTGCTCTTTCCTGAGCTTTGATATATGTAATGCTCTCTAACAAGTGGAAATTGTCACTCTATCTCAACAAGTAAGTTGAAATAAGTTCTATGATTAAAAACTAGTTGCTTTATGAAAAAAAGACAATATTACATTCATAGGATAAAGTATTAGAAGCCTTAAGTATTTCAAGTAAAAACTACAAGATCTGTTTTCCTTTAAAAAAAAAAAAAGTTCTGTATAATGATTACAATTCTGAACGTTCTAATACTGTTCTCCTAAAATAATCTTATTGGATTTTTTTCTACCTCACACATGTTTCCTTTTTAATCATATCCCTTCACAAACACTTGGTAAACACAACGATTTATTGTACTGGATTTTTAACTACCTGTCTACATTTATGCTTTGCTGTTAAATCTATCATTCTTGACAAATACAGCTCAACAAAAACATTTGTTTAACGCATGAGATTAGGAACAAAAAATCAAGGAAAATGATTTAGAGTAAAGAGCAATCTGAATTTTCAGACAAAAAAAATCAAACTGAATTGTTACTTCAACAGGAAAGACAAGACAAAGGACATTAGGTGAACATTCACACACACACACACACACACACACACAAGCTGGTCTCATTGGTCGACAGCAGTGATCTACAGCTCAACATAATAGGCTTCTAGCTCTATAAATCTGTTCTACTCTGCAGTACTTTCCCGAGAAAGTGATATATTTCTAAAAAGTTCCATCTAAATGTCACCCTGAAAGCTTCCCAGGTTGAGGATCATTCCCAACGCAGAAGAGTACAGCAAAACCTTTCCCGGTGACACCACACTGACTTAAATATTAACCTAGAACATGCTTATAGAGTCAATATAAGGAATTTTTATGCAATTTAAAGGGAATGTCTGTCTCATTAAAAGAACTTTAAACTTCCAAAGCTTCCAAATGCTAACATCTCTAAGCACTAGGCTTTGTTCCTCCTAAGATCCTCTTAGAGACCCAAAGGTCACATAGACTGGACTACTGAAGGAAAGAACCTGTACTGGTCGCCAAAAGGCAGGGTCCCCATGTGTGCAAGGCACTCCTATTGTGTTCCAGACAAGGTATAGTGGGGCGGTGGGTACACAAACGAGTAAGCCCGCACAGAAGTAATGTCAGACTGAAGTAAATATGAAGAAAAGAAGATTACAGAAACAGAGAAGTGATGGTAACTTAAAACCTTACATACAATGAAAGGGAATCCAGATTCTCATGATAAAATATTTTAAGATTTTTTTTTTTTGGCTCTAATTGGTCTTTAGAAAATGAGGGGAAACCCAGAGTTAAATAGACAGAATATTTAGGTCAATAACACACATACACACACACACACAGTTGTGAAGACATAATTTTTATCTTTTTTTGTTTTAATGGGGTGTGGGAGTTGAAACTGTGCATCTCCTAACACATTATATGTCCAAAAACTGCTATTTACTGCATCCGACATTATACTTTCTTCTACTATAGGCTAGTCTTTAGTAAATCAATTTACAGAATTTAAACTGCTACGCATTACCACTTCTTAATTCATAATTTACTTAAGTATGGTTAGGATTTTTGCCTCTTTAAGTTGTCATGGACATCCCCAACCCCATTATTATAGCTGTACCCCAGCTCCTACAAAAAAGCAAATTTAAATGTATGCTAAATATTTTAAAGGCAATTGCCCCAATGCTGGAGAGACATTTAAGGACTTTATCTTTTTCTTTCTAACCACCCTTATACAGAAGCAACAGAGCTTCAGCATTTTAAAAGTATGTGTGCTTTTTCAATTTTATTTTAGAGACTCTTTCAGAACATAGTTAAAATTAAATACAGCCAACAAGACTCTTCCTTATCACCAATTTTTAAAGAAAACACCACATAACTTAAATAATATAGGCTTTATACTACAGAGTCAATATTACAACTACACTATATGGGCTCACAATTTCTAACTATTTTTTTTTTTGCTTTAGACTCTCTAAATATGTGTTTTTAATCCCAAAATGTTGAAAAAGCCACCAAAAACTGAATCAGTAAAAGCAGTCAATAAAGTTTGTTTTAAAAAGCTGTGGTAATGGGCGCCTGGGTGGCTCAGTTGGTTAGGCGACTGCCTTCGGCTCAGGTCATGATCCTGGAGTCCCGGGATCAAGCCCCACATCGGGTTCCCTGCTCGGCAAGGGGTCTGCTTCTCCCTCTGACCCTCTTCCCTCTCGTGCTCTCTGTCTCTCAATCTCTCTCTCAAATAAATAAATAAAATCTTTAAAAAAAAAAAAAAAGCTGTGGTAACAATAAATGAAGTCTGCCCTTTCAAACTGATAATCAGCTTAATAATATGTCCCCAGGTTTTTTATTTCCCCAAACTTCACCTCAAGAAATTAAGGACACAGCAGACGTGACATAGCAAGGTCATGCATAAAGAAGCATATCAAGATGGCTACTCATGAAATATAAGTTCTCCCCCCAACTTTCTGTGATGGCAATGCATTTCAAGCTTTCATGTTTGAAATTATTGTCAAAATAGTTATTAGGGATCTATATTCATAGACCCCTAGGAATGTAAACTAAAAAGAAGACATAATCTCACAGAGAAAACAACTAGAAGTATGTTAGTTTTGATCAAAAAATGAAAGCCATAATAACAGTGAATGACCATTTCTGAAATGTTGTCTAAATTCACTCTCATGTCTACTACTTTAGGAGTTTATTCCCCAAAAGAAGTAACTTGACACGTTTGTCCCAGAGGTGGGGATGGGCAGAAGAGGACATTCAGATATGGGGAGGGCCTTAGGTTCAAGTCTCATGGCTTTGGGAAAGTACTTAAGCATTCTTTTCCAAGAAGAAATCCTGTCTCTGAAAAAAAAAAAAAAAATACACAAATGTATCTAATACTGGTGAATACACCATTCTATTCACTGCAACTCTTTGGTTGACAGGCAGGAATTTTCTGTTAATTTTTTTAATGCAACTTTAAAAATTGGGTACTCAATAACACAACTTCTGTGTATTGGTTTTAGAAACTGTAAATATTGTGGATAATAACTATTTGCTGTAATAGGTTTCCCACATTATTTCCATTGTGGTTACTGTCACCTTAATCAATGTTTCCTTTAGAGAAGAGTTCTAGAAATGTTTCAAGAAAAATAAATGCTTCAAATAAGAGCTTGCCTTATAACCCAGCTTCAGATATGCCTTCAGCCACTATCTGCTCCTCTGGTTCAGCAAATAAGGATTTGATTTTGAGGTTATTACCATGGAAACACCCAGGTATTAAGTTACCAACCCAATTCATCAATCCTAATGGATTGTACTTGGTAAGTACTTGGATTTTCTGGGCCACACTTCCCACTATGTGGGGATAACTTCAGATTGTAAAGGTGGGTTGAATATATCTAAATTGAGTGTCACCTACACCTGGGAATTACCCACTAATATGTTAAGAATACCCTAGAGTCATTTCCATGCTTTCTCTATCGGGCCTATAGAACTAAATCCAAATAAAATATTTTACATTAATTTAAACTAAATTAATGCATCTCACCTCACCAAATCAGGATTCCTTTACTATGAGGGTTGCCCTATTATTTTAATTAAGTATAATCTTTAAATATTCAAGTGAAGGGCGCCTGGGTGGCTCAGTGGTTAAGCAACTGCCTTCGGCTCAGGTCATGATCTCAGGGTCCTGGGATCGAGTCCCACATCGGGCTCCCGGCTCAGCAGGAAGCCTGCTTCTTCCTCTCCCACTCCCCCTGCTTGTGTTCCTGCTCTCGCTGTCTCTGTCTCTGTCAAATAAATAAATAAAATCTTTAAAATAAATAAATAAATAAATAAATATTCAAGTGAAAAATATCAATCAAGTATGGAAAGGTATGTCTTAGGGCATATTCCCATAAAGATATAAAACTTAAAATTCCATATCATGATGTTCGTTAATGTCTTTAGTCAATGTAATTTTAAACAGATCAGTTAAATTATTACACATAATTCATTTTATAATAATACTTCCTCTTTAAAAATTTGTTATGGTTTGTCACAGATTTAAAGTGTAAGGCACTGTGGCTCAGTCATTAAACGTCCGCCTTCTGCTCAGGTTGTGATCCAGGGTCCTGGGATCAAGCCCCATATCAGGCTCCCTGCTCAGCGGGGAGCCTTCTTCTCCCTCTCCCACTCCCCCTGCTTGTGTTCCCTCTCTCACTGTGTCTCTCTCTGTCAAATAAATGAATAAAATCTTTAAAAAATAAAAATAAAAAAAATAAAGTGCAAGGCACCTAATGATATGAAAGGATAATATCATACGTACAATATAAGTGAACCAGGTCTGTTCTGAAATACTTACTCCTTTTAAAGCCCCACCAAAATTTCATAAACATTGTTGCATAAATCAAACATTTCTTCTATACTGTTAATTTGCAATATTTGACAAAACTTAAAAATATAATCCACACCTATTCTAGGCATTTTAGCTGTAGAAGCACTGATCTATATACTTAAGAGAATCCTTGAAAACCTTTTTATAATATAGTCTCATGTTTAACAAATATGTGAAAACAGTCTCCTGAGAGTAGAATTTTATTCTTTGATTAGTTGAAATTATTTCATCAGTTGAATTCACTGAGATGTGGGAGGCAGTTTGGTCCTTTAGATGGACTGTGGATTGGAACCTCTTAAAATTGTAGTGATATGTGCAAGGCTATATAGCAAAGTATTTCATTAGGAAAACGAAAAAAAAAAAAACAGATGTGCAAAATATATGTTAGAGTTTCAAAGAACTTAAACTGCTATTTTTCATACTAGGCACTGAATAAGTGAATAATTCTTTTCTTGTGTTTGTTTAGTTATTTTTTTGTAAATTGGAAGAACAAGTAAATAGAACCAACAGTACAAGATATATCTAGGGAGAAAAAAGTTATACTTATGATAAAATAAGAAAGAAAAGAAGGAAACTCAACCCATGATCTATGATATATGATAAAATGATCACGTTATCAATATATCACCAAGTTTACACATTTAAAATATAACTAGGCTACAAGGAA
Source organism: Neomonachus schauinslandi (assembly GCF_002201575.2). Lineage (NCBI taxonomy): Eukaryota > Metazoa > Chordata > Mammalia > Carnivora > Phocidae > Neomonachus > Neomonachus schauinslandi. The sequence continues at coordinate 28,596,906 of NC_058403.1, read as the reverse complement.
GAGCTATTTAGTAGAAATTGTTGATTGTTCTTCTATTTCTCCTAATGAAAATTTTAAAAACGTTAGGAATTGTTTTGGAGGGTTTTTTTTTTAAGAATGCTAGGATTTTTTTTAAAAAATCATAGCTACATTATTAGAGAAGGTTTTTGTAAATTCCCTTTTACTTACTGAACTCTGTTGGAAGAAGTCAGCTGTAGGAGAAAAGGAAGAAATTACAAAGATAAGGCAGATCTGGAAATTGGAGCCACTGGGCATCTGTAGGGAAGAGAGAGAACACTGCATGGATACAGCCTTTGCAGGACCTGGTGGAGAAATAGACACTGCAAGAGCCTCCCCAGCGACAGGAATCAGTCTGTGGGTGTTTATATATTTATAGCCTTGACTGTCCCTCCTACCTAGGGAATGGTGAGCATCAGCTACCAACTGCCGTCAGGAAACCATTCTGTGTCCATTTAATCAGTGACCTGCTATGCTTGGGTCTCAGCGCAGGGTTAAGAAAAAGAGGTACATCTTTGGATTGGTTTTTAATAGACTGAGAGAGGAAGCAGAAGTAAAGACTGGTTTCCAGAGATGGACTCGATGCTGCCAGAAGTGAAATGTTTGCAACATGACAGCTACAAGGCAGAGAGATGCACCTAGCTTCCTTGTTTGACGAAAAAGTGTCAGGAATTAGGAAATGCTGGACAGTGACTTCTATGAATTAAGTTCAGAGAAGAACGTATAGACAGAATAATCCAGGAATGGATGTTTATATATTTAAGGTCAAAAAGACTTTCCCATTAGCATCTTCAAATGTATAATTCCAAATTGTTTCTCAAACCAGTTTTGACAATTGGCAATCTCACCATCAGAGGATAAATGTTACAATTTTCTCATGCTCAAGGTGTTGCTCACATGATCAAAAACATTTACTTACTCCCTATTGTTTTTAACAGTAAGTAAAAATAGTTGCAGTTTATACACAAACGGAATTTTCTGGCCTACCACTGTTTGCTGTCTAGTCTGCAACATAAACCTGAGTGCCAATAGTACCCTTTGTCTTCGTCTTAACAATATTTTAGGTAAGATAACCTTAATGGTATAGAAAAAGCCTGGAATTCTCTGTTGTAATAAGAGTATAATAATCTGCAGATGTGATTATTAGGTCATGGACGAAAAGAACCTACCTCTTAGTAGAAATCAACCAAGGTCTAAGAATGCACATATTTTCCAGATATGATCTACACAGGCATACTGTCTCTGCTTTCAAGACTGAATCCAAGGCTAGACTGTTGGGCACTGCAAAGATCTACATCTTACTATATTATGCTTACATGAAGTTAAAGCATTTTAATGTAATTATCCCTGAAGCTCATCATCACTCAAACTCCCAGAATGATTATGCTGGACAATGAACCAGACCATAGATCCAGATCCTAAGTGGTAAGACGCATCTTCACCCACACACAGTGTGCGTGCCAACCTTCCCTGATGGAAAACTCTATGTCCCAAACACATATTGATCCTTTCACCAGATTGGCTCACCATGAAAGAGGAGGATGTGGTGGGTTATCAGCTTTAACTAATGGATGTATTGGCTCAAATGTTATCCTAAAAATAATATTTTGGCCCTTCTCAATTTACTCCTCATCTCCTCTCTCTCTAGTTAGCAATATTTTTCATAGGGAAAAATCAATGCACCAATTGTCCACAAATTCAATCTTTCTACACTGAGAAATAGGATTAGTATGGTTTCTAAAATCCATGTTATTTGATGGGGGAAAGCTTAAGTCCTTGTGGAATTACAGTATATTCTGTTTTAATTCTTACTTATTTAAGTTACAGACTGTTCAGCCAAGAAATAACTTTTATAATTAAGTAGAGCATTAATAAAGACCCTATGGTTATTTGTATATCACTTTGCTCCCAAATGCTTTTACGTTGTTTACAGATGCATACATTACAGCAAGATAAAATATTTAAACTCTTTAAAGAGATCTTTGGAAAATAAAAATATGAAAGCAAAATGGTGCCAGGAATGTGGCTAATGAACAAATGCATGCCTTGACAAATCGTGCAATCAAGGTAGAACACAAATTTGATGTTGATATTGACCTTCCTAATTGATATGAGGAAAGCAGAAAATATATAACTGGTAGCAAGAATGTACCTAAAACAAGCCAGTTACTTGGGAGAAATGCCAAAATAAAGTAAAAGAAACTATTTTACTCTCGGCCCTCATAGAACATTTCATCATGATGGCAAAGCACAGCTCAGAAAGAAGCCATTGTGCTTGACTGTGTGTGGGTTCAGTTAGGCAGCTCTCTGATGGTCTCCCTTAATCCTGAAATAAATTTTAGATTATATGGCAAATGGATGACTGCATTTCCTCCCAGCCATCTTCCATAAATATTATTTCTCTTAGCCAAGTGTCTGAAAGGTATCGGACTGGAGTGAATTTGAGATTATGGTCCCTGACAAGTACCAGGAAAACTGTAATTCTGTTTCCATTTACAAACAGAACTGTACCCTCTAAAAATCAACTGAATGGTGTGGAGTACAAGTTCACCATATGGAAAAAAGGAACCTGATAAGGATGAGCCTGAGCAGAAGACCACTCAGTTTCTGAATAAAAATAGAAACAAGGCAATACTGGCAGTCAGAGCTCAGAGTCTACTCAGAAAAGGGTTTTGGGCCTACTCTAATATAGAGTGAAATGGGAGAGACAGTCCAGCAACTGCATTCCATAAAGCACAAAGTCAACAGTTTGTGGGAAAACACTTGTGGTGAAAATGGCTGCCTGAAGAAAGAAGGGAGAAAAGGACAAAGGAAAGAAGAAATGGAGGAAGGAAGGAAGGATCAGATAGAGAGTACCTAATTTTGAGCAACAAAACTTCCTTCAATATTTTCCAAAATAAATCTGTGGCAAATGTTTAACTTGGAAACAGAATTAGGCAACTTGACATGTAAAATCATCAGTTATAGGGCGCCTGGGTGGCTCAGTCGTTAAGCGTCTGCCTTTGGCTCAGGTCATGATCCCAGGGTCCTGGGATCGAGCCCCACATCGGGCTCCCTGCTCGGCGGGAACCCTGCTTCTCCCCCTCCCACTCCCCCTGTTTGTGTTCCCTCTCTCTCGCTGTGTCTCTCTCTGTCAAATAAATAAATAAAATCTTTAAAAAAAAAATCATCAGTTATAAAGCAGTCAAGTGAAGGATCCAAAGCATTTGCTGATTTGACTGGGAAATTATTCATGTACACTGGCTAAAAATAGAAATATTTTTCAGACGGAGACTGAAAAATCTATAAGTGGCCTGTAGGCCTATTTATTTTGCCATTCCCTGTTTATAAGATAAATACACAAAACAATCTCTTTCCCAAAGACTTCATGCCCTAAAAAGCACGACACATGCAATGCAGCAGTCCGCCACACGGGGGCAGTAGAGGGCCAGCTTTCTTATATGACAATAAAATGTAAAAGGAGTTTATGAAAAAAATATATTTTTTTAAGATTTTATTTATTTATTTGACAGAGAGAGACACAGCGAGAGAGGAAACACAAGCAGGGAGAGTGGGAGAGGGAGAAGCAGGCTTCCCGCCAAGCAGGGAGCCTGATGCGGGGCTCGATCCCAGGACCCTGGGATCATGACCTGAGCCGAAGGCAGACGCTTAACGACTGAGCCACCCAGGCACCCCGAAAACAAGATTCTGATGAAAATAAAATTATGTTTTCTCAAGGATGAGAAAGAATTTAATTTCTTAAATATTTCCAGACCTCATACGTAGTTTGTAATAAAACTGAAATTGCTTGTTTGACTTCTGCTCTCATATCTATTCCACCTCCAACTCAGCCTCTATCAGTTTTTCAAACAGCCTAGGAATTTTCCAGTTTAAGGGTCTTTGCCTATCCTATTTATCTCAACAAAGGACACGCCCCTGATCCCACCCAAATCTATTAGGTCCCAGTTTAAATGCAATTTCCTTAGAGACAGCTTACCTAAGCCACCTTTTCTAAAACAAGTTTCTCTAACACAACATGCAATTTTTATGTAGCTTCCCCCCCTCACCCCGGTATTTCAATCACAGAACTTAACTCAGTTTATAAGTATTTTACTTATGCACTTTCCTATTTGAATTTGTCTGTTTCTTGCGGTATGCTCCGAGCTCCATGAAGCTAAAGCCCTGTGGAGGGACATAATAGAGACTCAAAACCTATTTGATGAATGAATGAATGAATCCCTATGATTTATTTTCTCCCACCCTCAAGTTCAACTGAGCCCCACACTCCCATGTAAATCTTTATAATAACAGCAGTAGTAAATGTCACCCAACATCTTCTAGCGAGGCCTGAGAACTTATCCAGAGGTTACAGCAATGAAGAATAGTTCTGATATGCTCTTAATTAAACACTGCCTCTCTTCTATTTAGAAACCTGTCCCATGTATCATATGATCTCACTGATATGAGGAATTCTTAATCGCAGGAAACAAACTGAGGGTTGCTGGAGTGGGGGGTGGGGTGGGAGGGATGGGGTGACTGGGTGATAGACACTGGGGAGGGTATGTGCTCTGGTAAGCGCTGTGAATTGTGCAAGACTGTTGAATCTCAGATCTGTACCTCTGAAACAAATAAGGCAATATATGTTAAGAAAAAAAAAAAGAAGAAGAAGAAGAAGGTAGCAGGAGGGGAAGAATGAAGCGGGGGAAATCGGAGGGGTAGACGAACCATGAGAGACGATGGACTCTGAAAAACAAACTGAGGGTTCTAGAGGGGAGGGGGGTGGGAGGATGGGTTAGCCTGGTGGTGGGTATTGAGGAGGGCACATTCTGCATGGAGCACAGGGTGTTATGCACAAACAATGAATCATAGAACACTACATCTAAAACTAATGATGTAATGTATGGGGATTAACATAAGAATAAAAAAAAAAAAAGAAACCTGTCCCTTGGAGGTGGTAGGGGCATAGGCTTAGAAAGAATGCAGATCACTGAAGGAAGAATGCTGTACTTGTCCACTCCATTATATCTTTGTCATAGTTTTTAGTCCATGCTCTCAGACCCCACATCTTGGCTGCCTTTCTCAGCATTTACCCTTGTTAAGGAAGAAATGCAGATGAGCAGCTAGAGAGGAGTTTCATGCTGTCCACTCCCACCCATGATGACAACAACATAATGTTCCTTTCTTTCTCCTCCAACTCCCTAGGCACTACCCCTACCTACATATAAAATGGTCACTTATAATTAGCACTAGTAGAGAGATACAAAAAAATACTGTTTTATGCAGCCTTAGGGTATAAAACACCAGCACTCAACATCATGATGTAATTTTATGAAGCAATAAATTAGGGAGACAGAAAAGACAAAACACATGGGGTAGAGGAGAACCACAGTAGGGCAATGTGCTCTAAAGGCAATCTTCACATAGTCCCATGATAATGTGGATTCCGAACGGGGAGAGACCATTTCCCCGCTGATGTTTACTCCATGCTTAGTATGATACCACAGCCTAAACTGATTAATCAACTGCTTCTGGAAGTCTTGAATGGAAGCCAGAGTGTATTGGAAATAAGTATTATTTTGTTTTCCACCACTGAAGAGCTGACCAGAATATAAGGTCTGCACTTCAGGGCTTCCATCATCAAAGGCTGAGCTATCCAGGAAGGCTGGGATAAATGTTAGCTCTTCCCCACCATGGTTTTGGAGAGTAGATGGTCAAACCTCATAAGGACTAAGAGAAATTCTATAACCCAAAGGATGATTTTCAGGCCTCACAGCAGGTAGTCAGTAGCTTCAGGGCTGTGCCTTCCCCCTTTCTCACCTATAGTAACCCCCACCACAACTCAGCACTGGAGAAAGAGCAAAGCAGTGATGAAAGAGAAACAATAAAAGCTATAGGGTCCAAGATGACACACTGCCAAGTGGAAAAGGAAGGATGATTCCAGGGAACAATAGGAAAAAAGGGAATATGACACCTAAAAGCACAACAGCATCATTTCCTTAGGGCTGTACATTAATAGACAAAAAATCTATGGTGCTATGGTCTGTTAGGGCAGACACACAGACTAGAATTATGGGTGTACTTTCAACACTTTAATGTGTAAGATTTTAGTAATTTCTTAGAAGTCAAAGACATTATGTTAGATATTTGGATGTTCCATCCCTTTTCATTTCCAAGATTCAGAAACCACATATTAAGTGTAAAAATAGGATTGCAATGAATCTAAATTTTGTGAAAGTCAAAAAACACTTAGGCAGGTGTGAATAATTGTATGCATACAATGCAGCATTAAAACACTTCCTAAGTGGAACATAGTCTTTAAACAAATATATTTTCTATAGTAACACTGCTTTTCTGCTCAGCTTCTGTTTTAATCCCTCATATTCATACATACCTCTGCACACCTGGAAACATCTGTTACTGTTTTAAAAAGACAATCTTTATCAAAGTTCTTACATACACCTGGGTATCACACATTAAAAATCAAGTCTTTTTGCTCATTTTCTTTAAAATCACGTTACTGTTTACTAACCAGGTATTCTATCCTTTCTACAACCTAATCATTTTAGAAGGCTTTACCCAACTTTCTCAAAAACACAAAATGCCTGTATTTAAAGTTTGGATAAAATTAACTCATCTTTCATTTGTTTCTGGCACTTTAGGATATTCTGAGTTGTTTTTTTTTATTCTCTGTGTGCATGTGTGTGTATTTCTTCGAGGTTAATTAACTGTGGAAGACATTCATCAATTGTTGCCTGCCAAAGATTTTCTGTTCTCTTAAGGTTGTAAAGTCTCAGAATAATAACCGTGTTTGTTCTTGTTTTCTACCTCTCTCTGTTTCTTTCTCTCATATACACACACACACCAGCCCTCATGCTGACAATCTGAGGTTTAACATGGTGGAAAAAACCCAAAAGCATTACCTGCACATCTCTTAAAGTTGAAGTACAATCATATGTCAATGAATAGCAATGTGTCTTTGTCATTACCAGCGAAATTACAGCATCCTCTCCTTCCAAATGCCAGTAATGCGGGGATCAATCCACAGAAAATGTCAGAAGCAATAATTAAATAAATGTCAATAGAATGAACTTATAATTTTTAAGCCCAAGTCAGACAAAGCTGTAAGATATATACAGATTTTAATTCATATGATATTAATATCTATGTTTTGTGGTATTAAGGATATGAAAGAATACAAAACTCCATCTAGTTCAAAGTTCTTTAAAGTCAGATGAAAAAGACATTTCTTGAGTTTCCAACAAAGTTTTCAAATTTAGTTTCCAACAAAGTTTTCAAATTTCTAAATTTCAAATTTAGAAATATGTATATTTCTTAAGAGCTAAAGTAATAATTCAATATACAAACAAGGGAACAATGTGGGTGTGAAGGCAGAATTCTGAGAACAGGGGAATCAGAAAATCTGTGCCCATTGGGTCCAAGGGACTAGGGGCTATGTGACTTCCTCCTTGAGGTTTGGAGTCTCTGACATCAACTCTAAATAGGTATTAGTATCTCAAAAATAATAAACAAATGAAAAAACCCAAAACAGTCAATATAGATATTTTATTTTAAATTTGTTATTATTATCATGTATAATATTGGAATATTTGCAAAATTTGGGGGCTTACCATATTTATTGAAGAATAAAATTATCAGAGAAATTTTGTTGGTAGATAAAATTAAAGAACTTAAAATAAAATAGAATATATTACTTTTAGAAATGCCAGATGATAGGTCATAATTTCAAATTTAAAATATGGAATTAATTGTTTGACTTAGACATAGGATTTTAGTTGATATCTTACTGTTCACATATTGTTTTAGAATAAATAGAAGAAATTTTGGTTCACTATATTTGTTAGACTTACAAAGGTTATTTAGATAATTGGAAAGAATTTAGCTGTCAGAAAATTGAAGCATTTTAAAATAAGTTATATAAATTTATTAATAAAATTTAAAATATTTGAATGTATTTTACATTTGTTAAAAGATTACATATTATTCAAAACCCTTAAAATAACATAATGACAACATCTGTAACATTTATAGATTTATAAATAAGACTAATAATGAAAAGTCTAAGGATAATTTTCTAAATTTATAAATTTAGTAAGTCGAATAGCAAGTATTAAAAATAAGCTCCAGAAATTTTCTCTCTGCACAAAAAGACAACAAAATCCTAAGACTGTATTCACTTTATTTTTTTTATTTTTTAAATATTTTATTTATTTATTATTTGAGTGAGAGGGAGAAAGAACACGAGCAGGGGGAGGGGCAGAGGGAGAAGCAGATTCCCCGCTGAGCAGGGAGCCCGACAAAGGACTCAATCCCAGGACCTCAGGATCATGACTTGAGCCGAAGACAGACACTTAACCGACTGAGCCACCCAGGTGCCGCCCCCCCCGTTAAATAATATTTTTAATTAAAATGAATACAGTCTTGGGGCACCTGGGTGGCATGTGATACTGATTAAAATGAGCCATCCATACACCCACATTCTCTATGGAAATAAATTTCTTGAAACCATTCATTGTATCATACATATATATTCTTTCTCTTCAGTCACATTCTAACTACAGAAGCTCAACAGGATAAATTTAGACTGACAAGTATATATATATGTTTATTATTATAAATTCACAAAGAACTCTTTTTCACTTATTAGTCAAATGTGTTCCTTCTTTTTGCCCTATGGACAGGTGTGGTAAGGATGAGACTTACTAGGAAGTACTCTGCAACAGAAAAAATGTTTATGTAAGCTTGTTAGTATGCTCTTTTCTAATGGAAGGTAATTGAAAGTTTCTTTGAATGGCTTTTTCTTAAGGGAATAAAAAAAAAAAAACGGATGTTTTCATCACAAGCACCATTTACCAAGCAACCCCAAATGCATGGCACTTATATTAGACAAGAAAGCAACTAGAAGAATATTTGATTGCCTAAATTTGTACCAGTATATATTCATTACCATTGGATTCCCAAAGCTGCATCAGAAAATTGTAGTACTTCTCTTTCAACTCAATCCATCATTCTTCAACATGACTATTTCCATCTTTCTCCAGTTTCATCCCATAGGGATATCTGGAGCTGAGATGACACTCCAAAGTGGTATGAAGGCCCAGCCCAAGTTGGAGAATGGACTGGGTCTTAATACACCCAAATTAAGCATTCATTGGTTGCAGCCACCTCTTGGGAAAAGTGCAACTTCTATGAGGCAGGTGTTTTCAGCTGAGCCAATCCCCAAGAGGGCTATTATCATAGTATTCACCAAACAATGAACTCCATTCTCAGGATGCTCCTCACACCTCTCTAACCTCTGCATCGAGATTGGTCTTTACCAGATCTTACTTCTCTTCCCAACTTTTAAATGCTGGAGTACCTCATGATTCCTTTTTCATCACTCATCCTGCAATATATTCTCTCAAGGCAATTCATCTACTCCCATGCTTTCTTTTAATTACAGGCTTCAGTAACTCAAATTTATATCTACACCAGCTATGTCTTCTAGCTCTACACATATATTTGCAAAACTAACTTGCAGAATTCTACGCATGACTTCTTCCACATGCTCTTTCCCAAGCAGTATACACTTTTTTTTTCTCATTCTACACACACACACACAAACCAGAATACCTTTATTATTTTTTTAAGATTTTATTTATTTATTTGAGAGAGAGAGAAAGAGAGAGAGAGCACGAGCAGGGGGAGGGGCTATTAAGCACTTGTAAGTTTCATCTAAACAACGGCATTCTCTATTAAGATTTCATATACAAATATAAAAGTGAGCTACCTGGTTTATTATTCTTTTTTTTTTAAAGATTTTATTTATTTATTTGACAGAAAGAGAGACAATGAGAGAGGGAACACAAGCAGGGGGAGTGGGAGAGGGAGAAGCAGGCTTCCCACTGAGCAGGGAGCCCGATGCGGGGCTCGATCCCAGGCCCCAGGATCATGACCTGAGCTGAAGGCAGACGCTTGACCGACTGAGCCACCCAGGCGACCCCAAAATAACTTTAAAAAAGAGATATTGTTACTCTCCTGCTGCAACCTTTCTGTGTCTTCCCGTTTCCCTTCAGAAAAACTAAAAATTTTAAAACTTAAAATAACTTTTCCAAAGCTCTACACATTTTGATCCACTTTTCTTCCCTAATTTCATCTTCAATTTAATTTTATTCATTCACACTTTCTTTCTAAGCCCTTCCAGGAGACTAATCTTTATTTATTCTTAAAGTCTCAGCTTCAGTGACATTTAAAATAAAAAAATTCATCCATCTTTTCAGACTGGTCCAGGAATTTTGTCTATAATCTCACTCCATTTTTATGTTTATGTAAGTGGTAATTAAAATAATTTATAAAATTATTTTGTTTTTTCCCTGATTGACTATAAGTCCCAGGAAGGCAGGGGAAAATTCTATATTATTTTTCCATCTATCCCCAGTGCCTAGCCTAAGGCTTGACACACAGAAAAGGTTACATGTATACATGCTGAAAGAACCAACATGGCCTAAAGAATGAGTTATTCAATAAGCAGGATTTATAATTAGGATTAATTTCAAAGGCCCACTGGGATACAATGGAAGGGGGTGAGTGCCTATTACCAGAAGGAAGAAGAAAATCTCAATAAAAAATAGGGAACAGAAATCAGAAGATAACAAAGAGGATAGCAAAATAACTTGCTTTCCTAAAGCGGTCCAAATGACTAAACTACAAAGCAAGCATCACTAAATACATCACGGTAAAATGTCTAAATACTGTAAAGCAAATGGAAGCGAGGTTTATCTTGACCTTCTGGGTAAATGGAGATATGTACGGATAAAGAATATTTCATAGATGAGAAAGCAGATACTAAAAAGGAAAAGAACACAGTTGGCTAAAAAGTAGCACAGTTAAAATTTGAACTAATTTCTTTCTGATCCCCAAATGTATAATTTTCTACTATACCAACTTTACCTTGGAGAAATGTGAAGTAGTTTATAATAAAGGATATCAACAGATCTTTTATTTTCAGCTCCAGGATTTACCACCCTGACACTAGCTTCAGAAATTTAAGTGGAAGGAAAATAACTTTGAAGAAAGTAATCTTTTGAGAGACATTACGGTAACACAATGAGTTGGGGGGTGTATTTTTCTGTAAAAAGGGGGAGCTAAGTATGTGGTAGAGAGTGAGGGAGACATATGCACTAAAAAACCTGCCAGTGCTCTGGGCCTCAGATACAACTTGTAGGATCAAATGAAAGTTTCAATCAGAACTGTCATTTTTGGATGAGATCAGTTCCAATTGATAATGAGCACAGACTTCCAAGTGCATGTGGGAATTATGTGACACATCAAGGTACAGTTCTGTGAACCATACTCTGTGCAATATGGCTTGTGGAGTCAACAGTCCTTTATTTAACTGCTCTCAACTAACGTATGCCTTGGAAAGAAAGTACATCAAAGACTCTGTCTTCACAGACTTCTGAAAGAAGAAAGGGATTTTCTTGTTGCTCTTAAACAGTCTGCTGATTAGTTTATGGCATAGATGAGAAAATCCAGCCTCACACATCTTCAGACTGAACACATTCAGCCTAATATTACTTCAAGTCTCCATTAAAAAACGGACCATCATACATGAGCAATCTGTTCTGAATTATACTGGGATAACCCATGCTGAGATAATACTCATGTTTCTGCCTTGGCACTTGTCTAGGGGAAGGCTAATATCAAAAAGGATTTTAGGATAGTTTCATTAATTCAACAAACACAATTTTTAAAATACCAAACATATGGCAGGCATTGGTTTAGGAAGAGAAGTTTCAGGGAGAAAAAAGGGGGTATATTGCATGTTGTCTAGTAGAAAAAGGCAAGTAAATAATTAATGCAGTAAAATGCTTTAGCTGCAAAGGCAGAAATGGATGGAAGTCTGGAAACTGGCAAACATGAGATAAAACAGTCATTTCAACATAAGAAGAGGCAATTCTAAGGAAGATTCTCTTGAGTCAATACTTGAACTAAGTCTAGAAAGAGTAGCAGTGTTCCTGAGGCAGGATTTTCGGGAGGAGGTGGGACAACTCAGGGACCAAAGGAAAAGGCTTCAACAGGGAGGGTTGAAATAAAGTCTGACAGGTCTGCCCCAGTTTGTAATCTGGGAGACTTGCAGGCAGTTTGATTGGCTGGGGCATAAGTCGAGAGATTGGGCATGATGAATTAAATCTGGAAACAGATCAGGGCTTTCAATGTCACACAAAGGAATTTTCACTTTTTCTACATGCCATGGGAAGAAACTGAAGAGCACTAAGCAAAACAATGACACCACATCACATAAACACAGACTGAAGTTGGGGAGACAAAAAAATTAACTTCTCAGACAAACTGGGAAGTAGAATTGCATAATTTATCTGCAAAATAAGTACTTCTCTGCACACTCCCTCCCCAATTCCAGCAAATAGAATCAACGTCAGTTATTAAGTATTGAACAGCGTTTCCTACTGCAAAAAGGGAATTCCAATTTTGTTCTTTCAGTTCTAAGTGTGCTCCAAGGGAATATAACCCAAATCTCCACATCTTTTCATACAAAATCAGTTTAAGTGACTTTCTTATCAAAAAGAAAGAAATACAATAAAAACAGCATTTGGTTCTTCTGAATTAACAAGCTGAACTACTTGAGGAGAAAGAGATTAGAATGAAATTTCCAATGATTTTTTACTTAATATTGCAATCACAAACAAGCAGGTAACAATTTTTTCAAGAAAAAAAATGTCCAGAAATCACATGGAGAAAAACATGAAGTTCACGCTTCTGCCTCACTCAAAGGAAAATGCTATCAGGCACAACTGTCCTTTTTCAAAGGCCACTGTAAGTCATTTGCAAAAGCAGTGTGGCAGAGGGTTAAAAGCAACCTACTAATGAACATGCCTACGCCTCTTTATAAAGTGTGTCACTCCTTCCATCAAGAGGTGAAATCTATTTTCTCAATCCTTAAATCTGGGATGCCCATGTGGCTTGCTTTGGCCAAAGGAATGGGACAGAAATGGTTTGGGGACTTTTGAGCTTAAGTCCTTTACCTTCTCCTTTCTGTTTTGGAACTGAACTCCCACATATAGAAACCCACGTTCTCCTGCTAGAGACAGAGGACACACAGGGAGTCAGGCCCTAAAAGATGAGAGAACACAGATAGAGAAAGAGTCCACATGGAGAACCATAGCATTCCAGTGGACAGCAAGCCTCCAAGCCCCAGACATGAAAATGAGTCCACATTGGCTCCACCAGCTTCAGCTCAGCTCTCCAGCCAAAACCTCCACCAGCTTCAGCTTGGCTCTCCAGCCAAAACCTCCAGCCAGTCAAGCATAGATGTGCTATCCTTGTTTAGTCCTGCCCAAATTGCTATCACATGGAATCATGAGCAAAATGGCATTGGTTCAAGCCATTAAATTTGGGGGTGGTTTATTACACAGGAACAGATATACAATACAAGTAGTAATGTGCTTATTGCTACCTTTTCAGAGAAAAATCCCAGTGGCAGACCACGCTGCCATCTAGGAGATATCTGAGGGCTCGATTAGTACAAAAATATTTGGGGCGCCTGGGTGGCTCAGTCGTTAAGCGTCTGCCTTCGGCTCAGGTCATGATCTCAGAGTCCTGGGATCGAGCCCCGCATCGGGCTCCTCGTTCTGCGGGAGGCCTGCTTCTCCCTCTCCCACTCCCCCTGCTTGTGTTCCCTCTCTTGCTGTGTCTCTCTGTCAAATAAATAAATAAAATCTTTGAAAACAAACAAACAAACAAAAAATATCATAGCACGTGGGACACAGAGACAGAACCACAGTAGCAGGCCCTGTAGCCAGCAGGATGCACAGGAACTTAATGTACAAAGAGCCGCAGGTTGAGCCAAGGGCCTTTTCAACATTTGCACCAAGAAGCAGAAACAATAGCACAGCATACTCTGGACAGTGATGTATGTTGTGTCACACATGAATCAGGCTAGCCAAGCAAGAATCCAGGCTAGAGAAAGATATTAGAAAATCCAATGAAAACACTGAACTTGTTTTTCTTTAGACATGTGCCCCAACTATGATTTTGAAAGAAAATATGCTATTTATTTTTCTTTCCCTTGAAGAAATAAAAAACAAACACCAAAATTTCCCCTATTTATTTACTTATTGTTACATCGGTTTTATAATATTTTAGAAGTTTTGTTTATTCTTACTTTGAAAATCAGTCAAAAAGTATCCGGGTTTCTCTTATTTCTTTACTTTAAAAAAGTTTTAAAATGTGTCATACATTGTAAAAGAAAACATTATCTCCTCTAAATAAGCAGTGTCATATAGTGTCACACTGAAACTCACTTCAAAGTGTGTGATAAGAATGTTGCTTTTTGAAAAACATTATGGTCTGTTTGGAGCTCCCTGATATGTAATTATTTAAGCTACACGCTACAGCATGTAAAAAATGTGTACATTAGAAATGTTTTCAAGTGCTATAGGTTTTCAAATATTTATGAGGCACTAATCAAATGCCATGATTCTTCTGAACGCTTACCAAGCCCAGCTGACCAAAACAAATAGCAATGATAAAGTTTTATTAATTTTTCCATGATCACTTCTATTTTTATTTTAACTATTTTCTGGCTTCAGGGTAATGGAACTTTATTTTTAACAAACAAAAAATAAACATATTAGTTCCTTGCTAATATTCTTTTCCTCTGAAGAAAATCCCCTTCTCTCATTTTCAGTTGAGCTACCATCAGAATAAGTCCTTTTCATATACTGTTGTTTTGAATTTCAGGGCTACCTATACCCATTAGATGATTAATTTCACCCCCTGATATCTGAATATGCAGACAGGTGGTCTTGAGAAAATTTGGCAAGTAAACACCACAGCATCACTGCGAGGAAGTAGCCCCAAATACATGACCACAGCAGAGTTGGGATGCCACAGATAGGACTTTAATTTCAAGCACACAACCAGAATTATAGGCCAAATTCAAATAGCCCAGGCCTTTTTTTCATGTAAAAAAAAATTTTATAGTCATTGCATTTTTGTCACGAAAGCCTGAATCCCATCAGCTGCTTATGTTATTAAAAGATTCTAAGGTTTTGACATAGTAGTGACCTTTGGTAGAAAGGTCTTTTCTTTCTTGTTTCTTTAAAAAAATATTCAAAATCGTGAAGGCATTTGATATTTTATACCCTACCACGGTTAAACTTTTTTGTCTGAATTTTATTATATTGCACCTACCTAAAGATTTCCTTAATGCCTGTCCTAGTTCTTTGGAGATTTGTAAAGTCTGTTTAACAGCTTTTCTTAGTCATTAGCAACTTCCTTTAGAACCTACTAACGAGTCTCTCATGACTCTGGAGTTCTGTCAGTCATGGTACTTTTTAATGTCTTTATCACATATTTGGGAATAATTCTGTTACTTTTTACCTCACTTATAAACGTAATGATTTTTCTTGCATATATGACTGCTAAAAAGGTTATGTAACTCTTATTTGCATCTATACCATCTCATTTTGAGTAGGCCCTCCACAAATCACATGAGCCTACCATTTTTTCAGAGAAGAGGACCTAGTTTAGCTTCCGGCGGTATTGTCCTTTCTCCTATTTGCTTTATCAGGTATATTTGAATACAGTTTAATTCTATAGCTTGTGCTCTCTCTTACACATGGCCTATTCTACTTATGCTTGGTTTTCTTCTCATTTCACATAGGATTAACTCTTCTAATCTAAGTATTTTTTTTAAATCACATCTAAGAACAGAAAATTTTATCTCTCTAAAAGCTAGCTTCCTTTCTTTTCTTTTTGTTGAAAAAATACTCCACCCCAAACTCTTTATCCAACTGCTGAAACATTTAGCCCTATTAATCTATCTTCTTAGTTCCTTGGCTTTGTTTGATGGACTAATAAAAGTAGGTCACTGAACATTTCCAGAAAGTGCATCTTACTCTCATATGTCCAAAGTAATCCTAACACAGGATTATCAGATTTAGCAAATCAAAGTACAGGATGCCCACTTAAACTCCACATAAACCACAAATAACTTTTTAGAGTAACACCCCAAATTACTTATGGTTTATCTTAAGTTCAAATTTAAATGAATGACCTGTAATTTATTAGGTTATGCTAATGGGGTAACTTTTTCTCTTTAGCTTTTGTCCCAAACTTTGGTTGGTAATCTTCTGAGATCCTTAGTTTCACCTCCAGATGTAAAGAAAAAAAAATGTTATTAGATTTTATTTTATTTTCACGTACTTAATTTTTTATGATATTAGAGCTGGGATCTCAGGAACAGCTGTATGCAGCTACCCATAGTGGCTCATTTTTAATTGTTTCTTGGGAACAACTTGCTCAGTAGGCCCCCTTCGAACTAACTAATTCATTCAAACTATAAGCATTGCACACATACTCTTTGACAAGTATTGTAATATCACAGATCACAAAAAAGAACCAGTGATATCCTGTGCACTAGAAATTTTAAACGTCTACTGAATGGGGGAAATTAAGATACATGAATATGCCCTTTTTGTTTATTTTAGTACTGGTACCTGTGTCCTTTGATTGAGCTCTGCTTACCTATAAATTAGGCTCTCATTATTAAAAACAGCTTATGCCATAAATTAGGGCATATGTGTAAGGATTAGAATTAGGGCATATGTGTATGGATTTCTTTATAGTCAACAAAAAGTTAAGCGTGACCCTAGGAAGAAAAATATGCTGTCCAAATGGAAAACTGGCATTCACAAAAGATATTTGCACAGAACAATACACATGCTTTAAAGATAACATTTTATGGAACTTTCTTTGCTTTAGTACTCGAAATGTTGGGCTGTCCTAGATCAGATGTCTCTTCTCTATAATTGATCTCTCAGTCAGAGATCCTTAAAGTGTGGTCTGGAAACCCCTAGGGGTCCCTGAGACCTTTTGAAAAGATCCTAAAGGTCAAAACATTTTTTATAATAAGATGTCACTTTGCTTTAACTATTTCATTCCCTCACAGTTACACACTTGGGTTTTCCAAAGGCAACATGGCAAATGATATCTCAACAGATGAAAGTAGAAGCAGATGTAAGAATCCAGCTGTCTTTTATTAAGGAAGCCATTTGAAAAGATATGCATAAATTTAAGCAATCCCTTTTTTCCCTATTTTTTTATGTTGGAAAATATAATTATCGACTATAAAAAATCATATTCATGTAAAGAGCTCATTATTCTTATTTTTAAATAAATTAATATATATTTGAGACTTTGTTTTAACTTCAAATCAATATATATTAATAGATAAAATCCACAATAACCAGAAGATCTTCAGAGTCCTACATAATTTTTTAGAATGTGAAGAAGTCCTGAGACCAAAGAGTTTGAAAACCAGTGATAGCCAATCACATAGGTTTAACTACCATCCCTCTGTATACTTGTAACATCAAAATTTACATATTCAAGTGCAGCCATTCTTTTTTTTTTTTTAAGATTTTATTTATTTATTTGACAGAGAGAGACACAGCGAGAGAGGGAACAGAAGCAGGCGGAGTGGGAGAGGGAGAAGCAGGCTTCCCGCCGAGCAGGGAGCCCAATGTGGGACCCGATCCCAGGACCCTGGGATCATGACCTGAGCCGAAGGCAGAAGCTTAATGACTGAGCCACCCAGGCGCCCCTGCAGCCATTCTCTGTATTAAAACAATCCAATGACTTTCCTACACATACAGAACAAAACCCAAACTCCTCTTTGTGACCTACCAGGTCGTAAGAGATCTGGCCACTGCCTCAAGCTCTAACTTCATTATCTATCTGTTCCTGCTCCCTCTGCTTATAAGTCTCACTTGCCATCTATGCTCTTCTCCAAATATGTCAAGAATGATCCCATCTCTAGGTCTTGCAAATTCTATTGCCTGGTATTCTTTCCTAAATGATGTGCCTCTTACTTCACCCAAGCATCTATCTGAAGTTTCCCTTTAGAAAGATCTTCTCGGACAGTCTATTAGGAAAAGCAGCCTCTATTATTCTATCACCTTGAGCTGCTTCACATTTTTTATAGTCCTATCATAACGTGCCATAAAATAAAATATAAATAATTTATGTGTTTGTATTGGGCCTCCCTTACAAGCTACACAAGGGAAAGGACATGCCCATCTTTGTTCATTACTTTATCCCCAGTACCTTTAAAAGTACAAGGCACATTGCAGACCTACAGAAATTGTCTATAATTTTTGGTGCAGTGAAAGCATTTGATCTTACAGTTTTACTTTGAGGTGAGAATACTACAGGCTTTATTTTTACAGCTTTTCCTGTTGAAGGAAATTTCCCTTAAGCGAATTCCTTCACTCCAATAATTCAAGAGAAATTGTATGTATTGAAAAGCATTAATAGTATTTGATAGCTTATCCCTAAAAGAGAGTTCCTTGTATTTTTGTTATTAGTGTAGCAATGGAATCTCTTCTATACTACCTGAAAATAAAGGTGTATCCAGTGCCTTATATTTTCAGTGCCTTGGTAGATCAAAAATAAATATAATCATCAAAAGCAAAGTAATGTCAGGCACCTGAGTGGCACAGCCGGTTAAGCAGCCAACTCTTGGTTTTGGCTTATGTTGTTATCGCAGGGTCATGAGATTGAGCCCCGCCTTGGGCTCCGTGCTCAGCGAGGAGTCTGCTTAGAACTCTCTTTCTCTCTCCCTCTGCCCTCCCCATTCGCTCTCTCTCTCCCCAGAATAAATAAATAAAAATTTTTAAAAGACTTTATTTATTAATTGAGAGAGAGAGAAAGAGATCTCAAGCAGGGGGAGGAACAGAGGGAGAACGAGAAGCAGACTCCCTGCTGAGCAGGGAGCCAGACATGGGGTATGATCCTAGGACCCTGGGATCATGACCCGAGCTGAAGACAGATGCTTAACCGACTGAGCCACCCAGGTGCCCCAATAAATAAATCTTAAAAAAAAAAAAGCAAAGTAATTTCATATAAGCCAATATCGGAGTAACAATAAAACGATTTAATTCTCGACATTATCAACGTTGATTCTAGCTTATGTCTTGAGCTTCAAAATAGCTTAGTTATTAAATGGTTAATTGGTTGCCTACTACCATGGGCTAGGTATCAGGGAGAAAATTAATTGTGCTCACCAATTTGGAAAACAAAATGTCTGTTAGCCAAGTGGATACAACAGTTTTGCAGCGTAAACACAATGAGTCCAATTTGGAATACCAAGAAATTGAAGTACTGGAATAACTAGGAGAAAATCTCCAATAGGATGGTAAAATTGGGTGGAAATTCAGGATTAGAGAAATGAATCTGGTAATCATTAATGTAAGAGTAGACACCAATGAAGTGGCAGATAACTTAAAAGAAATGGTAAACTCAAAAGAGTCCTCACTTACTAAGATTCTTGCAACCAGGAACCAGCCTTTATAGAGCATTCTAGATGGAAAAGATTTTTCAGTGTAGAATCACTGAAGACGGCCTTCCCTCTGAGATTTGCTTGACATGTTTACTGTGGACTTTCTTTACACCAATGTAATAATTCCAACAACTACCACTTATATGAAGATTTTAGAGTTTACAAGTACATTATTATGGTGAATTTTATTTTATTTGGACCTCTCAAGAGACTTATTTCTCTTTCATGTAAACTTTAAAAAGTTTAAGTGACAAGGTCACAGATAAGTCATTGATGCATAATCTACCACCTTTTTGATGATATATAGTGTCAACACTTTCAATGGAAATAATGTAATTTTCTTCCTGAATTTCATTTCTAGTTATTCTTAACTATTCCATATGACTTTATTGGAAACTTTGCTTCATAATAAATCTTTCCCCTTCCCAAACTATCTTTTCCACCTGAGATAACTGCTAGAAATTACCAATATCTACTTAATCCCCTCTAAGCCCAGAGACCTTAGGACTGCTTCTAGCAAAATTTCCTCATGATATATGTATATTTTTTAAGTAGGCTCCACGCCCAGTGTGAAGCCCAATGTGGGGCTCGAACTCACCACCCTGAGATTAAGAACTGAGCCAAAATCAAGACTCAAACCACAGCAACTTCTTCCTAGAAACATCACCAAAAGCAAGGGAAACAAGGGCAAAAATGAACCATTAGGACTTCATCAAGATAAAAAGCTTTTGCACAGCAAGGGAAACAGTCAACAAAACCAAAAGACAACTGACAAAATGGGAGAAGATATTTGCAAATGACATATCAGATAAAGGGTTAGTATCCAAAATCTATAAAGAACTTATCAAACTCAACACCCAAAGAACAAGTGATCCAATCAAGAAATGGGCAGAAGACATGAACAGACATTTTTCCAAAGAAGACATCCAAATGGCCAACAGACACATGAAAAAGTGCTCAACATCGCTCGGCATCAGGGAAATCCAAATCAAAACCTCAGTGAGATACCACCTCACACCAGTCAGAATGGCTAAAATTAACAAGTCAGGAAACGACAGATGATGGCAGGGATGTGGAGAAAGGGGAACCTTTCACTGTTGGTGGGACTGCAAGCTGGTGTAGGCACTCTGGAAAACAGTATGGAGGTTCCTCAAAAAGTTGAAAATAGAGCTACCCTACGATCCAGCAATTGCACTAGTGGGTACAATTTGCACTAGAGATTTGCACTACATTTGATTTGTACATTTGCACTACATTACACTAGAGATACAAATGTAGGGATCCGAAGGGGCACGTGCACCCAACATTTATAGCAGCAATGTCCACAGTAGCCACACTATGGAAAGAGCCCAGATGTCCATCAACAGATGAATGGATAAGGAAGATGTGGTATATATACACAATAGAATATTATGCAGCCATCAAAAAAATGAAATCTTGCCATTTGCAATGACGTGGATGGAACTAGAGGGCATTATGCTAAGCGAAATAAGTCAATCAGAGAAAGACAAGTATCATATGATCTCACTGATATGAGGAATTTGAGAAACAAGACAGAGGATCATAGGGGAAGGGAGGGAAAAATGAAACAAGACGAAACCAGAGAGGGAAACAAACCATAAGAGACTCTTAATCTCAGGAAACAAACTAAGGTTTGCTGGAGTGAAAGGTGTGGGAGGGATGGGGTGGCTGGGTGATGGACATTGGGGAGGGTATGTGCAATGGTGAGCGCTGTGAATTCTGTAAGACTGTGAATCACAGACCTGTACCCCTGAAACCAACAACACATTATATGTTAATAATAAAAAAAAAAATCAAGGATCACTTAACTGAGCCACCCAGGCGCTCCTCCTCGTGATATCTGTATAGACTATTAATTTTGAAGACATCTCAGAAACAGAGTTTTAGTTTTCATTATAAAGCACAATAATATTTTAATTAAGATTATATTAAAATATTTAGGATCATTTGGGGCACCTGGGTGGCTCAGTCATTAAGCGTCTGCCTTCAGCTCAGGTCATGATACCAGGGTCCTAGGATCGAGCCCCGCATCGGGCTCCCTGCTTGGTGGGAAGCCTGCTTCTCCCTCTCCCACTCCCCCTGCTTGTGTTCCTGCTCTTGCTATCTCTCTCTCTGTCAAATAAATAAATAAAATCTTAAAAAATATATATTTAGGATCATTTAAAATCCATTCGATAAAAATTTCTTGAAGGAACAAGGGAACAAGATTCATTTGAGACAAAGTAGACTTTTATTTTTTTTTTTACATATTGATATAGCATTCCATAGAAAACCGTAATTCCATGGAATGTTAGATAACAAGTTCCTTTAAGCTTTTTTTTAAAAAAGATATTCCTTCATGCCTTGCCAGAAATTGAAGGTTGTCGTTGCTTGGAGATTGCTGAAAGCAAAATGAAAGAGTTCCATCAAGTGGCCATATAAAGACATGGCAGTGCACATTTCGTCAATAGGGAAAAAAAAAAAAATCTCTGAAACCTAGTTCAGACATACATTTTCAACCAAACTCCCAAAACTGTATACCATGCAACATTAAAAAACACTGTAGATATATTTTAAACATCATCATTAATGAATTTTTCCATATTATTAAACTGCATCAGAAATAGAGTCTACATTTTTTTCTTGCTTTTATTTTATTTTCTGATACTGTGTACTTACAGTTTGGGTTTGAAAATACATGATTTCAATCTTAATTTCTATGTTATAGTAATCTGTTTAAATTACTTAGCAGGTACACCACAGGTTACACTAAACTAAGTTTGATTGTGTTGAAATTCAGAAACAAGCCATATGTAAATGAGCCAAAACATTTAAAAATTAAACCAAATACAAAGAGAATCAGGGTTTTTTAAAAAGTAGTATCAGTTATAAAACATAAGCATCAGTTACTTTAGAATATTAAAGAAACAAGTTAAGTTTTTCACAATACCTTGCCAAGTTACATCTCCCTTATAAAGGTAGACCAAATGAGCATCTCTCTTTACAAATTATAGATTTAAGGTGCTGCGTGTCCTTACCTCTCTACTTCAGAAAAAAATCATGGCTTAATTTAAGGCCATAAATTCTACTTCTAAATACATATTACAGATTAAGATTTGTTTCATATTCTATCAAGCTGTAGTCCACTGGGCAATCCTTTATAGTGTTTAACCAAATCTTTCTGACTATATGAAGTATCTCCCACTTCCTATGAAAACAATGATATTACTATTGGGACAATGTTAAGTGATAGTTTTTTTTATATTAAACCCATGAAATTTCATTAGATTATGTATTACCTAAACATAAAATTGGTAGCAGTGTGTATGATTGAAAGCATGGATTTGGGCATCAGAGAGACTAGATTTGAATCTAATCGTTGACACTTTTTTGCTCTGTAACCTGGAGCAATTATGTCTTCATGCATATAAGAAGAGGAAAATAATACTACTGATGTGGATTTTGTAGAAATTAAATGTTGTACTCTTTATTGTACACTTAGATATAAAAGTTGACTATCATTAAAATGAATCACACTTTTTTTGGAAAGAATCCATTATAGTATCTAATCATTAGTAGATAGAAGTGGTAGAGAATTTCGCATACAATTTCACTGTATTTAAGAGTTTTACAAATATAAACAACTGAGGAACCCAAATGAAATAAGATAAACATACAGCTACCATAATAGCAACACAGTCATACTTTTTTCTCTGCGACTTTTCTCCAATCAATAATCTTCTATACCTGCATTTCCATTTCCATGGAAAGCCATAAAGAGGTTCACATAGTTACTCTTCTTTCTCTCCTTTGGACTTTGCATTGGTAATAAACAAGTCTGATTTAAATTTCTCACATAACGGCAATAACACTACTTCTTCTCAACATGGTAATACTGAACACTAAAGATGAAGAGAAGGAGAAAAAATAATGAAGTACATTTAATAAAATATAAACAAGTATGGAATATAAGCATAGATTGTATAGGGATTATTTGTACTCTTCTTGCAAAATTTTTGTCTTTGAAATTATTGCTAATAAAATATGAGTAAATATAAAAGAGAAACCAAAGGGGCACCTGGGTGGCTCAGTCAGGTAAGCATCTGCCTTTGGCTCAGGTCCTGATCCAAGGGTCCTGGGATCGCCCAGCTTGGGCTCCCTGCTCAGTGGGGAGCCTGCTTTTCCCCCTCTTTCTGCCTGCCACTCCCCCTGCTTGCATTCTCTCTCTCTGCCAAATAAATAAATAAAATCTTAAAAAAAAAGAAAAACCAAAACAACCTTTAGTTGGCCTAAAAGTGAGTAAATATACCACTGTTTCCCCATTTTAAAAGAATTCTCTTATTTATGCAAAATGGAAAGTAACCACAGAAGGAAAGTTGAAGATGTAAGAAGAAATGTTGAACAAAGAAAGTACTAAGCATGTGCATAAATCTAAATACACACAGTCTGTGTGAAACAAGAAAAATGCCTAATCTGAGGACGAAGAAAAGACAGAATTAAAATATGGGACAACAATAAGTAAGGTGAGATAGATGGTGATTTGATTTAAAGAAAAATCCAGGTCCATGTGTTATACAAAAGGAAGTAGACACAATGATTAATATAGACTTTAAGGTAAATACATCTGTTAAAGTTTTATGATAACTATTGCAAAGTACAAGGAAGAAATAGAATTCAAAAATAAAAGCAATTAAAAAAACAATTTAAAGGATGCAGAAAAGGTGATAAAATGAAGCAGAGGAGAAATATACAAAGAAGAAAACAAGAAATAATATAGTAATGAATTCAAATTAACAGTAATCCTAATAAATATAAATGGATTAACATTCCAGTTAAAGGTTAAACTGAAATAATAAATAAATAAATAAATAAATAAAAATAAAATAAAATAAAATCCAGGAGTATACAATTTCTAAGAGTCACACATAAATTTAAGGATGTAGGAAAACTGATAGACAAAGGATAGAAAGTTAGGTACATAGTAGTCAAAGAAAGCTAGTGTATCTGTATTAATATCAAACAGAGTATTCTTTAAGGCATAAAACACTAAGTAGAATAAAAATGCCCACAAAACAATGATAAATAACTCATTTACAGAAATGATTCTAAGCACTGATGCCTCTAATAACTTGCCATCAAAATATATAAAGCAAAATGATAGATACATAGGATATCAACAAATACATCATTTTAAGAAATACACATTATTCCCAGATACACATGAAACTTGAAACAAAATTTGAATGTGTGGGGAAGTCATAAAGCAGTTACTTTTTCCAATCAAAATGCAATTAAGTTAAAAATGAAAAAAATCAATAAAGAATTAGCAGATTTGGAAATACAGGAGCATACTTAAAACACACCAGAAATCAGTAAACTCTAAAAACAGATTAAACAGTTAAGACATTAGAAAAAGAACAAAAGAATAAATCTAAACAGACAAAAAGAAAAAAAAATAGTGAAATAGTAAAGATACAAACAATTAACAAATCTATAGGCTAATTTTCATATATTTACTATATGTATGTTTAATCTCCCTTATAAATAAAGGATAGATTATCCTTTTACTCCTTTTTTATTCAAATACATATCCATAAATATTTGTAATTTTCCATTTTTAAATTTACACAAAAGATTTTGTCACATCTACCTTGTTTTACTTAATTTTTTACATTAAGTGATAATTTTGAGACCTATTTGATGGATGTATATGGAGGTCTAGTTTATTCCTTTTAACTATTACACAGTAATCTATAGACTAAAGTTTATTCATCCATCCCCATTTTGTTATCTACTAAAATATTCCAAAGAACATCCTAGGATTTTCCTGTATATCTGTGTTAGAGAGACTCTGAAGTGAAATTATAAGCTTTACAGAGAAGAGACATACCAATTTCACTAAATGTTAACAAATTAATTCCTTAAATAGCATTTATCAAGAAAACTTGATAAAGTATCTTTCTTCACACACACAAAAGTTTCCTGGACTGCTTCTTAGTGTCCCACAAAAAGAAGAGTTGAAAAGTACTGAAGGTTTTATGTTTTATTCAACTGGTATAATCTCCTCCCTCATACCTTGATCATGCCTCTTAAAAATATAAAACTTAGGGGCACCTGGGTGGCTCAGTCAGTTAAGGGTCCAACTCTTGATTTCACTTCAGGTCACAATCTCAGGTTCATGAGTTGAGCCCCACATCAGGCTCCACGCTCAGTGGAGAGTCTGCTCGAGATTCTCTCTCTCCCTCTCCCTTTGCCCCTTCTCCCCCATGCTCTCTCTCTCTCTCTAAAATAATGAATCTTTTTAAAAAATAAATAAATAAATAAAACTTAAATGAGACAATATTATACAGTACTGCTCCACTTTGACTTTTAGAAACTTTCATTCCTAATTAGGTTGCTATGACATTGTGTGAGTGTGTATATGTGACTGATGTATGTGTGAACAGTCTACTACATGCAGGTTATACAAATATGATAAAGCATGTGAACTCATTGCCTTAGCATTTGCATTCTGTAAGTGCAAAGTGACAGAGATGGTGCTCAGATATCATTTCATATTTGCATACCTTACAAAGTTTATTTCTACTTTGCAAAAATTTTTAACATTGGCATTTCTTGTACAGAGAACAGGTGAGCCTTACATATGATGACCATAAATTTTGTTTGACAAAGCAGGATATTTTTGAGAGTAAAATGAACCTCAAGAATAAACCAGGACCTATCTTTAGGCATCCTGTTTCAAATAGATACTCTGCTGGTTTTAATGGGAAAATATATCATGAGTTGTCATGAAGTTGGTAGACTCTAATACCCAGCAGGTATTGTGCCTGTCTTTTGCAGAGCTAGAGGGATTGTTGGCCCCCTTTCCATACATCATGATTGTTAAGAAAGTGACATTTGTCAAAATGAGCAAGAAGCTGCTGCCATAGAAGGAGCCCTAAGCAAGAATATGAAACAAATTGTTTCAGTTGGCTAAGAACCAGAGGGAAGACAATGATCAGAAGAAAGAAGTGTTCTTTTCTTAATTCCTCTTCCATATTTTACAACACATTTCATACTGGCCAGCAGTTGCTTATGCAGAACTCAGGCTGTTTTCTTTTGTTCTGAAACCTTATGTAACTTATGGCATTTTAAGAGAGCATTAACACAAAGTGCCTCCCACATTGCTATTCTATACCTGATTTAATCCTTTATTTGAACTGCCTCTTAACACAACCTGCACTTTCCTTCTTTTCCTGGTAAACTATTTTTAGTAATTGAAAAAGTGAGCGTGTATTGAAAATCATTGCCTTCTGGGGCATATTCAAGTGCCTCTAATCATTCTCAGGTGAAATTGAGATCCTGGTAGGCCCAGATGGGTCCCCATTAATACCTTGGAATTTTATTTCAATTTTTTTTTTTAAGATTTTATTTATTTGAGAGAGAGAGAGAGAGAAACAGCATGAGAGGGGATAGGGTCAGAGGGAGAAGCAGGCTCCCCGCCGAGCCAGGAGCCCAATGTGGGACTCAATCCCAGGACTCCGGGATCATGACCTGAGCCGAAGGCAGTCGCTTAACCAACTGAGCCACCCAGGCGCCCTATTTCAATTTTTTATTATCTTTCAATATGGCCCACAGCATGGATAGTTTACATATTCCAGTTTATATTCTTCAAGAAAATTGAGATAATACCAATACTAATTAAGATAATCCATTTTCCTATGTTGGGTGAGCAGTCTTCCTATTAAAGCCAAAACAGAACCATAACTTTCCACAGGTAACTTATTTAAAATATCTTTACCAAAAAGGCAGTCAGATTTTAAATATATGACTGATGTTGAAAAATGCCAAATATTTTTCTTGTGAATACCCCAGCTAGGCACCGATATGTTGAAATATACCAATATAACTTTTATGCCAAATCTCATTCTTGTATTGATCATGAAGAGATTTAGTATTTTAGTACAAAGACTTTAAATATCAAGTCCAATTGAGTTCTGATATCACACTTCTCTAGAGTTTCTAACTGCAGGATGAAGTTGTTCGTCTAAAAAGCACAGTCTGTCCTAAGCAGACGCAAGCCATTAAAAAAAAAAAAAAAAACACGTTTTCTTCTTTTAATTCTCCCACAGTATAGTGCATGAATCCATGTTTACTAAAGTAATCACCCAAACTAATAAATGGGGGATTTTATCAGTATAGTAGTCACAGTGCTGCTCATTTTTTATGTACCCAGTAGTGGCTAGACTCATGTTTTATTTGAACCACATGGTCTACTGACCAGCTCTGTGATCTTGAGAAAATCACCAACTGCAATGAGTTATTCTGTCATCTTTGCTGCCAATTCATCTAGTTAGGAGAGAAAAACTAAGATGGTGTGTGTGAAACTCCTATAAAAACTGGAAGTGTGAGAAGAGAATAGATTTTTAGGCTTGAGAAGATAAATTATTTGCGGTTATTAATAGTGAAATCCTGTGATTTTGATCAAGAATGACTTGTTTCAGTTGGGACCCACCTTCTAGATCTTTATTCTCAGGTTGTGTGCAATTCGAAAATGTCTTTGATAAAAACTGCTGCCTAACGTGTCACCTGGTTTTCTTCCAATGCACAGAACTAAGAGCTTTTCAACAAATGGATTATGTGCACCATCTGTCCATTTTGTGTTGCATAGTAAATTTTATACTAAAAATGTCTTTTTCTTCCCACACCAGAACACAAGAAATTTGCTATCTTTCTTCGTCTGATGTATGACTTAATTTACTCTTTAATGTAAGTTGTTAATGGCTAGAGTTGTGTAAAATGTAGTTATACATAAACTATAACTTAAAAATCACAAAATCTGTCATTCCATTAATGAGGGATTGCAAATATTTCTGAGGTAGAAATTCAGCCTGGTTTTTGGATTTGTCTTTTTTGATTTGCAACTTCAACTGTGTGTAACACAACTGCAAACTCTGAATTTCATTAGATATCTTTTAAGTAAATATGATATGTGAACATATGCATATCTTATATCATTTTTTGCATAGAAAGTTTCTCTAAACTTTTAAAGCTAACATGTTCCAGAAAGGTATATTTTTATATGTAGCCAGTTATAATTTGTTCAACATGAAAAATGTGAATCTGAAAATAACTGTGAAGTAGTTAAGTCAAAAAATTAGATGGTGCTGTTTTTATCCTAATCTAATATAAATATGTAAGGCCACAGAAAAGGGAGCCCAAGACTAGAATATAACAGATTTAGAGGCTATGAGTACATAGGATAATACAATGCATGAGGACACTGATTTGATATAAGCTCAAATTAGTAAGCACCTACTATGTGCCAGTGGTCTCATATACTTCATTTAAATGGGAACTAGGTGTTCTTTCCAATGGAAGAAAATAGACATTGGAGAAGTTATAGAATTTTCATAATAATACTACCTGGATTTTTAAAGGAATTTAAACATTTATTTTATTTACTTATTTATTTTGCTTATATAGAATAACAAGCAAACATTTAATAAATCAAATTGTCAAGCACAAATACCATGATCCATGACCTCATATCATAATCAAATATACTGGTATCAGCTAAGTGCACTGCATACAGTAGGTCATCAATAAATGCTTACTGAATTAATTAAAAACTAATTTGAAGGAAGTTGATCCTGTCAAATATTTATATATTTTATTTTATCAAGTTTTATTATGCATGAGCCAGAAAAGACTTGTAAATTAAAAACCTGTTTCTCTTGCAGGGATTGATGTACAAATATTATGTAATAAATCACATTTTAATATACTGGAGACTACAGTTACAGATTTCCTTTAAACATCATTTTGACCTTAATGATACAGCTTAATATTTTACTTTACAAGTTTAATACAATTTGTATTTATAATTGCCAAAACATACCACTTCCCAAAATTATGACAAATAATTCATTACACATAAAGGCTTTACTTTAGAGTGAATGGATATTGTCTATCACCCTAATTTATGTCTCCCAAAGAGTGGTTCACTACCCCTAGGCAGATATAAAATAAAATTCAGTCTTGATGAATTTAGATTTCCTTGTTTGTATTGCTACTAATTAATTAAAGTAGAAATTAGAGAATCTTGGATAAAAATTGCTTTCTAATTGAACAACTTAGTTTTGAAATTAGTCTAAAACAACTTTCTGGGGTGACTGGGGGGCTCAGTTGGTTAAGTGGCTGACTCTTGATTTTGTCTCAGGTCATCATCTCAGGGTCCTGGGATCACCCCAGTCAGGCTCCCTGCTCAACGGGGAGTCTGCTTCAGGATTCTTTCTCTCCCTCTGCCCCTCCCCCACTTGTGTGCGCATGCACGTGTATGTGCACACTCTAAATAAATCTTTTTCAAAAATTAAAAAAATAAAACTACTTTCTGAGAAGACAGGTGATGTCACACTACCAAGTCACTGAAAGGGAGACTATTAGAAGCAATACTGCATTCTTAAAGTTTCAAGTGAGAAACACAACGTCTACACATACACCACCTTGAGATTCCTTTCAGAATTTTCTCTACCTTTGTTTTTAATTATCCTAAATTCATTTCTCCCCAGTTGTAAGTTCCCCTTGCTCTACTTTTTTTTTATCTTTGCAAGAGAAAGAGAGAGAGGAAGGGAGAGGGAGAGGGGGAGGGTCAGAGGGAGAAGCAGACTCCCCACTGAGCAGAGAGCCCAAGGCAGGACTGGATCCCAGGACCCTGGGATCATGACCTGAGCCGAAGGCAGACGCTTAACGGACTGAGTCACCCAGGCACCATCCCCTTGCTCTACTCTTACACTTCCCTAAAACCTTTATTTTCTGTGTCCATTTACAGAGCCCACCAAATAATTTGGGGTCCTAGGAGGTCTTCTCTTTTCCAAACATCCCCAAGCTCTAGGATGCATTCTGGATAATATTTTGGACTAAATTTATACTTTAAAAAATACATGAGTTCAAAAGTTCAAGGTGTGTCATGTCTGTTTTAGTCCCTGGATATTTACATTAAATGTTTACATTGCAAGTTTCTCAAAACTATAATTTCAACAATCTACATATCTATACTTATAAGATGGCAATTGTAATTAAGTTCATTCCAACACTGTTTTCCAACAAGTGATTTCCTACCTTACTATGAATTGACAGTGGGAAGCTACTTTAGCATTTTCTTTCAGCATCTTGATAGGATAAAGTTAATCATAAATATGAAACTGTGCTTTTGTAATTTTTTTTTTCATTTTCTTGTGGAACATGCACTCAAGGTGAGCATCTGGTCAACACAGTAAATCAGGACACCTGGGTGGCTCAGTCAGTTAAGCAGCTGCCTTCAGCCCGGGTCATGATTCCAGGGTCCTGGGATCAATTCCCACATCGGGTTCCTGGCTCAGCAGGGACCCTGCTTCTCCCTCTCTCTCCCTCTGCTTGTGCTCTCTCTGTCAAATAAATAAAATCTTTAAAAAAAAAAAAAAAAACATAGTAAATCAGTTCAGTAGATATGTTTGTTAAGGAATGGTAGCAAGACATTTGCAATTTATAGCATATGGCTTTCAGCCTAGGAGAGCGAAAGCACTGTATTCAATGAGCCTGGGGGAAATCAGGTTGTTTAGAAGTCATGAATGCTAACTTAATGCCCCGGGACAGTGACAAATTTGCAGCAATGTTAAGGGAAGTCACTGGAGCTGAGTGGGTAAACCTCCTTCATCAGTGGAGGAGGAATTGTTCATTTTGAGCCTGTGCTCTGATTCAGGGACAAGGGGGCAGGCAGAGCTACTACTGTTACATCTGAAGACCAGGCAGTAACATATGTTCAAGTCTTGTCAATTTCTTTCTTTAAACTGTCAACTAGTCCTCATCATAATTATAAAATCCAAATCCCTTTCCTATTTGACCTCACTTTGAACCTCTCTTCTTTGGACTTCTCAGTTCCAAGCATGCTAGATTTCTAAGTTGATATTTTAATTTTTAAAGACATTTCTGTAGAAATTTTTTTTCAAATGTACAGGTGTCTACATGTGTCCAACTTAACTCTCAATGCATTTTCCAGATTTCTTGAATACCAACAAAAAAGGATAATACATATAAAAGACATAGAAATTAGTAATCACTGACCAGCAAAAAAGGGAATGCAAAAACTAAAGAGCTTCTTTTCAGTAATTCAGTGCACTAACTTTCAATAAAGAAGTCAAGTAAAAAAACTAATAATCACATTGAAAAATGACTACAATGCAGAGTCAAAGATTAAAATGTTGGAAAAATGGATGCCTGGGTGACTCAGTCATCAAGTGTCTGCCTTCAAGTCAGGTCATGGTCAGGGTCCTGGGATCGAGCCCCACATTGGGGTCCCTGCTCAGTGGGAAGCCTGCTTCTCCCTCTCCCACTCCCCCTGTTTGTGTTCCCTCTCTTGCTGTGTCTCTATCAAATAAATAAATAAAATCTTTTAAGAATAAATAAATAAATAAAATGTTGGAAATAATTTTTTTCTTTTGTGCCAACATTTAAGAAAACATTCAACTGTTCAGAACACAAAAGCATCAGCAACCAGTGTTTTTATACACTTTCATTTTCCAAAACATATATATATATATATATGTTTGTTGGGAGAATTTATAAAAACATCATCCATAAATGGAAATCAAAAAACCACCTGAAATTAGATTATATCTTTTATGCCTAGGATTTCCTAGACCTGCTTTTCTGAAGGAGGCAGAAACCACTACTCTCTTGATGTTCCAAATTTTCTTTGCTATGCAGAAAATTTATAAAAATGTAAGACAACTTTATGTTCGACATAGTAAAGGGATGTTTTCAGGGCAGTAACAAATCTGTGATTAGCATCTGGGTAAGAAGCAAAATGCCTTCTGTTAAGTGAAAAGAAAATAGTAAACCATAATGTTCTAGGGAACTGGGAACCAAGTATTAAACTTCCTGAATTAAATTGTTCTTCTTTCCAAGAGCTAACGGAAATATCATACTGTGCCCTACCCCCTGAAGTCAAGAATGAAAGACAAAAAATAGCATACCTGACAGAATGAATGACAACAAAACATCTTAGGCTTGACATGGAAGAAAACAAGTTTGGTAGCTTCGTGAACTACATGTATCTGGAAATATTTTATTTTATATGCTAACAAGTAATAATACCAAAGGAAAATTCTAATTTCTTGCCTTAAGAATCCAAAGTGATTTGAGGTATATCATCTTAGGTATAAACCAGAAATTTATAATCTATAATAAATGTTTAAAACTTTGATGGTCAGTTTATTTTGGGAGGGTTTGGTGTTCCAAATTCCTGTTGTATTTGCCCTCACAGAAAGAATTTGAATTTGCAAGATACTTCACAAGGTTCTGACTATTTTTTTCACTCTAAGCATGACATTGCTGTTGCTGTTAGTAGGTGTCATTGACACTGTTAGTATTAAACCTTTGGAGTTTACCCCAAGCTGTACATGAGAAATAAAGTCACCTCACCCACACAACTGTGCTTTCCTATAAAAGTAAAATTATTTGTTAAAAAGAAAAACATGGATTAGACCAGTGTGAACAGAAATTAGTAATAACCAGAAATGCAATTAGCAATTTTAAAAGTTGTTGACACATTGCATTATTTTTTAAATTTCCTTAATTGTACTACTGTGACTTTTTAAACCATTCTTACAAATTAAATGAATATCAAGAAAGCCAATTGCACAGATTTTTTTGAAAGAAAATTTTTATTTTATAAGATTATCCACATTTATTTTAACATCTCTTTTTCTTCTAAGATAAATTATTTTAAATTTTTTCAAAGTGAACATTTTCATTTTTACACATAGGATGTCCTCATTTTTCTATGATGCCATACACTTGTCTTAATTTCCTCTACTATTATTGAAATATAATTGACATATAAAATTGTGTAACTTAAAACTTGTTGATCAGATATATCTGATCTGATCTACTTGCATATATCTATGTATTGCAAAATGATCACCACCATAACATTAGCTAGAATCTCCATCACATCATATTATTATCATTCCTTTTTTTGTGGTATAAACATTTAAGATCTATTTTTTAAAAAATAAAGCTGCATATTTCATTTTTATTTTGTAACATTTAATAATTCTTAATCTTTGGACTTACTGAGATCCTAGCTGAGAACAATTGTTCTGTGAATCCATTTTCTAGTGTCTTCACTATAAGCTCTTTTTGATTAAAGGAAATTAACTCTTGTTTCAACGTTTACATATTCTCTCTACTATAGAGAACAAACTGATGGTTACGGGGGGGGGGGGGGGGGGGGGGGGGGGGGGGGGCTGGTGGGGGATGGGTTAAATACGTGATGGGGATTAAGGAGTGCCCTTTTCTGTAATGAGCACCAGGTGTTGTATGCAAGTGTTGAATCATTATATTGTATACCTGAAATTAATATTACACTGTATGTTAACTAACAGGAATTTAAATAAGAACTTGGAAGGAATAAATAAATAAATAAATGGATGGATGGATGCATGCATGCATGCATGCATGAATGAATGAATGAAGTGGAAAGTGGCCAAAGAAAAGAACACCACTTTCAATATAGTATTTTGAATTAAGATTACAAAGAACTAGTCTTATTTCTACTAGCCCTGTTTCCCAAAAATAATGGAAGGTATTTTTCACAGGAGATGATTCCCTACAACCCTCTCAGTTTTTTTAAAGATTTTATTTATTTATTTGACAGAGAGAGACACAGTGAGAGGAAACACAAGCAGGGGGGAGTGGGAGAGGGAGAAGCAGGCTTCCCGCTGAGCAGGGAGCCCGATGTGGGGCTCAATCCCAGGACCCTGGCACCATGACCTGAGCCGAAGGCAGACACTTAACAACTGAGCCACCCAGGTGCCCCTACAACCCCCTCATTTATTACTCGTGTCATTTCCACATGCAACGTTGCTTTCTTTCAACTATGGAGACACAGCATAACTCAAATCACTTCTCTTGAAGCCTTATGTATATTCTCGTGAGGTGAAAAATATTAGCCTAAGAGTTAAATATTGCTGTTGTCTTTTTATGCAAGTTTATTAAAGGAATGCGAAACTATCTTTCATTTTAAAGGGTTGTTATAAAATGAGCAAATATATGAACATTTTTCATTTGTTGCTAATTCACTTCTTTGTACTGTCCCAAAAAAGGGGCATGCTTAACATGATGTATGCTTGCTTTCATTCATTTCTAAGGAGTAAAATGTCAACTCTAAGTTTAGGGGAAACATAAAAACCTGAAAAACCTTCATTTTTACATATTCTGACCACTTGCAGATTCATCAATTATCACAAAGGTAAATCTCAGGCACATTCCCTAGGTTCTTTGTAATCTTAATTCAAAATCTGCCTTCCTTAATCATCCCTCAAAGCAAGAGAATGTCCATTTGACTCAAATTCACCAAGGATTTCTTGATCAAATCTCACTGTTTTTGTGTCCTTAAAATAATAACTGTAAATATTCTTGGGAATTTTGGATGTGTCAGAGACATACTTTTATATACTGTTTAACTCTATATGTCTTAAATTTTTTTTTTAATTTCTTTTGTCTTCAAAACAATCCAGAGGAGGAAAATGAGGCTCAGAGAATAATTACCTTGCCCCCAAATCATATAATTAGGAAGTAGAGGATGTCTGATTTGTACCCAGGCCATTCATCTTCAGAACCTACTTGACTGATCACTATACTCTACCACCTCCAAGGACCTTGTGATTGCATAATATCTGATGGCATATTGACATTCACCACTGATATCTAGTAAAAGGCTAGAGAAATGTAGTCAATGCTGAAAGAGAAACTGTTCTAAGCCAATTCCAATTAAAGTCTGAGTCAAAAGAAAACTTACAAAATATCTAATAGTTTAACAAACAGAGTAGCTGAGGCTAAGAGAAAATAAATCACTTGCCTTATTCAACATTGTAATGTATTTTAGAGTCAAACTGTGTTTTTCCTACTTCAGGGCTCTGTCCTCTATCTTCTGCTAATATATCTAATACGCTAATAAGACAATCTCTTGTCTCAAAAGTAGAACATTTTAAGGATAAAAGCTGTGCCTTAATCTTTTTATCCTCACCCTTCAACTTATTGTTGGACTTACTTGGTGCTGACTGGCTGAAATCTGAGCTGAATTAAAGACATTATGTGTATTGTTTGTTCATCCTTCTAAGCAGTGGTATCTTTTGACTTAGTTTCATCAGTGACTGAGGTGAACATTATTCTAATTGATATTCACTTCAGTAACTGAACTCTCCTCTCAAGTGACCAATATATGTAACAGCATTAAGTACCACCTGTTCAAGTCATTTATCTGTTACATATTGATCCCTTGGACCCTGTGTTTCCAAGGTCTCATGCCATTTGAACTGAAATGATAATAAATAATTCCATAAATTCACAAGAATCTAACCAAAGGTAGGAAAAAAATCTGTAAAAATATTTTTAGATTATAGTTATCAAGAATGAGACAGAATTTTATACCTCATTATATTTGAAATCCATTGCCATGAAGCAATGTTTATTTTTATTATATTATATATTATTTTACTATAAAAAAAACACAAATTACAACCCCATTGCTCATGTGAGTTTTCTTCCCTCCCCTTAGAAAATTGTGATCTGCCAATGTTTTAATAAGTCAAGGTTTTATAATAGAATACCTCTAACAACTGTTTCATAGTTAGGTACTGTTGTAATGCACACTTATTATGATACCAGTTGGAGTACAAGTGGTCAAGAATGTGGCTTTTATAAGCAATATGTATTTCTAAACAGATGACCTTCAAGGCAAGGGGTGATTTTTTAAGAGAGAGAAAATAACCTAAGTATTTATACATTTAATTATGTTATATTTGAAATAACATATTTGGAAAGCAAAAGTAGGTATTTTAAAACAATTATTAATTTCTTCCAGCATGCAGCACCCATAATCTACTCCATGTGTACAAATTAGAAAAATAAATAAAGAAATTATATTAGCTATTATAAAGGTGAC
Source organism: Neomonachus schauinslandi (assembly GCF_002201575.2). NCBI lineage: Eukaryota > Metazoa > Chordata > Mammalia > Carnivora > Phocidae > Neomonachus > Neomonachus schauinslandi. The sequence goes on along the minus strand of NC_058403.1, from coordinate 28,560,604 downwards.
AAAAGTTTAAAGATGTGTGAGAGAAAACATAAACTGAAATAATTAGTAAAGACTGTATAGGGAGAATAATTATTAAAGAGTAGAAGTATTTACTTTATATTTAAAGGTATCATTATATATTGAAGAACCCCACATGTTATCACAAGAACCATAGGCGTCTGAAACTAGATAAGAAATTCACAAATGAAACAAGCTACACAATATTGCTAATTTTACATTCAAACTGTACCAACACATACTGAGGATATCACTAAAGGAATCAGGTAACAGAAATATTAACATATGTGCTAAAGTTAGCTGTAGTGGATATATACATTCCCAATATTATTTAGAGCAAATACTTACATTGATCAGGCCTAATTATATGATATTCTACACTAAAGCTCTGGGCAACTAAGTTGCAGATGAATGGCAAACAAATGACATAATTAGATCATAATTAATTTAATAGTTTCACTTATATAATATCTTAAATGAAATCTGAAGAGAGTTCTATTCAAGAAATAGTCATGTAAAAGATGCAGAATTGGCTTAATAATCAGGCAAGAAATCAGGCAAATCATTACAAGAAATTTGGCAAGGACCATGTGGTATATGGAGTAATGATGGATCATGTGTAGAAGAGAATATTCTGTACTTTTGGATAGAAAGGTATAATATTAAGAAATTTTTTACAGTGCATAATGTTAGACAATGGGTAAAGTTACAGTCAAATGATTCTAAATGTTTAAAATATTACATGTTATGTTAAAGATCTAGAAGGTCCTAAATTGGTGGATTTATGAAGCTACAACTTAGCCCCAAAAATCTATTTTAAAAAAAATAGTTGTAAAAGGCTTCAGAGTGCTGACATTCTTGAAATTATAAGAATGAAATAAGGCATAGTCAAAAGTGGAGTTTGAATAAATGGAGCAAAAGGTCCAGCTCAGAAAAAAATTGTTCTGATAACACTTCAGATTAATGTTGGTGTGGACCTCTCCTCTTAACTGGGTCAGCTTTATGAGCAAGCAACTTGTGCAGACACAGACAGCCCTGTGCTTAGAAAGGTCCCACACTTGGTTTAAATTTCTGCGATCACGGTCTTGATATTCTTAAAATTTTTATGCAAAGGGCTCCATATATCCATGTAACTGGTCTAATGCATTGAGATTATTATAATAAAAAAGCAGTATGTAAATGAAGTAAATAGTATTGGTGAACAAAGCAATATACACTCTCTCTAATGTCACCTTGGTAGAGGGTTCAAGTATGGAAGCAATTTGAGAAGGAAAATGAGAAGGTATAAGGAAGGAATTAACTGGTAAATCCACAGACCACATGGAGTTTATGTGCTCCTGGACATTATGGCAGCCTATTATTTCTTCTCATTGCCACAATGTGGACAGTATAATAAACCAAGAGTTTATGAATCTACATTTCCACACATGTCTGGCCTACCACCATTGCTTAATGACAAGAAACCCTACAGGAAGCAAAGCAGTACAGTTAAGAGCAGACTCTGATCTAGAATTCTGAAAGTTAGAAGGGAACCTAGCAAAGGGACTAGTGCTCTGAATTCATTACCTGCCATTATGAATCTTTTCTTTCATAACCATAGTGACAAGATGAAGAATAAGAAAATGGATGTATATTTCATTTTGTGAATTGGTTTAAAGCATAAATAAAATTCCTACTGAATTCAACCTCTCACAGTGATATTAGAGCCCTGTGTTATTCCTCATATTCAAAAAAATTTAATTACTTATTTCCATTTTAGCAATGGACTACAAAAAGTAATCTACAATATTTTATGAGGGAAATTTACTTAAATAGTTGCATATTTACTTAAATAGTTACATAAAGTAGATAAAATTAAATTGAGCATCAAGACACCCCATTTCAATCCAACCTGAAGTAAAAAATGAGCCATCTTTAGTCAACAACTCTTTTTTTTTAATTTAAATTCAATTTAATTAACATATAGTGTATTATTAGTTTCAGGGGTAGACTTTAGTGACTCATCAGTTGCACACAACACCCAGTGATAATTACATCAAGTGCCCTCCTGAATACCCATCACCCAATTACCCCATCTCCCCACCTAGTCAACAACTCTTTATAAACATCTTTCACAAAAGTTTGGTCATTCCCAAAGTTTCCCCATATTATTCCAGAGGCAGAGCCCAACAAATAAACAAACGAAAGTAAAATATATGGTGACCAGGCCAAACTCTTTCCTCCTCAAAGTCTAACCTCTATTAACCCTTAAATGGAGTTTTAGGAACTTTTGTAACAGAGAGACCAAAGTATTAGAAACACACTTTATAAGCTTGTTTAATTTTTTTATGGATTTCAACAATGATTTTTAGAAAAATTAGCTATTTTAGAAATTCTGTAGTACAATTATAGTTTTTTTATATCTTGAAAAATCAATTATTTATTTCAAGAAGAAAAAAAAAAGACATACCAACTAAATGATAATCACCTGTGATAGCATCATGGCAGAAATACTATTAAAGCAACTATTCACTTGCCAAATCCTTGCTAATATCAGAATGTATATTAAGCACCTTAGCACATACTTCAACAACTTCTCATCAGTTCATCCACTTCTTCATTCACAGCCCCTCTGATATTTTTGTGAATTTCATAGGTTATCTTCATATTTCATTTTGGTATTGACATTATTCATAATGTTAACACAGCTCTAGCAAACCTGAAGTGGGAGCAGAGAAGAATGAGAAACAAATCTTTCCTGGAAGTAGTCAGAAAATATTCTTCAACTTCATCTTTGAAAACCTACAACCCGTGGGGAGTTATTGTTTTGTATCTATATTATATTTGCTGTAGATTATAAAACAGTTTAATAGCCAATGGGAATTGTTAACATACTAGCTATTATAAGCTGTATTTAAGAAGATCACTTTAGGGCGCCTGGGTGGCTCAGTCGTTGGGCGTCTGCCTTCGGCTCAGGTCATGATCCCAGGGTCCTGGGATGGAGTCCCACATCCAGCTCCCTGCTCTGCGGGAAGCCTGCTTCTCCCTCTCCCACTCCCCCTGCTTGTGTTCCTGCTCTCGCTATGTCTCTCTCTGTCAAATAAATAAATAAAATCTTTAAAAAAAAAAAAATCTCAAAAAAAAAAGATCACTTTATCGAGTTAACCAATTTCTAGAAATGTCCCTGATATATAGAGATCCCTTCGAAGTATTATATAATGCAATAGTTCACAGTAAAATAAAAAGGAAGAAAGAACCTCATTAAAGTTAACAAATAAATTAAGATATAAAAAAATAAAAAATAAGCCTGGTTTATAATATACAACAAGAGAAAACAGTCCTACAAATTCGATAAAAGTATCCAACATGAGAATTCAAAATTATATTAATAGAAGTAATTTTATAATATTTTAAGTTAAAAATATACCTAGCATAACAAATTAAGTCTTGATAGATTTAAAAAGATATATACCATACAAAATACCTTCTCTGACCACAATAGGATGAAGTCAGAAATCAACAGCAGAAGGAAACTAGAAAATTCACAATACTGTGAAAATTAAACAAGACACTCTTAACCATCCAAAAATGGATCAAACAAGAAACTACAAGGGAATTTAGAAACTACTTAGAGATTAATGAAAATAGAAACACAATATTCCAAAACTTACAGGGCATGATGAAAACAGTGCTAAAAGGGAAAATTTATAGCTTAAAAGAAGAAAAACCTAAACCCAAAGCTAGCTGAAGGGAGGAAATGATAAAGATTAAAGAAGAGATAAGAATAGAGAATAGAAAAACATTAGAGAAAAATCAACAAATGCATGTTAGTTCTTTAAAAAGATCAGCAAAATTGGCAAACCTTTAGTTAAACTGACTAAGAGGGGAAAAAAAAAGTAGACTCAAATTACTGAAATCAGAAATGTGGAAACATTGCTGCCGATTCTACAGAAATAAAAGATTATAAGAGAATAATATGAATGATTGCATGGCAACAAATTGGATAACCTAGATGAAATGAACAAATTCCAAACAAACAAACAAACAAAACTTACCAGGACTAAATCATGAAGAAATAGAAAATCTGAATAAACATATAACTAGTAATGCGAATAAATGAGTAATCAAAACTCTCCCAACAAAGAAAAGCCCTGGATTGTGAAAATTTCACTGCTGAGTTCTACCAAACATTAAAAGAAGAAGATTCATGCTTATTTAAATAGACCAATATTATCTTGATGCTTCAAGTGTTTATCATGTTTGTAAAATATACCAATGTAGTATCTAAAATATACCTTAATTAAGCTAAAATCATAACAGATGACCGAATTCTTCTAATTTTTTTAGAAAGGCAGTATCTTACAATGGTCACACATAGACTCTGCAGCCAGGCTGCCTGGGTTGGAATCTCAGATCTTCTATCACTTACAAGCTGGGCAAATTGGCCACTTAAGTTTGTCTCAGAAATTTCTTGTCTAATTTAGGTATAAATGCATGTACAATACAGATGTACACAAACACAAAAATAGTTTATACCAAATAGCATGCAGAAAAAATATTAGCTATTTTTTAACTATTACTTTTATTACCCTACTGACCCATATTAAATAAGATGAATTGTGTTTCTCCCTAGATAAATGATTACAGTGTAAAAAATGTGTAGGCTACAAATTTATTTTTAAATATTTAAGTTCTTCTCATAGTACCAAGTATTCACATGCTCTCAGCTCTTTCTAATCTAACCTTAAATATTACTGTATCTTGAAATCCTAATCTTTGTTATTATCATTTTTCCAATTATGCTTCTAAAAATTCACATAAAGAAGAAATGTAACTCTCAGTATCTTGCAATTAATTAAAAAAAAAAACAGAAATCACCATGATAGACATTTCACATTATCATACTGATTATTACAAAAATTAGATTCAAAGAAAAATCAACTCAGTAATTACTTTGATAGATCCTTCAAGCACTGAGTTTTTAAATAGTACATACATGGCTACTCAACAATGTACTCTGTTCTGATTTGATCCATACACCTTGGAAGAATACATTGTATCTATTCAACATGAAATTTTTGCAGTGACCTTTATCAAAACGTGAGTGGTTTTTCTTTCTTTTTTTTTTGGTGGGGGAAACGATATATATGATGAATTCATTTCATAATGGTATGAAAAGATTTGGATTACTGAATAGTTCATAACAAATTTAAGAAATTATTAAAAAATTGAAATATATGCATATTTTGTGCCTTATACCAAAGTATTTTCCAAATTGACTAAAGATTCAAAGGTAGAAAAAAATTAACTCACACAAACACTCAAAATAAGTGTAAGGTATATATTTCTATAATTTGGGAGTGGAAACAAGCTTTTCTCTTTTTTTTTTCAGTTTTATTAAATAACTGGGGCTCCTGGGTGGCTCAGTCGGTGAAGCGTCCGACTCTTGACTTCAGCTCAGGTCATGATCTCAGCGTCATGGGATCAAGCCCTGTGATCAGTTCCATGCTCAGTGAGGCGTCTGCTTCTCTCTCTCTCTCCTTCTCCCTCTGAGCCTCCTCCTGCTCTCACTCTCTCTCCCTCTCTCTCTCTCAAATAAATAAGTAAATCGTTAAAAAAGAAATAATTGGGGCGCCTAGGTGGCTCAGATGGTTGAGCGTCTGCCTTTGGCTCAGGTCATGCTCCCAGGGTCCTGGGATCGAGCCCCGCATCAGGCTCCCTGCTGGGGAGCCTGTTTCTCCCTCTCTGCTGCTCCCCCTGCTTGTGCTCTCTCGCTCTCTCTGTCAAATAAATAAATAAAATCTTTAAAAAAAAAAAGAAATAATTGACATACATCACTATATAAGTTTAAGGCATACAGCATAATGGTTTCATTTACATATATTATAAAATGACTACACAGTAAGTTCAGATAACCTCCATTTTCTCATATAGTTACAATAAAGGTAAAGTAAAAGAAAAAAATTTCTCCTTGTTATGAGAATTCATAGGATTTACTCTCAGGAACATTCCTACATATGATACAGCAATGTTATATCATCATGCTGTACATTACATCCCTAGTACTTATTCATAATAGGAAGTTTTTACTTTTTGACCACATTCTTCCAATTTCCCTTTCCCCTATCCTCTGTCTCTGATAATGACAAGTCTGATCTCCTTTTCTATGAATTTTTGGGGTTTTTTTTCTGTTTTTTTTTTAAGCTTCCACATATAAGTAAAATCATATAGTATTTATTTGTCTGACTTATTTCACCTATATAATGTCTTCTAAGTCCATTCATGTTCTTTTTAATTTTTTTTTTAAGATTTTATTTATTTATTTGACAGAGAGAGAGAGAGACAGTGAGAGAGGGAACACAAGTAGGGGGAGTGGGAGAGGGAGAAGCAGGCTTCCCACTGAGCAAGGAGCCTGATTCAGGGCTCGATCCCAGAACCCTAGGATCATGACCTGGGCCAAAGGCAGATGCTTAATGACTGAGCCACCCAGGCGCCCCGTCCATCCACGTTCTTGCAAATGGTAGGATTTCTTTATTCTTTGTGGCTGAATACCACATACCACAACTTCTTTATCCATTCATCCCTCAATGAACACTTAGGTTATTTCCACATCTTGGACTATTTTAAATAATGTTGCCATGAAGGTGGGGTGTAGATATTTTTTTCAAGTTAGTGTTTCTGTTTTCTTTGGATACAGTCCCAGAAGTGGAAGTGCTGGATCATACAGTAGTTTTTTTCATTTTTTAAGGATCCTCCATACTATTTTCCATAGTAGTTGTACCACCAACAGTGCACAAGGGTTCCCTTTTCTCCACATCCACACCAGCTTTTCTTATCTCTTATCTTTGTAATGACAGCCATTGTAACAAGCATGTGATACCTTATTATGGCTTTCATTTCTATTTCCAATGACTAGTGAAGTTCAGCATCTTTTCATGTACCTGTTGGCCTTTCATATATTTTCTTTAGAGAAATGTCTGGTCAGGTACTTTGTCTATTTTTAATTGGGCTGGTATTTTGTTATTGAGTTGTAGGAGTCCTTAACATATTTTGGATATCAACTCTTAGCAAGTATATGGTTTGCACTGTTTTTCCCATTCCATAGGTTTTTTTTCACTTTGTTGATGGTTTCTTTTGCCGTGCAGAAGCTGTTTAATGTATTCTCAGTTGTATTTTTTATTTTGTTGCTTATGCTTTAGGTTGTCATATCCAGAAAAACTGTGACCAAGACCCATATCAAGGATCTTTATTCCTATGTTTTCTTCTGTAAGTTTCATGGTTCCAGGTCTTACATTTAAGCCTTTAGTCCATTTTAAGTTCATTTTTATGAGTGGTGTATGGGTCCAGCCTCATTCTTTTACATATGAATATCCCATTGTCCCAGAACCATTTATTGAAGAGAGAGTTTCTCCACCTAGTATTCTTAGATCCCTTGACAAGTATTAGTTGACTTTATATGCCTGGGTTTATTTCCAGGCTTTCAATTCTCTTTTATTGGTCTATTTGTCAGTTTCATGCTAGTACCATACTGTTTTGATGACTATAACTTTATAGTATAGCTTGAAATTAAGAAATGTGATATCTCCTACTTTGTTCTTCTTTCTCAGAATTTTATTTGGGGGCTTTGTACTTCCATATAAATTTTAGGAGTATTTTTCTTGCTTCTATAGAAAATGCCATTGAAATTTGATAAGAATTATAATGAATCTACAGGTGACTTTTGGCAGTATTGATATTTTAACAATATTAATATTAATTCTTCCAATCCATGAACAAGGAATAGCTCTCCATTTATTTGTGTCTTCAATTTCTTTCATCAACACTTTATACTTCTCAGAGTAAAGAGTTTTTACTTCCTTAATTTATTTCTAAATGTTTTATTATTTTAAATATTATTGAATGAGATCAATTTATTTCTTGTTCAGAAAATTCATTGTTAGTATATAGAAATACTACTGATTTTTTTTATTAATTTTGTATCCTGCAACTTTACTGATTTCATTGATTAAATCTAACAATTATGGTTGAGTCTCTAGGGTTTTCTACGTATAAAATGATGTCACCTGAAAATAAAGACAGTTTTACCTCTTCCTTTCCAATTGTGATAATTTTTATTTCTTTATCTTGCCTGATTGCTCTAGCTAGAACTTCCAACACTGTATTGCATAGGAGTGGTCAGAATGTCTTATTTCTGACCCCTAGAGGAAAAGCTTTCAATCTTTCAGCATTGAGTATGATGTTAGTTGTGGGTTGTCATATATGGCCTTTACTATGTTGAGATATGTTCCTACTAGATCTAATTTTTTAAGAGTTTTTATCATGAATGGATGTTGAATTTTGTCAAATGCTTTTTCTGGTGTCCACTGAGATGATCATACGATTTTTTTTCATTCTGTTAATGTGATATATCACATTGATTGATTTGCATATGCTGAACCATTTCTGCATCTCAAGGATAAATCCCACTTGATCATGGTGTATGAATTTGATTTGCTAGTATTTTAAGAAATTTCTCATCTATATTCATCAGGGATGTTGGCCTGTAGCTTTTCTTTTGTAATAGTATCCTTGTCTCGGTTTGGTATTAGGATAATACTGGCCTCATAAAATAAGTTTGAGAGTGATCCCTCCTCTTCAATTTTTTGGAAGGATTTGAAAAGAATTGGTGTTAATTCTTGAAAGGTTTGGTGAAATTCACCAGTGAAGCCATCTGGTCCTGAGATTTTCTTTGTTGGGAGATTTGGGGTTACTGCTTCAATCTCCATACCAGTTAATCTATTCTGATTTTCTATTTCTTCCTGATTCAGTCTTGGTAAGTTGTATGTTTCTAAGAATTTTTCCATTTCTTTAGTTTGTCCTGATGGTTGGTGTATAGTTGCCCATCGTAGCCTCTTATGATCCTTTGAATTTCTGTGGAATCAGTTAAAATGTCTCCTTTCTCAATTATAATTCTCTTTATTTGGGTTCATTTTTAGTATTCTAGCTAAGAGTTTTTCAATTTTATCTTTTCAAAGAAACAACTCTTAATTTGGTTAATCTTTTCTGTTATTTTTCTGTACTCTCATTTATTTCTAATCTAATCTTTATTATTTCCTTTCTCCTGTTAACTTTGGGTTAAGTTTGTTCTTCTTACTTTAGCTCTTGAAGGTATGAAGTCAGATTGTTTATGGGATCTTTCTTGCTTCTTAATGTAAAGATTCTATTGCTTTGAACGTCCTTCTTTTTTTTTTATTATGTTATGTTAATCACCATACATTACATCATTAGTTTTTGATGTAGTGTTCCATGATTCATTGTTTGCATGTAACACCCAGTGCTCCATGCAGAACATGCCCTCTTTAATACCCATCACCAGGCTAACCCATCCCCTCACCCCCCTCCCCTCTAGAACCCTCAGTTTGTTTCTCAGAGTCCATAGTCTCTCATGGTTCGTCTCCCCCTATTTCCCCCCTTTAATTTTTCCCCTCCTGCTATCTTCTTCTTTTTTTTTTTTAACATATAATGTATTATTTGTTTCAGAGGTACAGGTCTGTGATTTAACAGTCTTACACAATTCATAGCGCTCACCAGAGCACATACACTCCCCAATGTCTATCACCCAGACATCCCATACCGCCCACCCCCCACCACTCCAGCAACTCTCAGTTTGTTTCCTGAGATTAAGAATTCCTCATATCAGTGAGGTCATATGATACATGTCTTTCTCTGATTGACTTATTTCGCTCAGCATAATACCCTCCAGTTCCAACCACGTCATTGCAAATGGCAAGAGTTCATTTCTTTTGATGGCTGCATAATATTCCATTGTATATATACACCATTAAAACTGCTTTTGCTTCAACCTACAAGTTCTGGCATGTTGTTTCCATTTTCATTTGTCTCAAGAAATTTTTATTTCCCCTTTCTTTTGTGATCTATTGATTGCTCAGAAAAGTGTTAATTTCCATGTGTTCATAAATTTTCCACTTTTCCTATTGTGATTTTTTAGTTTCATGCCATTGTGATCAGAGAAGACACTTGGTATGATTTCAATCTTCTTAAATTTGTGACTTGTTTTGTGGCCTAACATATGGTCCATCCTAGAAAATGTCCTGCATGTACTTGAGGACAATGTGTATTCTGCTGCTGGATAAAATGTTCTGAATATGTCGGTTAAGACCATTTGATTGATAGTGTTATTCAAATACACTGTTTCCTTATTGATTATCTGGATGATCTACCCATTGCTAAAAATAGAGTATTAAAAGTTTCCAACTGTCCCTGCATTACTGTTTATTTCCTCTTTTGGCTCTGTTAGTTTTTGCTTGATATATTAAGGTGTTCCAATGTTGGGCACATAAATATTTACAATGTTGTATCTTCCTGATGTATTGACCTCTGAATCATTATATAATGACCTTCTTGTCTCCTACCATTCTTAAAGTCTTTTTTTGTCTGGTATAACTATAACTACCCCTTTTTTGCTTGAAATGTCTTTTTCCATCCCTTCACTTTCAATCTCTGTGTGTCTTTAAGGGTAAAGTGAGTCTCTGGTAGGCAACATATTGTTAGATTTTTTTTAAATCAGTTCAGCTATTCTATGTCTTTTAATTGGAGAATTTAATAAGTTTATGTTTAAAGTAATTATTGATAAGTAAGGACTTACTATTGCCATTTTGTTAGTTGTTTTCTGGTTGTTTTGTTGATCCATTGTTCCTTGTTTCTTATCCTGCTGTCTTTGTGTGTGTGTGTTGATATCTTTTGATATCAGTATGCTTTGATTTATTTTTTGGTAGGTTTTTGTGTGTGTATGTGTGTGTGTGTGTGTAATTACTACAGGATCTTCCCTTGTGGTTACCATGAGGCTTACATAAAATAGCTTAAACTTATAATATCCTATTTTAAACTGATAACAACTTCAGTAGAATTCATAAACTTTACACTTTTCTCTTCCCCCTCACATTTTAAATTATTGCTGTTATGAATTATCCATTTTTTTATATTTTATAACTAATAACAGATTATTATAGTTATGGTTATTTTCACCATGTTCTTTTTTTTTTTTTAATTTTAGAGCTGTGAGTGAAGTATGTACCACTATTACCATATTGCAGACTCTAACTACGACTATATACTTCCATGACCAGTGAGTTTTACAGTACTTTGTTTTCATGATATTAGCATTCTTTTACTTCCACTCAAAGAACTCCCTTCAGCATTTCTTGTAAGGCAGGACTAGTGGTAATGAACTCTCTTAGCTTTTGTTTGTTTGGGAAAGTCTTTATTCCTCTGTTTCTGAAGGACACCTTCTCTGGGCATAGAATTCTTAGTTGGCAGTTATTTTCTTTCACTATCTCAAATATGTAATCCCATTTTCTCTTTTCCTAAAAAGTTTCTGTTGGAAAATTTGCCAATAGTCTTATGAGGGTTCCCTTGTAAGTAACTCCTCTCTTTTCTCTTATTGCTTTTAGAATTCTTTCCATCTCTGACTCTTCACAATTTAATTATAATGTGTCTTGGTGTAGCCCTGTTCATTTTCAGCCTATTTAGGATTCTTTGGGCCTTATAGATTTGGATGTCCATTTTTCTCCCAAGGGCTGGGAAGTTTTCAACCATGGTTGTTTTAAATATGCTTTCTGTTCCCTTCTCTTTCTCTTCTCCTTCTAGAATTCACATAATGTAAATATTGTTTCTTTTAATTGTGTCCTATAATTTCTTAGGCTTTCTTTACTCTCTTTGACTCTTTTCCTTTTTGCTCCTCTGACTGGGTTCTATCTTCCTCTGGCAAATGTTTTATCTTCCAGTTTGCTGATTCTTACTTCTGTATGGTCGAGATTACTTTTGATACTCTCTACTGAATTCTTCAATTCAGTTATTATATTTTTCAACTCTAAGATTTCTGGGTTCTTTTTTTTTTTTTTGAAGATTGTTATTTCCTTGATCTTCTCATTTTGTTCATGCATTGTTTTCCTAATTTTGTTTAGCTGTGTTTTCTTGTAGTTCACTCAACTTTTGCAAAAGGATTATTCTGAATTCTTTGTCTGACAGTTCATAGATTCTCCATTTCCTTAGGGTCAATTAATGGAGCTTTATTAGTTTCCTTTGGAGGTGTCATATTTACCTGATTTTTTGTGATCCTTGATTCCTTACATTGGTAACTGTGCATTTGAGTAATTGTGCTCCTCTTCCAGACTTTACAGCTTTGCTTTACACAGTTTTTCACCAGTCAGCTCAGTTTGGTTTTCTGGGTGCATCTGCTTATAATATCCATGGGTAGGTGGGACATGCTATTATGGTCTATTTTGGAGCAAGGCAATTTTTTTAGCTCTGAGGATGGGCATGGGTAGATGTGCCTCTAGTTATCAGTTGAACAGTACTGCTGCCTTAGTTCTTTATTAAAGTGAGGCTGTAGGATGGACGTCACACTTTCTTGGACTCTCTTGTCAACCTTACTGGATGTCAAGACTAGGCACTATACTCAACAGTAGATGGGGCTATAAACTAAATTCCCTGCTCTGGTAGGGTAGCAGAATGGGACTCAGGGCCCTTACTGCTTCTTGTTTAGGGACAGTGTTCTAATTTTCACTTGCACTGGTGTGTTGAAATGATATTTCAGTCATTTCCAAATAAAATATTCAGATATTCCACTACTAGAAAGATTTAAAGATTACTACTGTGTTTAAAGAGTTCATCAGATCCACCATATCAATGAAGAATTAGGCAGAGCCATTGTGTCTAATCAAAAAGTTATGCCAATAATAAGACAAGTGAAACTATAGAATAATCAGCATTAAGTAATTAAATATTTTTGTTTTCTAGACTTTGGGCAAGTAAGTTTTAATGGCTTTCAGGTTAAGTCACTGCAACTCTCCTGGTGCACTTGAAGAGCTAAAATAAGCTATTTAATGAATAATTTAGCAGACTTCAAGATGTCTAACCCTGTGATAGGATTTGGTTGATTTCAAAAATTTAGTTGAGAATTAGTAAGCATTAGTAAGAATTAGAGCATTAGTAAGACTACCTGGGGTTTCACTGGGGCAAGAAAGCAGTTAATATTAAATTATACACCAGGTTTATCCTAGAACTAGCACATGAGGAAAACAATTCAAGTTTTTTTTAAGATATAACATCAGAAATTAGATATTGTTGACTCAGTTCTAATTCCTTTAGGACCTCTGACTGTATAGTTAGTCTTCATTGCTACCTGTAACCTACAGATAACCATGCACTTAGACAAGTTTATTATAACTTTATTTCAAAGCTAAAGAATATTTTTATCTATTTTTGGGATGCTTTCACACATTTAGTTGTGCCAGTCTATAATGTATACTTTCCTTTCAAAAAATGTGTTTTAATTCACTGCCAACTAGTAAAAATTACCATCTGGTCATGATAAAATCAGCTCTCTTCCCTCTTTTTCATTTCATTTCACCCTCAATCCACTCAGAATCAGATTCTTTACAAAGCTTTGACTCAAGGTCAGAGTGAAGTAAAATACTGCACTTTTCTTCTAAGTAAAAAGAGCTGAGTCGTGTATACTCTACACTACTATACACTTAAGCTTTCTTGTTAAATTAAAAATTGGAATCTAAAACATCTAGGGCAACCTCTTCCTGATTACTGAGGACAATATAATTTTATTTGACTTGACTGCATTTCTACTGCATTAGAAATGCACTGCATATAACCTTCCTCACATTGTAGGCGCTTGTCGAGTATCTGATTTTAAGCTGGAAAACATTTCAATCAAATTGTAGCTTAAATTAAACTAATTCTATCATTTCCAGAGTAACCACTGACTGCTACTTATAAAGGTCATATGACCTACTTTTCTCTCCTAATCTTAAATTCTGAGGAGTTGCATAGGTACATTAAAACGCTCTTAAGCTGATTGAATTTGTTGGCAAGGTTGAAAGGTGACTAGCAGACAACTCTATAGCCAAGTGTTAAAAGTGTGATCAAACTTTTGCATTTATCCTAGAAATAAGACAATAATACCAGCAATTTATTATGCAAAACACTAAGTGTGGTTAAAATTACAAAGGTAAAAATAGCAAAATCCTGAGACCTATATTCTAGTACTGAAAGATTTGTATTTTAGGAATTAAAAAATAAACTTTTTTATAGGATAGTTTGTTACAGTATTTGTTTAATATTAATATAAATATTAGTATTTAATAATGAAAATAAATCATTTATACATAGTGTAGCCCAAGTCTTTCCACATAATAGGTACTCAGTACCTAGAGTCAGATGAATTATTGTTTGTAAATAATTAAAAAAATAACATTTGTTAAATACACACTATGGAACTGACACGGTCTTATAAGATTCATGTGCATCAAATTTAAATCTTCACAACAACCCTAGGATATAGATATAGGATATAATATGTAGATTTCCCTTTTTTCAAATGAGAAAATTGAGAAAGAGAATTAAATAATTTCTTCCAAGTCTGACTGTATGATTCCTTTGCCCAAGTTCCTTACCACTAAGATGCTGACTCTCCATGAAGTGTCGCTGAAAAACACACGGGACCTTACCTTCAATGATCTTACATTCTACTGAAAATGATGCTCCATTATAGTAGATATAATCTTGTCGTTCATTTCTGATATTGATTTGGCTAATATTTGAGCTAGTTTAATGTTATATTGAAAGTATTAACCATCTTGTTTCTACTGTATGAAGTAATTAATATTTGATTTGAATACTTCACATAGTGAAACATAGGTACAAAAATTCCAAATAAAATGAAAATATAAATTTAATATATGTCCATATCAGTGAATATCCTATAACATAGGTTTATAATTCTGTCTCATCAGTAATGTTTGTCCCTACAACGTATAGCTTACCTTTCTTAAAAGAGTTGAGAGAAGTGGAAGAGGAGCAGTTACTGGTATGAAATCAAGGAGAACCAGTACAAATATCTATATAGCACTAGGACTTTTTCTTTTTAAGTCAGAAATGTACATGTTCAGCCAGATCCAATTTAAGTAAACAGCAATGCTTTCAGTCTTCCAGTTTATCATTGTAAATGTGCTATATATAACCCATTTCAGTAGTTAGGTACAGTTCAGCTTTGTATAGCTTTGACTAGAGAAACTCACCATATTTCATGTGAAAATAAACCACCACTTCTTCTACAGTCATGGATATTAATTCTTGGAATATGCTCAAAAATAAATATGAGGAAGATCTGAGATAAAACTTTTTTTATCCATCATTGCCTGTTGCACCATGATGTTTTTAAATTCAAGAGTAAGTACAGCAATCCATACTAAGCAGGAAAAAAATTTTAAAGTCATAAACATTTGGGCCTCTACTGAAAACCAAATTCAAAAATTCTCATGGAAGCTTTTAAAGAAGGTTAATGGAATAAATGACAATTGGGGGATCTGGATGACATATAAGTAAGTTTTTTCTTTTTTCAAGGAATGACATTATTCTGAAAGCAGAAGAGAAAGGGGAACTCCTAAAGTTTATATATTTTAGGATTCCCATATTTTTATTTATAAGAGAAATATAAGTACTTTCATTATAAAATCTTAAGTCCATGAAGCCTTTGCCCTATGTCATTTTGAAATTTGGAAAGAGATTTCAATTGATGTTGAATTTTCATCTAGCTAATATAAAAATATCTACTGCAAGTGTTGGACAAGCTTATAAAACTTTAAAAATTTGTCTTGATTTTTTAAATTTTTATTTTTATTATTAATTCAATTTAATATTTATATTCTTCCCTAAGGTTCCCATGAATATTTTTTAGGAAATAGAATTTCTTGAAAAACAGGGTGAGTAATAACGCTCCACAGCTGAAGATACGATTAAATGACATACATTCCACATATCAAATTGAAAGATACCAACATTATTCTGTACCAAATTTCTACATTAGAAGCAATTAGGAATTTAACAAAAAGTAATGTATAGCTTTCAAGGCTTAGAAAGAAGTGAAAGATTCCCTCTTGCTCTGTTCCCTCTTGACCGTTCAAGGAAATTGTTCCAGGATTTCTCCTGTCTTATTTCTTTGGTGGATAAGATAATTAGCTTATGACTAAACATGCAAAACCTTTATCATATATGATTATATGTGATAATATATATGTAAACACATATATATATTCCTCCACTTTAAAAAAATTCTCACTCATCCCTTTACCCTTCTCCAGTTACTGTCCTACATCTTTTTTGTCTTTACAACATTTTATTTTTTTAAGATTTATTTATTTATTTTTAGAGAGAGAGAGAGCATGTACACACATGCAGGGGAGGGGCAGAGGGAGAGCGAGAGAATCTCAAGCAGACTCCCCACTCAGCACAGAGCCCCACACAAGGCTGGCTCTCATGCCCCTGAGATCATGACCTGGGCTGAAACCAAGAGTCCGATGCTTAACTGACTGTGCCACCCAGGCACCCAATCTTTACATTTTAAAAAAAAAATTTACCTCTATTCACAGTTCTGTTTCCTTTGCTCTGATTGTCTTGAACCCAGACCTCCAGTCTGCCTTAATTTTCCTCATTCCAGGGGTGCCTGGGTGGCTCAGTTATTAAGCATCTGCCTTCAGCTCAGGTCATGATCCCAGGGTACTGGGATAGAGCCCCACATCGGGGCTCCCTGCTCAGTGGGAAGCCTGTTTTTCCCTCTCCCACTCCCCCTGCTTGTGTTCCCTCTCTCACAGTGTCTCTCTCTGTCAAATAAATAAATAAAATCTTTTAAAAAAATTTTTCCTCATTCCACTGAAACTTCTTTTATCAATGTCACCAAAGATAACTACACTGCTGGGGCACCTGGGTGACTCAGTTGGTTGAGCATCCAACTCTCAGTTTCAGCTCTGGTCATGATCTCGGGGTCCTGGGATCGAGCCCCTTGTTGGGCTCCATGCTTGGTGGGGAGTCTGCTTCAGGATTCTCTCTCTCCCTCTGCCCCTCTCCCTGCTCTCTCTCTCTCTCTAAAATGAAATAAATCTTAAAAAAAAAAGATAACTACACTGCCAAATTCTGTATCACTTTTAAGTCCTCATATTATTGGATTAATCTTCAACAAATGACCTGACCCAGTTGGTTACATTCTTCCCCTTGAAATATTACCTGACTACCACTCACTTCCTTCCTCTTTGCCCATGTTTTTTCATTAGCCTTAGCTAAAACTATTGCTGATTTTGTGTCGAGCCTTACAAACTGCTTTTATGTTGTAACATAAAACAGTTTTCAAAAGTTGGAAAATATGTCACATAATGTTGTATTGTTTAGCTTTTATAATTCCTTTACATTATAATCATTTTTCCACAATGTTAATATTAAAATAGTATCTCTAAACTGACAAATTAATGAGAAAATGTAAAAATAACTATAATAATTTCTCAAAGATTTCAGAAACTTTCTGGCTGTATGTAATTATGTCTCATCATTTATTAAAACTACAGTAAGAAATAGTGGAAATGACCAATAACAGAAAATAATATATAATGTGATCCATCTTTGTCACTTTTTTAGATTTTTGAAAAGAATCCAAAGTACATGATGAAGTGTATATATCAATACGAAGACGCGACTGTTTCAAATGTCTTTACCATGCATATTTATCGATCCTAGTTAAATTGTAACTAGGATAGCTCTATTTCTTTAGATAAATTTACTTCCTTAAATTTTAAGTGACCCTAAAAAAGTCTCTAAGTTGTACAAAATATGGTACATAGAGATACTGGCTGATGGTAGAAAAATATTTTTAAACATTTTCAAAAGAGAGGAGTTCCTGTTATGAGTTAGAAAAAGTTTGATTCTCCATCTAACTGAAAACCAACTATGGATATGCAAGTCAACACTTCCTTATGTAGGAATTTAACCTTTCCTCAAATATTCCCTAAGAGTAGTCTGAGGTCATTGATTCTGTTAACAAGCACAAACTATGAATATATATACATTTTTTTTCACATTCATTATTTAGCTGTTTAGTATATGCTTGGACCTCTCTGTTGATCTGTGCTCTAACTCTATCAGAACCAAAGAATATATTATGTTTCCAGACACTACTGTGAAACAGTGATGTCACACAAGAATTAGCTTCATTAAGCTTCTGATCTGTTGTTTATTAACAGGTTTTTTTTAATGGTTTCTATTTATCATATCATGCAATTCTAATCCTGCATGGCTGGCACAAAGATAATTAGAATCACTTAAGAGTACATGAATGAGTTATTTAATATGACATTCTATAAAGAAAGGAGGATAATTAAAAATATCTAAACTATGGGATAAGAACTCTAAACAATGTGCTTAATAGGAAATATAACTTTAGATAGAATCAACTAAAATTAAAACACACCATACAGCTAATAAGTACTCAGTTACTTCATATTATGGTGTGGAGGAACACTTTCCACAAATGTGTAGCTAGGAAACCTACCTTAATGCTGATCATATGTGGATTTTTGGTCTTTTTTTGTTTCTCCTGAGTCTTTATTGTTCCTAATTCCTCTCTGTATATTACATAGTCTATGTTTTACAATGGTCTCTGTCACAATAGAAACTTCATTAGGTGTGTTTTTATTATGAATTATCGAAAATTCTTTCTTTGTAACAAAACGGATTTCTAAATTTTTATTGATGTGCAATATATTTTCAAAAAAGTGAACATATAAATACAACAGCGTGAATTCCACAAACTAAACACACCCATGTAGTCAGCAGTTAAATCAAAAGAGTAAAATATTAACAGTGCCCTAGAAGCTCCCCTTTTACCCACTTCCAAACACAAATGACCTGCTAATTTTCTGCTTTATATAAATGGAATCACACAGGGTGGCTTTTTGTGTCTGGCTTCTCCTATTCAGCATTCTGTTTGTGACAGTCATTCATAATGCTGCCTGTGGTTGTAGCTCATTCTTATTGCTCTCTAGTATTACACTGCATGAATATGCAATGATTAATTCATCTATCCTACTTTTGCTGGGCATTTGGTTAGTTTCCAATGGGTGCCATTATGCTGACATAAACATTCCAGTACATTTTTATTTTGAACACATGTACACATTTCTGTTGGGGTGCTAGCTCATAGCATATACATATCAGCATGTAACCTTTAAGTGTAGAGCTGTTATTTTTTTTATTATTTACCTTTAACAATTTGTGTTTCTGCTATTCCCATTTGTACTGATCTTCTGACTTATCCCCACTTCTCCAACGAAGACTCACAGGCAAGAGCTAAAGATCTCCATTACCTTGGCAATGGTGCTTCTGGGTGATACACATTCAGTGCTTCTATTCAGTACTGATTTTCAGACTTGCATAGCAGTACGTAGCATTGTATGGACTGTAGCTCTTTACAAGGTCTTTAGCACAATTCTTTAGCACAGTCTCCAGCTTGTGCTCAATAAGAAAAAAAAGCCTCTCCAGTTATAGAGAAATCAGATTAATACTATTTCCTGTCTTATATTGGTAATTAATTCTTCCAATATAGTCAGATGGAATTTTGCTGCTTAGTTATTTCATGCTAATAAATTGTGAACCACAGATTCATACACAATCTTCAATCTTCACACACTAACCTTATTTAGTCATATTAGCATTCCCTTGTTACTGAGAATGAGTCGGAGAGAGTAAGTAATGTTTTAAGCCACATTATCAATTAAATGTTATAGCTGTTGATATTAAGGGTATATCACTTGAAGAAATAAACATTAGTAAATAGCACCTTACAAAAATATCTAGGGAGAGGCCAACGAACTATTAAATTGGTGTAAATATTCTTTAAATTTGTACCTATGTCAAATCTCATTTACCTAGTTTGTCGATATATATTCGTCATACCCAATTAGAAAACGAAACAGTCTGGGATAGTGCTATGGTCTGAATATGTCCTCCCCAAAATTCACATGTTGAAATCCTACTCCCTAAAGGTGATAGTATTAATGGGTGTGGCCTTTGGGAGGTACTTAAATCATACAGATAGAACCTACTTGAATGGGACTAGTGCCCTTATAGGAAGCTCCAAAGAGCTCCCTAAACCTATTCTGCAATGTGAGGATACAATAAGAAGACTGTGACTTGGAAGAGGGCCTCACCCAACCATGCCAACTCCGTGATCTTGGACTTCCAGCCTCTATAACTGAGCAATAAAAGTCTGTTGTTTTACAAGTTACCCAGTTTGTGGTACTCTGTTATAGCAGCATAAACAAACTTAAGAAAGACTGTGATATTCCTCTGAATATCTATCATATATTTTAATCTGGGCAATTCTAAACCAAAAGTATGTATCTTTTTTCCAAAAGTAAAGTATATACTAAAACACTTAAAATAACTCAATGTTTTCAGCTATTGTGAAAAAGATTACCAGAGGCTCATTTCAATTGTTATTCTTTATATTTTGAGGAAGTGCTCAAGAAACATGCTAAGGCACCACAAAGATAAAGCTGTTATTAATTTATCAGATATTCCACGTGTACAAATTCACATCTGTGTGTATCTTACATGATATCAAAAAATTCTTTCCTATTACTATTGGATAGATATTACCAAAAGCAAATATACCTGTAATATTAGCTTCTCAAAACTAATTCCTACTGTACAATTTTCTCTTTCTTCGATGCACTTTTCACTTTCATACATTTTTTCACCCCCTATATCCTCTCCTAAGTGCATGAATCTCTCTTGCATTTACACAAATTTATACACTCCTCCTTTCACCTTCTGTATTTTACATTCACCAAGTCCTTTAAATTTTACAATAATAATGACTTCACAATGGCTAACCCTAATAGCCTTTCAGTTTTAGCAAATAATGAGCTCTCGGAAGCATATGGAGAGTGAATTTCATCACACATTTCTATTCTCCCTCACTTTCTCCTTTTAAAAGAGTCCCTTCTCTTCTGCATCTGTCTCATGGTATATCCCCATATTACCATGCTTCTTCTCTTCTACACCCGAACTTTATCTACTTAACAGCTCACTCCCAACCTCTTTCTTGGTCTTTCACCACTTCTTTCTCTAAACCTGGGCACTTCAGTTTAATCTCCTGTCTTTAGATTCCCTCTTTTCATCTACCTCTGTGATCTCAAATATTATTTCTAGGTGATGACTCAGATACAGCTCTATCTAGAACCTTCCATCAGCATTTTCACTTACTGCATAGCTACTTTCATTTCATATCCTACTGCCATTTCAAACCAATCTAAAATCAAACTTAATATTCCCTCTCTAAAATTAGTTCTCTTGCCTTACTCTGTTTTTTTCAAAATTTCTGCCTTTTTCCCAGACATCATTTTGACTACTACTTTTCCCTTATTTTCATATTCAGGTAATAAATTCTATCAGCTTTTTTTTTTTAAAACAAAGTCTAACATCTCTCTTATTCTTCCCATCATCATTACCCCCCTTTTCATTTCTGTACTCCTAGGCCTTGTGTAGTTCAAGTACACTTTCCTGTGGTCATTACACATACTATTGCCATACTATTATTCCTAGAAGCCCCTTCTACCTTTACACTCCAACTCCATATTCCCTAGCCCAGATCACCAAATCCATTGATAGCCTGGCCAAGATCAACCTTTGGAGACTCACCAACTAGAACTGGGAAACACAGACATGTCTGCCATCAAAAGTGGCCACAATTCTACACATCAGTGTTTGAACAAGTCCCTGTTTTCCTGTTTTGCATGGACCATATTTCAGCATTTAAATATCCTTGCTCTCAGTCTTACTACGAACTGTCATAGGGCCCAAGATATATCATCCAAGAAAGGCACGGAACTTGCCTCCATAAAGCATTCTCTAGTCATAATGGAATGCAAATTCACCTTCTTCTGAACCACTGTAGCTTTTATTGAACTGTACACCTATAAGGCTCTTTAGGTGCAGCCTTATGTTGTTACCGAACATAGAGGACTATCTAAACTGCATGCTTTTGCTTCCTTTTTTACTAGAGAATTTAGCATTATATGACAAACATTTTTAGACTGAAACATTTTCATAATTATAAACCTTAATAGAATTTTTCATATTTTTCTGAAAGAAAACTAGTTTTATTGAATATAACATTTATTGACTAATTACAACACCAATCATCCTTTTAACCCCTATAAATAATTTATCTCATTTAGTTTTCATTTAAGGTAAACACTGTTTTATTATATTTTATAGATGAAGAAGGCAGTTCTGAAAGGGTCAAATACTCAAGTTTACACAGTCAAAATGAGATGTGGGTAAGATTTATACCAAGTAGTCAGGCTCTAGAGACTACTTTGTTAAACCCTCATATGCTACTCTCAAATATTAGTACTACTGCTGCTGCTACTATATAATTTCCCATAAATCCTCCAGTGTGAGATGATGAGCTTTATCATTTTTCTATTCATGTATTTATTTTAACAAGTTAATAATTCATTCTACATACAATTTGCCTCTTGCTTTTTGATTTTACAGTTTTTATATCTACATACTATAGTACCATGTGGATTTAAGATCATTTTTCCTTGATTCTTGAAAATTTATGTGTGTTCAATGATATAATACACATAAAATATTTGGGATAGTTCCTGCGACATAGTGGGTTTTCTCAAATCAATAAATTGTTTTTTTTTAACATCGTAAAGTTGAAAATAGATTATCCCATGGACCCTGTTTTCTATACAAAATTGTAGCCTCTCATTTATCATCCTTTTCATCTGTCATTGAGTTTTAGATAAGATGAACAAGGTTAGTCTTGTAGGAGCTACACTTAATGGGGCTACCATAGTTAGTGCCAGATAGCCTCCTAGAGTTATTTGTCTGCATCAGTGATCCTCCAACTCAAGTAGGCAATGGAGTTACCTGGAGAACTTGTTACAAAAAAGAATGCTGGGATCCATCTCCTGAGTTTCATTCAATAGATGTGGGAAGGGGTCCAAAAATTTTGTCTTAGTGTAACACTGATGCTGTTGACCTAGGGACTACACTTTGAGTACCACCAGTCTATAAAATTTAGTTTCAGGAAAATTATCACAGACCCTAAAGTATCTCTAAACTACAAGTTCCTGTCCAAGTGATCCCTAACATAATCACATGGGGTTTCATTTCTTTAGAATTTGCTTATAAAAGAGTAATAAAATCAAACTGGTAGCACACATACAACTTGTTTTCCTCTTAAGAGAGTGTTCATTTTCTGGCATTTGGGTTTTTTTCTTTGCTTTACCTCAACATGATGTCCAGTGTTCCTGCTCTAGCACCACTGCTTTGTTTCCTCCACTGAAGCAGTTCTGGTTATTGGCCAAAATCCTTTCTAGGACTCCATACTTACCCCAGAATATTTTCTTAATTTTGGGCTCCCATAATAATCTAGTATACCACTTTTGTGGTACTTAGCACATTTTGTTTTTTATTGATCATTTCAATGCATATTTCATAACTCCCTTACAAATGGCTAAGTGTGTCTTAATTTTTGCTTCTAAAGTATCTTACTCAAAATAGCCTTTTGATGAGCATTTATTCAATAAGCATTTATTGAATCCACAGGGGACTGGAGAGAAAGAACATATAGCTGACTTAGCACCATTTTCCATTTCAGCGAGGAAGTTGGATCATCTAAAATTGGGCAGAAATATCACTTTTCTATGGACAGAATTTTTTCTTCATTTGCCCTGCAATAAACCTTACTTTCAAAACATAAGCAATAGAAAAATAACAAATATTTATTTCAAGATGCTATCTCCTACTGCATACTCTGAACAAGTGGGACTTTTCAATTATATAGTTTTTTTTCCAATTAATAGAAGAGGATGAAAGATTTGTATTCTTATATGCAGTAACCTTTTCTGTGAATGCATCATCTATAAGGCTGAGTAATCTCTAAAAGCTTATAAGAAAAAAATTAATATATCCGTGTATATCTGTTGTATTTCCCCATGATTTGGCCATATCATCTGAAATTTTCCAAAGTTGGACAAGGCAGATTTATGAATTAGTTAGAATTTTTATTTCAAAACAAAGAGCTTTTTTTAAAGAAATTTTCATCAGTCTAGCTGGTTAAATAATTATATGCCACCACAAAATTTCAGAGTTATGCAGCTTCCTCACAAAAAGGTTTGACAAAGTAGGATGAATTCAATTATTCATTCTTTACAGATGGAGAAAATTAGAGGTTAATTGCTTGTCTAAGGTTGCCACTAGTAAGTCAACTAGGATTCAAGCCTAAGTTTTATTTTCAGTTATTGTTCCTCTTTAAGCTCTTCCTCTGCTACAAGTTTGGGATAGCTTTTCTCATCCAAATATTACTAAAAATAACTATGTTGACATTTTTGATGGTGTTCAATCATCTCCGATTAAGATTCAACCTTATTAAATTTTGATGTACAGCATAATTTATTTTCTCTTCTTACTTTAGGCTCATGACCCAATCAACATGATCTCACCAAGAAATTCCTACAAGCTCTTTTTCTCTAAGTCCCCCAAATCTAAGAATGTATATTATATTTAGTTATTTAGTGGTCAAAATCATACCTATATTTTCATGTCTTAAGCACTGGAAAGAACAGAGATTCTTTGACCAAAAAAAATGACAATTTTGAATCTCAAGCAGACATTTTGAATATTCTCCATTAGAAGTTTTTAATTTATGGGGCGCCTGGGTGGCTCAGTTGGTTAAGCGACTGCCTTCGGCTAAGGTCATGATCCCAGGATCGGGATCGAGTCCCGCATTGGGCTCCCTGCTTAGCGGAGAGTCTGCTTCTCCCTCTGACCCTCCCCCGTCTCATGTGCTCTCTCTCTCTCTCTCTCATTCTCGCTCTCTCAAATAAATAAATAAATAAAATCTTTAAAAAGAGAAGTTTTTAATTTATTGTCAAAGTTGCTTGCAGAATATTAATTAAAGATTTAAAAAATGTTTCAAAGATTTTTCATTAGCATGGAGAAAATGTTCAAAAATATTTATTGAGGTTAATTTCATAAGAATACCTAATTTCTAAAAAGCATATTTGCTGAAAACATGCAACAGCACAGAAGACAGACTTCAGGTCTTTAAATGCTTTAGGAATGATGAAAAGTAAAACTGGCCTTCAGTTTCATACATTATTAGAGATGTTTTCCTCCAGAATTGGCATTCCAGACAAGGAGAATGTGTGCTTTAACCTTGGAAATAAATAATGCATTTACTTATTTGATTAAAGATTGCACAGTGAATTAAATAAAGACTATATAGTATCTTCTAATGTAATATAAACTCAATTTTCTACTTACAAACAGCTTTAAGACAGAATTTAAAAGAAACATCCTTTAGAAAACTGCCTTTCCTTCCCCCACAACTGCTTCAAATAAACCATACATTCCTGCTTTGGAATGCTTCATTTTATCTAAATATGACACTCTGTTGGCATGTCTTGTACATCATTGAAAATGTAGGTAAGCAAAACCTTGTCATGAAAATGCTTGGTATCGGGTGCCTGGGTGGCTCAGTTGGTTAAGCGACTGCCTTCGGCTCAGGTCATGATCCTGGAGTCCCTGGATCGAGTCCTGCATGGGGCTCCCTGCTCAGCAGGGAGTCTGCTTCTCCCTCTGACCCTCCCCCCTTTCATGTGCTTTCTCTCTCATTCTCTCTCTGTCAAATAAATAAATAAAATCTTAAAAAAAAAATGCTTGGTATCTACACCTCACACAACTAAAAAGTAAACATGATTTGCATTGCAGGTTTTCACTGAATTCAACAAGCTTCTCAACATTTATTATATGTCAAGAGTATTCCTATGTTTCAAGAATAGTTACAGAGCAAGATAAACTTTCTCCTTATTCTTGTAAAGCATATATTCTATTGGATATACCTCTTAAAGGTGGAATTTTGAGTGAAAAAGAAAATAAAAGCCAATTGAAGAATGAATAGCAAAGCAATTAACTGAACCTAGGAGTCTTCCAAGGCCTTTCCAAGAAAGTAGCATCTGTACTGAGACTTGAAGGATAAGCAGGAACTACTTTTCATAAAATGGGGCAAAAAACAGGGAACAGTCCCTGTGAAGAAGTAGGAGTGAGGATCTGGTTCTAAAAAATGATCAGCACAGAGCCATGGGAGGAGAGATTTCTTAGGTGGAGTATATAAATTAAGTCCTATTTAAGAGTCACCATTTAAGGGCAGAAATAGGAAGAAGACCAGCATAAAAAAGTGGCTGAGAAAGCATGGTCATTCATGGAAAACAAAAGCTAGGAAACTGTGGATGTTCAGTAGATGAACAAAAGAGTATTCTAGGGGGTCAAAATAGTCCAAAACTGCAAAAGTACAAGTAAAACATTGACTGACAAGTGTCATCCTTTAACAGCACTGACACCACTAAAGACCATGGGGAGGGCAGTTTCTGAGGAATGCTTTAATGACTGAGGAGTCCAGGGGAGGGAATCAGATGGAGGTACCTTCATGGGTGGTAAGGAAGTAAAGAGAAGGCAGGAAAGAACTCAAAGAAAGAACTCACATGGGTTCATAGAACCCTCTCCATTTACTCACTCTTTGTCCATCAGAAAGTTACTTTCTCTCTCCAAGCCTCAGTCTCTTTGGTTGTAAAAATGTTGGTAATAGATGTAATTTCAAATTTTATTGTCAAAATTTATAAAACAATATAAGTAAAATAATAGCACAGTTCATGAACAGAGAAAGCATTACATGCATTTTAAAAATCCTGGTTGCTAATTATTAATACGTTATTATCAACTTTTATTATTAAGAAGGAGGGAGGGGCACTGGCTCAGTTGATTGAGCATTGGACTCTCGGTTTTGGCTGGGGTCATGATCTCAGGGTCATGGGATCCGGCTCTGTGTGGAGGTCCGTGCTCAGCGGGGAGTCTGATTGGGTCTCTCTCTCTCCATCTCCCTCTCAAATAAAAAATAAACCAAATAAATAAATAAATGTTATTGATGTAACACATGAGACAAAAACAGAGCAATGACTACTTTTCAGTATCTACTGTCCTAATTGGCTGCCTTTCTGATTATGCATGTTTCACCCTGGTCACCACCATTAAAAAAATAAAGCAAAATAAAACAAAAACCACTGTTTCTTGCATACATGGAAATGTCACATGACATTTATATTTGAAGTTATTTGTTCAAAATTCTGGCTCTCTTGACTTATAAAAAAAAAAAAAACTTTTTAAATTGTTTGGTACATTCTAAATGAGTATTTTCTGCATCCCAGGAACATTTCTCAGTACTGGAGGATACTTCAAGTCAGGAAGTACCTCAAGGCAATTATAGGATCCTAAATATTGTTTTCATTAATATCTTCCTCCAGTCACTCCTAGAAATGGGCACCTTACTCAAGTAATTCCTTAAAATCTCTGCCACCCTGTTTGTGTTAATTCTAGTAATTTATTTAGAGAGCCTAAAAATAAGCCTGCTTTTTAATGCATGATGACTAAGACAATGGAAAGTACAAGATTCCCTCATGTACTTTAACTGTATTGTTTCTTCTTGGGCACCTTTTTTGCCTTTAGAACAAGTTATTAGGATGAAGAAGTATGTAACTTGTGTAGTAAGAAACATACACAACGTCTGCTAAATCTGAGCATCACGTATTCATTTGTAATTTTAGGTGTCACTTTAATTATTGTAGTTACTATAATATCCTTTTTGGATATATACATGGATGTATATATTAAAAATAAGCCAAGAGACACCTAGAATTTCTGAAAAGGTAAGTCATTTAGCCCAACTTCTTTACAAAATTGACTTACGTACTTCTGGAAGTCAAATCAACGTATCTGAACTAAATTCACTTCTATACAAAGCAAAACTCTGAAAGTAACTCAGTTTTCCTCCAGATTGGCATATAGACAATTCTAAAAAAAGTCCTGGTTTAAGAACTATCTCAAGCTGGCAGGGTACACTGGCATGTTCCTCATCCTGCTGACAGTCATTTCATTTTGAGATCCTTACAGAAAAGAAAAAAAAAAAAGCATAGTTTAATGGGTTTCAAGTTTAAATGATTATACTGTTATAGTCTTTCAAAGTAAAGTTAGGACATTATTTTGGAGTAAAATTTTTAGTTATGACTTCTTCCCCCTTTCTTCCACCTACTCAACAGGCAAAAATCACAGCATCTGAATAAACACACACACATATACACACATCCCACAGAAAGCAAAGACAGCAGTCTACATGCCAAAACTCAGCAATAGTGAACAATGTGTGGATTTAAAAAATCATCTGTAGAGACATGAGGTCAAATTAACTGTACACTTGATAATATCTAACTCTAGAAACTCAAAAAGGAGATACAAGTTACCAGATAGGAAAATGTCAATTCCTGTATTTTTCATCAATAGAAAGCATGGAGTGGAAAACTGTTTTGTTTTGGTTTTGTTTTGTTTTGTTTTGTTTTGTCTTGTCTTGTTTTGTTTTGTTTTGTTTTGCCTTGTCTTGTTTTGTTTTGTTTTAGCAGAGGGAGACGCAGGCTCCCCCCTGAGCAGGGAGTCCAACACAGGGCTCAATCCCAGGACCCTGAGATCATGACCAGAGCCAAAGTCAGACGCTTAACTGACTGAGCCCTGAAAACTGCTTTTTAATAAAGCTGCTTTTATCATTTGGGGGAGCAGAAAAGTAAGAGCTGCAGGTAATAGGAAGTAGGCACAAATATTTGAGTGCCTGTTATCTGTCAGGCACTGTTTTGTGTTTTATATAAATTATCTCATTTAAACAGCACAACATCATGAGATTGATGTTTCTAGGTCTATTTTTAATAGAGAAAACTAAGGTTCTGAGACTTTATTTCATCTATGCCATGATGGGTAGTGGTTGAAGCACGATTCAAATCCAGACATGCCAGTTACACAGTCAATATGCCATCCACTATACAACCACTTCTTTCCAACTGCAGACAAATCTGTATCAGAAACATCATAAAGGCTGTGTGGAAGTCCAGGAAAATAAGCCAGCATTAAATTAAAAGAAAACAGCTTAACCCAAAACATTTTCACAACTGATAATTCAACATTATTTTGGTTGCTACTGTGACTTATATGGAACCATGCACGAATTAATCAATTCTGCATTCATATTCTTTTTACATGTAAGACATTTTTTTAAACCTATTCCTTAGGCAGAGTGCTATTTCCCTTCCTGAAGTTATGTCTTATGATTCTACCCAGCCATTTTTAGGCATGGTCTCTCTATTTTAACAGGATTACTTAACTGCCCAGTCGTGAAATGAATGGTGTGACCGATTCTTAAGATGAACTAATTAAACTCCTGCCTCTTTAATAGCCAAGTTAAGATGTACAGATTTGTGACCTCTTGGAAAAATAATTAAGATTCTATAATTTAAAGGGCAACAAACTATGAGGACATAGCTACTAACATCATCACTAATAATTACTGACTATAATTAATAATGCCATTATCCTACTGGATTTCAAAATAAACTCACTTTATTACCTCTATATCAAAAGAGAATTAAGGTTTCCTTCAAAGTAACATGTGGTTGTACAGAATAAAATAGTTAACATATTTAGTGTCCTGACCCTTTATTTTTCAGAAGAATATAAAAGAAACAGAGTTTGAAAGGTGGATTGGGCAGGAGTGAAAGCATATGTATGTTATAGAAAGTTATGAACTTAACAGTTTGTAGTTTAAACTGTAAAAGAATATATTTCTAACTGGACTAAAGCTTAAATGAAAATGTCCATTGGTTAAGATAAGTAAAGATAAGTAATGCTGACCGTGTAAGTGTTGATGAAAAATAAGTCAGCAATTGGAAAGTATGACTTCTTATAGTCCCCATTTTGAGAAGAATATTCTAATAATGGAAATACTTAGGAATATGATTTTATAATGAAAAAATATATGTATAGAGGCGAAAATTATAAACATTGAGATTACAAGTGTAGTATAATAAAATTTAGCAAAATACAAAATTATATTTTGTATACTATTATCTAATGATCAGGATATCAAAAATAATAAAACAAAATATGTGCAAGTCCTCCAGTATCTTGTAGGTCCTCTTTGGCATATGAAATTTCTTTTGAAAACCTCCCTTTTCCTTACCTCCCCCAACTCCCAAGTATATAATCAGCCACCCCTTACAACCCAGGTGCAGCCTTTCTGCCCTCAGGTCCTTTCCCATGCTTTAATAAAATCACCTTTTGCAGTGAAAAATAAACAAACAAATAACTTTTTAAAGAGTTAAAAATAAAATGAAATAAAATATGCTCAATGTCTATATGAGGAATGAGGTAAATAAGAGCTACATTTTTAAAAGAATTATGTGAAAGTTTTATTTAAAAAATTACAACTATGTTTCTTGCTTATATACCTTCCAATTAGTTCATTAGATTGTTTTCAATATTCTGCAAAAACACCTGAATATAGGCAAAGAGGATGTGAAATGTAGGAAACTATCATACTGTTTCCTCTATGTAGAGCTCAGCTGCATCTCTTATAACACATCAAAAAGCTACTTCTGTTTGAAACCCACTTTGGTCTGAGCTACTGCTGAGAAATGGAAAAAAAAAAGTTTTCTATAAACAAGGTAAATCATCTTCTTTGAGCCACTTTGAGTCATTTGGTAAATAACTCCTTGGATTCCCAGCCTCCAGTCTGTGATAAAATGAATTTTTGTTGCTTAAGGCACCCAGCCCATGGCATTTTGATATGGCAGCCATAGTAAACTAATATAATCAGTATAACTTCTGTGGCCTAAAGGACTTAATGGATTTCCCAAACTCAACACTCAATTATGTTACCATTGTTTTCAGGTGTCTATTTTATTATTTGAGTATTAGAATGACATTTTTTAAAGTCAGAAAACTGCATATTTTGTTCTAATTTTTTGGTTCTAAATATAGAATTATGTAAGGCTACATCAACTTAATCTTTGAAAATGTAAAAAATCAGATGTATTTAGGTACAATACCAATCTCATACTGAGGATTTTCTAGTGTCAGCTGACAGACTTATGGGAAAAGGAGACAGATTTAGAAAGAATGATGCTTACTGAGCTTTGTGATTCAAACAAGCTACCTACTAGGAAGGTGAAAACATCTACTGATCAAGCACAGAGAAAAACCATAGACCTCCCACTTGAAATAACACATTTTGTCTAGCAGCCAAAATAAAAGGATACATATCTCCACAGAGCACAATAGAAATATTTTCACGTCTGGAATATAATTGCCACAGATTTATGAAAGGGAAAAAAATCCACACTATAGAGAACAAAATAAGAAAAATATCAGGAAGGAAGCTTATAACATTTACCAACTTGCAATCA
This sequence comes from Neomonachus schauinslandi, assembly GCF_002201575.2. Taxonomy (NCBI): domain Eukaryota; kingdom Metazoa; phylum Chordata; class Mammalia; order Carnivora; family Phocidae; genus Neomonachus; species Neomonachus schauinslandi. The sequence continues at coordinate 28,529,429 of NC_058403.1, read as the reverse complement.
TAGAAACAGAAGATATAGTGGTGACTCCAGCTCATTACTGTGCCAGCAAAGAAACAAAGATTTAGAGAGGATTTATGAATTATCCAAAGTTAAACATGTTCTACCTAACCAAATCAGACCTAGAACCTAGCCTTGGTTATATTCTTTCCACTGACCATGTCTTACCCCCCTTATTTTAAAATGCGTTGTTTTCTTCCATTATATATGAGTCCTACACTGGTTCTAACATCAGTAAACCAGATGGAACAAAACACTTATTTTTCCATTCAGCAGTTTGGATATGCCTATCCCACTGTCTTCTGACCCCAAAAGCCGCCCTCATGCCTTCCTCATTGTTTCCTCTGGCCCTGACAAATTTCATCTAGCAAACTCTGAATCATCCTTCTTCTCCCCCATTTTTTTTCTGAGTGCTAAATTTGCCTTCATGAGCACATATCTCACTATAATTTACATAGTTTTGTTTTTTGACTGTATTGTCTTTTCATCCACTAAAGTGTAAGCTCCACAAATGCAGGTATCAGATCTCAGTTAACACTGTATATCCCATGCTTATAAGAGAGATGGTCTGTAATGGTAATGGTAAGTGTTGATTGACTAAAGGAAGGAAGGAATGTGTGATTACACAAATCATTGGTATTTTTGTGATTACTGAATGTGTGAATGAGATGCTGGAATTGAAAGGGAAGTTAATCACACTGTATAAAAATCACATTGGAAATACAGACATTGTACCAATAAGGTGCTAAAATTGGTTTATAGGGGCGGCCTGGGTGGCTCAGACGGTTAAGCGTCTGCCTTCAGCTCAGGTCGTGATCTCAGGGATCGAGCCCCGCATAGGGCTCCCTCCTCAGCGGGGAGTCTGCTTCTCCCTCTCCCGCTCCCCCTGCTCATGCTCCCTCTTCCTCTCCCTCTCTCTCTCTCAGATAAATAAATAAAATTGGTTTATAGTTTAATTTCTAAATTAAACAGTGTTTATTTTCAGAAATTCCCATTTCACCTTTTCTAATCTTGGTTGCTCTCAGTCAGGATGACACATGCAAACCATCGACGCAATGTGGTTTTTTTTAATTCTTTTGGTCTTAAAAGTAGCATACAAAGTAAAATTCTTGTATTCCTAATATGAAACCCTCTCCTAAAGGAGTATAATTTTGAAGGTGCACAAATCTGTTATGTAAATAAGAAATTATAATGTTAAGCTGAATTTTCTTTCTGCAGTACATAGACCAAACAAAGTAGTATCTGGAGAGTTGATGAGAAAAGGAAGACAGAATAACAAACTCAGCATGGAAGTTTAGCTAGCCATTTAGGATGGAAAGAATAGAGAGGAAGACAAAGATAAAATGTAATCACTTATCACATGTTGCTCTCTAAAGATGGAATAAAAATCCCTTTTGCCAGTGTTTTTCCAAATTTACTCTACTTTCAGAAACATACCAATAAAATAATCAATATCATCATGTTACACTATAATATACACATTTTCTGATGTTATTATTTTGCATATGATGCCACACAGCTCTCCCCTAATGCTATCTAATGCTATATGAAAAATAAGAAACTTCATATAAATGATAAGACCAGAATAGTCGATGTCCTGACAAACTGTTTTTTACCAATACTGACAGTAATATTGACAGAAATAATAACTCTATTGAGGAAGGCTTTAATTAGATTATAGACAATGATCAAATTGGTTATTGCCTTAAAAGCCAGAGGCTTTCTTTTTAGCATTAAGTAGCTTAGAATTGTAAAATAAAAAACACTCAATGGCATTGATTTTAACATGGACACTAAAGTAAAAAAACTTTCTACTTAGGCGTATATGCAGGAAATTATGTGGGGAGCTTGGCATAAACATTCATACAAAATTGCCCTTGCATATTTTATTAAATTATTAAATTATAAATTAGGAAAAAAATCACTATGACAAACTAATTATGTTTTAGGCTTTTTCTTTTCTTCTGAAAATGAATCTTATGAACTGATAAGGTTATTAGGGTAGGAATTTCAATCACAGAAACAAAGAAACTAAACGAAAATCCAATATATACATTGTTTATATGTATAATATATGTAAATTGATTATTACCTGTAATTCTAACTAAATATGCTCCATTTAAAAATACTTTAGTAAAAAAAAAAACACTTGTTTTCCTTCAGGTTAGGTTATGAAATATTTATTACATTTGTATGTAGTTCCTAAACACCAGTTAAGATAATCAACTCTATTATAAAATACATTATTTAATAGTGAAATAAAAGCTCAAACTTCATATTATTATTAAATAAACTGCAAACTGTAGTATCTTCCATTCTGTGGCCTAAAATATCATTAAGTCCATGGTATCTATCAACCTACCCAGAGCTATAACTGTAAAGAAGAAAGGAAAGAAAAACCTATTTTCTCAAAAAAACTCAATGGATTTTGTCCAATTTATTTTTCTCTACAAAGCAGGCCAATCATAGTGACGGTCATTGGTGGTAAATAGAAGATCTGTCACTCCTCTGAGAAACAAACTGAAGGTTCTAGAGGGGAGGGGGGTGGGAGATGGGTTAGCCTGGTGATGGGTATTAAAGAGGGCACGTACTGAATGGAGCACTGGGTGTTATACACAAACAATGAATCATGGAACACTGCATCAAAAACTAATGATGTAATGTATGGTGATTAACATAATATAATAAAATTAAATTTAAAAAAAGGAAGATCTGTCACTCAACATTCATTCAAACAATGAATATTGAGTACCTGCTATTTGTGGTCATTGTTTATTAAGCAAATACAACAAGAATCCTTGCCCACATGAAGTTGATATTTTTGTCACATTACATTCTATCTTTTTTTAGAGAGAGGGAGAGAGAACACATGTGCCCGTGAGGTGGGGTAGGGGCAGAAGGCGAGGGAGAGAGAGAATCTTAAGCAGGCCCCATGCCCAGCATAGAGCCCAACGCAGGGCTCGATCTCATGACCCTGAGATCATGACCTGAGCCGAAATCAAGAGTGGGGTACTTAACCAACTGAGCCACCCAGGCGCCCCACGTCACATTACATTCTACTGGAGAACATATGAGGAATAAAATCCCAGAAATATTAACAATGTATCCCACACTGTCTCTAATGACGTATATTTCCAGACTTACCTCAATGATTCCACGTGATTTTTATGATATATCAAAGAAAATGCTAATGGATTTGAACATCCCCCAAATAAAATGTAATGCTCACAATAATTATGATTGACATAAAATTACAGGAAACAAAAGTGAGTCACTTCAAATGGCTTTCCAATGCCATTAGGATGGAATGTTTCTACTTGCAACATGAAAGCCTCACAATTCAGAGAGTAGGTCTCATGAATTTTGTTGAGGGGAAAGACATTGTAGAAAATCCCACAAATTATGTGTCAGACTCCAGCAATATAAGGCCTAGTAGGATGGACACCAAAGTGTATAATTTTACAACTGCTTATGATTTAGTTGCAAGAGACGGGACTCCCATAGCTCTGTGGTACAGGGCAGCATTCAAAGATCAAACCTGTATTTTTAACAAGTGCCAACTTTTGCTCAGCCAAACAAGGTGTCTTGGGATATGTTCTTACTTGAAGGGCCATGAATATGATATAATTAACCCCTGAGCAGCTGAAATACTAATATTGGTAAGTACCTACCATGTGTTAGGAAGCACTGTAAGCACTGAGTATGAAGGATACAGTGTGATGGATTCTATGGTGGGCAAACCCTAAGCCAGAGCAATAGTGCTAGACTCAGACACCATTGTACCTAGCACTGTTGCAAGCCCCTTTTATATATTAAGCTTCCCTAAGATAACTATGTGAGATCACAGTTCCTCTTATGAATGCTAAAAACTGTTTCAAACAGTTAAGAATAGGCACAGTGAGGTTCAGTGGCAGAGGATGGGAAGCTAGGATTGTCTAATCACAGTCCTGTGCTCTAAGCCCCTACAAACATTGCCTCCAATACCGAGGGGCTTAAGTCAGAGTCAAATTTGAATTGCCAGCAAACGGTAGCCTTGTACACCCAAAATGTCAACAGTAATGAAGTTTATGGAGCACACTTTAAGTGAACAGAGTATCTTTACAAGCATTATCTTTTATAATCCTCACAATCACTATCAGATTATTCCTTTTTTTAAAAAGTAGGAAATGGAAGGCTGCAATGGGGTTACATCAACATTAAACTGCTCTCAGACTCATGCATACAAACTATCTTTCTTGCAAAGAAATTTATATTCTACTCATAGTCCTATTGTAAAATGAATCCTGGAATTCAATTAAACACTCATCTTGAAAACAAGAGCATAGTGGAAATTCCTCACTGGCATTCATGCAAAAAAACAAAATAATGATGTTAAACCTACATCTAATCTTTTGTTGTATATATTGAGTGTCTGCCATAGCTACTGCTAAGTTATACATTCATAATGACAAAACCATGAAATGAATTTGTTTCTGTTCGTACCAGCAAAAAACTAAATAGGGAGAGGGAAAAAGGGTGAATTTGTTGTATTTCTCCAGTATTTCCTTCTCCTGGCAATACCCAGTAGCATTCCTCTAATTTGGAACTTGTTCTATGCTTTCTTACTTTTCCAACTTTCTAACTGCCTCTCCTGAACAACAACAAAACAAAATGGATCTATCACTGATACTTTTTTTAAAAAATTCCCTTATATCGGGGCACCTGGGTGGCTCAGTCATTAAGCGTCTGCCTTCAGCTCAGGTCATGATCCCAGGGTCCTGGGATCGAGCCCCGCATCGGGCTCCCTGCTGGGCGGGAAGCCTGCTTCTCCCTCCCCCACTCCCCCTGCTTGTGTTCCCTCTCTCGCTGTCTCTCTCTGTGAAATAAATAAAAATCTTAAAAAAAAAAATTCCCTTATATCATTATATTTAAATTATGCAGATAGCTACATTATTGTGTAGAACACCTGGCTTTCTGCTAAGTTTTTTCCTGGAACATTAACTCTGCAATTTTCTTCACAAATGTTTGGAAAATACTGAGTAAAAATTATTAAATTCCTTTTTAAAAATTCTCTCTTGGAGCTTTACTATCCAAAGCAAGTGATGAAATTTAAAGCTGAGATATAGTACACACCGTTTCCTAAATTTACCTATTTTTCTTAGAAAACTGTGTATGGGCTGGGGATAGAGTATACACATTAACAGTAGTTTGGGAACTTCTCTGCTAAAGCAAGTTTGAGGAGAAAATGGGAAAAACAGCACAGGTTTTCCCTTGTCCTTGAAATATTTTAGATAAAGGTGAATCACGAATCTGCTGTCGTCCTTTAAGTGGTAGGAGCTGAAGGGCTGGGTGATTTGGGGGCAAAGAGGAGACACGTTGGCAGCCTAGTCTTTCTTATGTTTCTGCTCTGTGTCCTGCATGATGAAGATAGAAGCACTCTCTTCCTCCACATCCTACCCTTGGCCTGGAAGCCCAAAGGGATATGATAAATACCCAGCTTCCTGGTTGTATCAAGCATTTTTAAATGTCAAAGGGCTGGAGGCCTGGAGAAGAGAAAACTTATATGTATCAGGTAGAACAAAGACCAAAGAAAGAAGCTCAGACATAGTAAATAAATTTAGTACCTTTTCCTTCAACCTAGCAAATCATATGGCACATGATTTCCTCTAGATGTACTTCCTCTATGTTGACTGCATGAATAGAGAAGGATGTCAAAGTGTGTGAGGAAAGTAAGTGTATTTATAAAGTACTTAACATTGGGGCACCCAGGTGGCTCAGTCGGTTGAGTGTCCAACTCATGATTTCAGCCCAGGTCATGATCTCAGTTTCCTGGAATCCAGCCCTTTGTTGGGCTCTGTCCTGCATGTGGAGCCTGCTTGGGATTCTCTCTCTTCCTCTCCCTCAGCCCCTCTCCCCACCCACTTAAAAAATAAAAAATAAAACAAAGTCTATGTAAACAATAACAGTGACCATACTAGAGAAACTGCAAGGAAAAAACTGTAAAAGCTAAAAGATATACCTGGTCAAACAAAAATACTATAAAATGTTTCTCATGTATGGCTAATTACAACTGGTTTAACAACAATAATGTAGATCAGAATCAAGGTGACTTGATAACTGTCATAAGGTATTTCATTAAAAATAATGTTTATATTTTTTTTTATTTTTTTTATTTTTTTAATTCTTATGTTAATCCCCATACATTACATCATTAGTTTTAGATGAAGTGTTCCATGATTCATTGTTTGTGCATAACACAAAATAATGTTTATATTTATTGCTTATACTGCTCAGTAATCTGTTCTTGAATTGAAAAACAAAAAATCAGAATTAGGATCAGAGTCTTCATTTTTGTTTTCATTTCATATTTTTTTTGGTGTGAGAGCTATGACTGTTTCAAGAAAGTCTACATTGTGTTTGTCTGAATATTAAGTTATCTTAAATGGTAGAAAAATTCTCCATTTCTAGCCTTAGAGTTTTTTCAAAGAAAAAACTGATAAATTAGACTTCATTAAAATAAAGATTCCGCTCTGCAAGAGATACTTTAGAAAATGAAAATAGCTAAATCTATTGCAATAATCATTTCACAATACTTGTAAATCAAATCATGTTGTATGACAAACTTTTTCAGTGATATGTCAATAAAACTTAAACTTATCATTTCTCAATTAAACTTTAAAAAAAAAGAAAGAAAATGAAAGACACATACTAAGAGAAAGTCTTTCAAAACACTGATAAAGGGGGCACCTGGGTGGCTCAGTCAGTTAAGCATCCAGCTCTTGATTTCGGCTCAAGTCATAATCTCAGGGTCCTGAGATTGAGCCCATATCAGGCTCCTTAAGATTCTTTCTCTCCCTCTTCCTTGCCCCTCTACACCCCAACTTGTGCTCGCTCTTTCTCTCTCTCTCTTCTCCCTCAAAACACACACACACACATATACCATACACACTCTCACACAGATAAAGGAATGGTATCATACAACTCAATGCCAAAACAAAAAATAATAATAAAAAAAAAGAACTAAAAATCCCCACAACCAATCTGATTAAAAAATTGGCAGAGGACTTGAATTGAATAGAATTTTCTCAAAGAAAACATACAGATGGCCAACAAACACATGAAAAGATGCTCAACATCAATAATCATCAGGGAAATGTGAATCAAAATGACAATGAAATATCACCTTATACCTGCCAGAATGCCTAAAATAAAAAAGACAAGAAATAACAAGTGTTGATGAGGATGTGGAGAAAAAAGAACCCTCATTCACTGGTCACGGAAATGTAAATCAGTACAGTCGCTGTGGAAAACAGTATGAACAGTAACCAAAAATTAAAAAGAGAAATTCCATATGATTCAATACCTCCACTACTAAGTATTTATCGAAAGAAAACAAAAGCACTAATCTGAAAGGATACATGCAGGCCTACGCTTATGGCAGCATTATTTAAATAGCCAAGATATGGAAGCAACCTAAGTGTCCATTGACAGATGGATGAATAAAAATGATGTGGTGTATGCACATGCACACACACACACACACACACACACAATATATGCAGCCATAAAAAAGAATGAGATCTTGCCATTTACTACAATACGAATGGACCTAGAGTGTATTATGCTAAGTGAAATAAGACTGAAAAAGACAAATACCATATAATTTCACTCATATGTGGAATCTAAAAACAAAACAAATGAAAAAACAAACAAAAAGCAGAATCACACCTATAAATACAGAGAACAAACTGATGGTTGCCTTAGGGAAGGGGAATGGGGGAATGGGCAAAATGTGTGAAGGGGAGTGGGAAATGCAGGCTTCCAGGTATGGAATGAATACGTCATGGGAACAAAAGGTACAGTGTAGAGAATATAGTCAATGATGTAATAGAGAATATAGTCAATGATGTATGGTGAAAGATGGTAGCTATGCTTGTGGTGAGCAGAGCATAACATATAGAGATATTAAATCACTATGCTGTACACCTGAAATTAATGCAACATTGTGTGTCAACTATACTCAAATAAATTTAAAAAAATAATTTTCAGATAAAAAAGGGCTGGTATGTAAAATATACAACAAACTTCCAAAATGCAACAAATGACCCAGTTAATAGAAAATAGGCAAAGGCCTGAACAGCTACCTCACTAAAAAAGATACAGAGATGGCAAGTAAATGTATTGAACAGATGTTCAACATCGTACTTCAGGAAATGCAAATTAAAACAACAATGAGATACTGTTGTATAAATGAGACATCGTCATGTCATCAAGAAACTCAAATTAAAACAACAATGAGACAGCTACTAGAGTGACCACAATCCAAAACACTGACAATGCCAAATGCTAACAAAGTTGTAGAGCAACAGGAGTTCTCATTCATTGCCAGTAGGAAGGCAAAATGGTACAGCCACTTTGGAAGACAGTTTGGCCACTTCTTAGAAAACTAAACATGCTCTTACCATATGATCCAGCAATCACACTCCTTGGTATTTAGTCAAATGAGTTGAAAACATATATCTACACAAAAATCTGCCTACAAATGTGTATAGAAGCTTTATTCATAATGGCCAAAACTTGGAAGCAACCAAGATGTCCTTCAGAGGCAAATGGATACACAAACAGTAGTACATCCAGACAATGGAATATTATTCAGTACTAAAAAGAAATGAGCTATCAATCCATAAAAAGAAATGAAGGAAACTTAAATGCATATTACTAAGTGAAAGAAGCCAATCTAGAAAAACTACATATATATGATTTCAACTATATGACATTTTGGAAAAGACAAAACTATGGAGACAGTAAGAAGATCAGTGGTTGGAAGGGGTTGGGGCCAGAGAATTTTTAGGGCACTGAAAATTATTCTGTATAATACTGTAATGGTGAATACAGGTCATCATACATTAGTCCAGCCCGCAGAATATAAAACATGAAGAGTGATCCCTGACATAGCTATGGACTTTAGTTACTAATAATGTATAGATATTGGCTCATCATTTTTTTTTTAAGTAGGCTCCACACCCATTGTGGAGCTCACATGACCTTGCCCACATGACCCTGAGATTAAGACCTGAGCTGAGACCAAGAGTCAGATGCTTTACTAACTGAGCCACCCAGGCACTCCTAAATATTGTCTCATCAATTTTAACAAATGTACCACACTAATAAAAAATGTTAAAAATAAGAGAAATTAGGGTGGGGTGAAGATTAGCCAGATACTTCATATGTTTCACTGTTGTTTCCTGTAAACCTGAAACTGCTGAAGTCTAATCAAACAGGGGAAAGAATGGTTTTCACTTAATGGAAAAAATGGATACAAGTTGCGAAGGTGACTGACAATTGTGCTTATATTGGTTTTCCAGATTCTTTTTCATTCAACAGTATTATTTCACTCTTTTTGCTGTAAAACAGAAAATCAAATATCTGGAGAAATGTATTTTAATGATTATAGTAAAAATACTTTCACCTCCAAAGTCAGAATCTGCTCTTTACAACCAAATAGCTGGTTTTATAATTGGTTTAAACATAGTTTCATACAAAGAGAAACGAGTTGAGAGATGATACATCAACCACTTTCTCCACCAAACCCCATGTTATGACAGTATTTGTGAGGCATTACAATTTAGGATTAAGACCTATTTTTAGGGCATTGTGGACTTATTATGTCAGATCTGAAAATATAAGATATTAAAGTCCAGTCTTTGATCTGCTGTCCTTTGCAGTTCCCAAAAGGTCAATTTATTGTGCTTCTTTTTTCTCTTTTTCATATTATCTTACACTTCAGCTTAATATAAATATTAGCTAAGGTTTTTATTTTACTTTGCCTGAAAAAGCAAAACGCACTTAGACTGGACCCTTAGAGTTACTGAGAAAAAGCCGCAAAATGTGCACAAAGAGGTATCAGCAATTATTCAGGGGGAAAAAAATAGGATTTGGAAACCTTCGTTGCATAAAAATTCAACTGGAAAGTGAAATTGTTTTTTTTTACTATATGTGAGTAGTTGCACTAAAAACTTAAGTAAAGCCCCTTAAAAAGTAAGTAGTTTCCATGTATTTCTAATATCAGAAATAAACAGTGTATAACTTGTTTTAAAAGCAGAGCATTTGCTTTCATGGCATCCCACTGCATTCCAAAGCTCAAATGGAAAACTAATTTCAACTGCTAGAGGCACCATTGATTTCTAATATATTACACACCTTAGAAAAAAGCAGAAATCTGATGATACAGAGGGCTCCACCAACTACGGGCCCACAGACTAAATTTGGTCCATGGCTTATTTTGTATACCTGACAGTTAAGAATGATTTTCACAATGCTAAAGAGTTTTGAGGAGGAGGAGGAAGAAGAGAAGAGAGACTAAATATGGCCAGCAAAGCCTAAAATATTTACTGTCTAATCTTTTACAGGAAAAGTTTGTGAATCCTAACAAAAACCTTGCAAATCTTACCAAAAAAAAGGACTACTCCTTTCCAAATATTTCAGAATTGAAATATACGTATTTTTCTTCTTTTAAGTATGGTGTGTCTCCCAGTAGGATATACCACTACCATGCTCTTAGCCTACCCAGAAAATACATTGGAATAGAACTACATCATAAATAGAATTTCACATTCTATTTGCATCTTTATGCTTTACTTGTATTTATACTTATTAAGATAGATATATCACTGTGCAAGTAATACTTCAGTTCTTCAGCATGGCTAACTTGTATTCTCCTTTTATGTGTTCTAAAATAAAATTTATAAATGTTAAGATGTGGGTATGTGGAGAGGGTAAAGAGGGAAGAAGGACACTGGACTGCTGCAAGAGGAAGCTGACCTCTGTTTCTCGAATGTATCATTTGTTTCATTTTTTCCTTTCTTTGCACAAATGAGAATGTCTGGCTTTACAAAGGGAACTATAAATTTTAGGATAAAAATTTAAATTTGGGGGTAACTTTGAATGCAGGGACACTATGATTTAAAAATTCTGTATCAATTTTGTTAATAATCTTTTTTCTTCAGATTTTATTTATTTATTTGACAGAGAAAGAGAGAGCACACACACATGTGCATGAGAGAGAGAGAGAGAGTGTGTGTGTGCACAAGCAGGGGGAGGGGCAGATGGGGAGGGAGAAGCAGACTTCCCACGGAGCAGGGAGCCTGCAGCAGGTCTCCATCCCAGGATCGTGACCTGAGCCTAAGGCAGAGGCTTAACAAACTGAGCCACCCAGGGGCCCCTCAATTTTGTTAATAATCTTTTTGATGAAATTGGATGATACACACATACTCTGTATACACACACACACACACACACACACACATCTCCATATATATGGATAAAGCCACTGACATAGGTCTTAGCTGGCACCTAACATACCTTCACTCTGAAACTCTTTCTCAAGGACAAGCCATTTGTTTACAATTTATTTACATCTGTTTACAAGTGATTTCACATGTGAAAATGATTAAACATAAGAACACACTGTACAGGGGCACCTGGGTGGCTCAGTCATTAAGTGTCTGCCTTCAGCTCAGGTCATGAGCCCAGGGTCCTGGGATCCAGCCCTGCATTGGGCTCCCTGCTCAGCGGGGAGCCTACTTCTCCCTCTCCCGCTCCCACTCCCCCTGCCTGTGTTCCCTCTCTCACTATGTCTCTCTCTGTCAAATAAATAATCTTAAAAAAAAAAAGAACACACTGTACAGAAAGTTCATATCACAAATGAATGAAAGTTCAACTCTAATAACAACTATAACAACAACAACTATAATTTATAATGAATTGAAAGAGCTTTCAGAATAGTTAGCTCTGGAATGTGAAGAAAAAAACAGAATTCATTTTTTCCAGTGGTTTGTCACAGCATCGTCTTCCAGTCCTGTGAGCATGTGCTCACATAGCACCCTGTGTGTTCAACACTGACACACAGAGTTAGATAACAAAACCTGTTTCATTGAGAAAGGGACCACTTCTACCAAGGATACCAAAAACTAAATCTTCATTTCCATTTGTTTGTTCTCAAGGTTATGTAATATTTAAGGGAAGAAAAGAAAAACTTTCCATCAGTCATTGTTGAGTGAACATTTCAATCTATGTCAAAGCAAAAGTCAGCAGGCATCATGTCTTTGAAGCTTTATATCAGGTGACATATTAAATCAGTATCCTCAAAGGGGTCCTCTGAGGAGCTACGGGCAAAAGATACATACAAAATGCTTCTAAGACAAATTCACAAACAAAATGGAAAAGAACATCTATTTATTTCCAAGAAAAGTAGCAATTCTTATAAACCAACAAAACCCCAAACAGAAGAATCCCCAAAGTACAAACGTACCAAATAAAGAGAAATAAGGAATGGACAGAAATGGAGAGTGGCACATAGGCATTAAGGAAAAAAAGGATCCCAAGATAATATTATTATTTCAGCCAAAATAAGTGAGCATGCTCATACTGAAAAATATAACTTGAAATCAATTCAGTAAGTCAAATGGAATAAAAAATATAACACTTGGCTTTTTCTTTTGATAAATAGTATTTTAAATATAAAAATTCAAAAAGAGTATCACTGCATAAGTTATCCCTCATCCCAGTCCTCATGGTGAATTATTCCAAACTAAACATTAGTCATTTTAAAAACAATAATAAAGGCTATAAATACTATATGGAAAGAAATATCCTTATAGATGATGACCACACATTAATCTTCTACTGGTAAGAGTTAGATTTGAAAGTGACTGTAGACAGTTAAAATTTATTTTCATAAAATAACTTAGTAGCTAAGCAGTAGAGTGAAAAAAGGGAGATTCAAATTAGAAGATGTTATTTTCAAAACAGAAGAACTTGTTTAATTATTTGAGTATAAATATTATTACATCACAGGAGAACAGTAAGAAATTTCAGGCCTCCTGGAAAGGCCACACACTAGGAGGGTGAGAGATCAGTGAAGTAATTATCATACAATGTGGGTGCTACAGGGAAGCTCCAAGCAGGGAAAGCCATCCTCCATGGAAAGTGCAGATGGAAGGACACGTTTTAGCTGCACTGAATTATGGATTTGCATGGGGTTAGGGCAAAACCTTCTGGATGGGCATAAATAATGAAGGTGTAAAAAACAAAGTGTCAGAAAAGTATTCAGTATCCTTAGAGTCATCATTAGCGTTCTACTCATTAGGAGAGCTTTAAAAAAAGGAAACTTCTGACCTTTCTTTATATTTATTAAACCAAAATCTTCAGGAGTTGAATTCACAAATCTGAATTAGAAAACACAAAACAGGGGCGCCTGAGTGGCTCAGTCAGTTAAGCAGCTGCCTTCAGCTCGGGTCATGATCCCAGGGTCCTGGGATCGAGCCCTGCATCGGGCTCCCTGCTCGGCAGAGAGCCTGCTTCTCCTTCTCCCTCTGTCTGCCGCTCTGCCTACTTGTGCTCTCTCTCTATCTCTGTTAAATAAATAAATAAAAATCTTTAAAAAAGAAAACACAAAACAAAAAACACCGAAGTTCCTTATTTTGACCACCTACATATTTTACACAGTGAGAGGATTAATAAATTTCACTAAACACACCTGGGTCTTGATCCCATTCACTGTTTAAGCCCATTCCAATATGGATTTTGTACAAATTTCCCTTTGCCAAGGTCACCTGGGGTCTTCACTTCACTAAACCAATGACAATGTTAATTCCTCATCCATATTGGCTTTCTTTCAATCTGGCTGAGCATAAAGCGAGAGTGATCTCCTTCCGTATCTATGATTTGCTTCAGAATGCTTTAATGACTTCCTCTTTCTCTAAAGATCACTTTAAACAGACTGAAGTATTTGGCCCTACCCTAAATCTCCAGACAGATCTAATGTCATCCTCCCATTTGCTTTCTTTGATCAAACTGTATTAGACTTTTCTCAGTTCTTCAAACACAGAACACTTCCTATGTGATCGAATGAACTGTCTGATGACAATATTTTCTTTTTGCTGCAAAAGTTTTCACTGATCATGCTGATAATGAAATTGTTGTTTTAAAGTCTTATCATCTATTATGCCCAGACTTAAATTTTTCACTCTGTGCACTGTAGCTGGCACAATTTTAATTTCCACAATTATGCCCTCTTGCGTATCAATACTCTCTTCCAACAGTTCCATCTAGACCAAGGATCAGTGAAATGTTTTGTAAAGAACCAGAGAGTAAACAATGTAGGCTTTGTGGGCCAAGAGGAAAATTTGGGCAACTGTCCTTGTCACACGATAGTCTTTTGTATATTTTATACTTTACACTTAAAAATGTGAAAAAATATTTATAGCTCACGCAAAATCAGGCAGCAGAACAGATTTGGTGCATGGGCTGTAGTTTATCAATGTCTGACCTAGATATGTGACTTGAAACATGATCTACAGGCCTATGATTTTTATACTCAAATCTCCAGCCAAGTCATCTTCTTGTTGCCTACTTGATATATCCACTTGAATTCTAATAGGCATCTCAATTTAATGTAGGGGGAAAAAAGTAAAGCCAATAACACACATGTATCTAACTACACACCTCTGGCACTTAGAATCTATCCCATGTCATCACACCTTCCCCACCTCAATAAAAGACTATAACCATGTCCCTAAATCTAAACACTCGATGTGATTCTTGATCAGTAAATCCCATCAGGTCTATCTTCCAAACAACTTCTAATTTCAACCAATTTTACAACTTCATTGCTACAACTTTAGCAACTTTATTGCTACAGTCACAGTCCCAACCATCATCATCCTTCATCTGAACAAGTGAAATAGTCAACTGAATAATCCCTCTTCCCCCACCACTGTATCCCTCACTAGTAGTATACCCTTCACACTGCAGGTGGAAGGAACTGTGTAAGAGTAAATCTAATCATATCACATCTGTATCTTAAATCTTTCAATTGATTTGTTTTCTATCTAAACATTGACTGCAAAATCTTAACTAATCTGATCCCTTATAGCCCCTGATCTCATGTCTCTCCCATGCCTTTCCTTTATTCCACCAAACTGGCCTGCACTCCCCAAAAATATCAAGCTGATTTCTATTTCAGAACCTTTATATTTGCTATTCCTTCTGATTGGGACACCTGGGATCTTCGAAGGACCTGACTTTGTATTTTCATTCCAATCTCAA
Source organism: Neomonachus schauinslandi (assembly GCF_002201575.2). Taxonomy (NCBI): domain Eukaryota; kingdom Metazoa; phylum Chordata; class Mammalia; order Carnivora; family Phocidae; genus Neomonachus; species Neomonachus schauinslandi. The sequence goes on along the minus strand of NC_058403.1, from coordinate 28,514,345 downwards.
CTGAAACATCAACTCCTCAAAGAAAATTCTCTGACCTCCCCATAGTTGGATCACTGCCTCTCCACATGCCTGTTATACTCAACTATACTATCACATTTAATCTTCTTCATAGTAGTACACTTCATACCCCTTCATAGCATTGATTTAGTTATGTATTTGGCTGCCTTCCTCCTCTATCCCTTTCTACTACATTATAACCAGTTGGGTCCCTGCTTTCATTGCTGCATCCCCAGTGTCTGGCATATAGTAGGTACTCTATTCTGATTACCTTGTTGACTACTATGCATATGCTAATCCGTTTGACTAATTTTTGTTACACTATTTCTCTTCTCCCTCTCTGTATTTTTCTCCCTCCTTATCTCTCTTCTGGCTTTCTACTCATCTTTAAAGTTTAAATCATTCTGTGTCCTCAGAATTTCTCCATTATATTGTGAGAGCTTAATTTCCTAAAAAAAAAAAAAAAAAAAAACCACACACACACACACACACACTATTTTGGCAAAAAAGACTTAAGACAGAATACAGTCAATGTTGTTTAGTATAAAAAGATACATCCTTACCAGGAAGAAAATTCCACCAAGAAACAAACAAACAAAAGCACTTTGGGTTATTCCTTGTTCCCAGATTTGAAGCCAGTAAGTTTTTCTACTTTCAAGCATCCTTGACCACAGAGATGAAAGACATCTACTTAGAGCTATTAACTTATTACCACTGTCTACATTTAGGTTCTAGAAACACAATTTAATATGGTATCAATGTATGTGATAATAATTCAGAAGCAGTTTTAGCAACATTTTCCAACAGAACAAATGCCTTTTCTAATTAGCATCTTCAATTAAGTACCTAAATCTAATGAAGAATAAGTTATACATTATACTAAATTTTCATTGGCTCACTATTGTAGAAAGCTTTTAAATTAATTAAAAACAAGATACTCAGTAATGGAAAAGAGAAAGAGATAAAAGCTTGTTTAATCAATTTAAATTAGAACTTAACATTACTTTAATACACTAGTTTGTAGTTAACTGCAAGAGTAATAAAGCAAAATTATTGAGTCCTAAGTAGTGGCCATTGTATAATCTGAAAACTCAAAATGAATTACCAAAAAGAAATCTCAAAATCCTTCAATAGCTTCCCAGTTCACTCTAAACAAAAGCCAAAGTCATTAAAATAGCAAGTAAGACTCTACGTAGTCTCCATCCCTTCCTTTCTGTTCTGTTATCTCTCAGATCTTCTACCACCGGCCCCCACCGCCACATGTGCTTTGCTCCAGCCACATTAGTTTCTTGGCTGTTCCTACAAACACTAGGCATGATCTTGCTCAAGATTTACCCACTAACTATACCCTTGCAAGGAACGGTCTTGCCCCAAGTCTCTGTGTGGCTTAGGCCCTAACTACCTTGGGCTTTCAATTGCCATCTTCTCTGTGAGGTCATTCCAGACTATCCAATTAAAATCTGTCATCTTAGAATTCTCTGTTCCCCATTACAGCATTATTTTTCACCATCAACCCTGCCATTCTTTACATATATATGTTGCTCATTGTCTGTCATCGGTCTCCCCCAATTAGAACGCAAGCTCCATGATGGCAGGACTGTTTGTCAATTTTCTTAACTACTTTATCGCTAGCATCCAGAATAGTTCCTGCCTCAAGGTAAAAATTTTATAAACTTTTGTTGAGTGGATGGATATATAGTTTGAGCCATCAAGGAGCACAGAAATAAAGAAAAGACACAAATGAACAATTACAGCCCATATTGAGAAATATTGATAGGGTTGTGTATGGTGACCTTTGAAAACTACAGAAAACAACATCAAAATAATAATGTGGAATCTGTGCAGAGACATAGCAGGGGACATCTGAGTTAAGGGACAAAAGGAAGATAGCCAGCTGAAGAAAAAAGAGAAAGGAAGCATCAGAAGTTAGTACAGGAAAAATAAGTTAAAAAAGTCATCGTAAGAACAAAGCATAATATACATTGCATCAAATTATTCTGTCACACACAATTAACAATAAAAACCAAAAACAGTTTATCCTTTGATAAAGCTATAGTTGATAAACAGATCACCATGTGACATGACCAAATAGAAATCTCAGTGCTTCCTAACTTTTGAGAAAAAGCCTTTAGACAAGATTTTGATGATTTAGGGAAGAAAGCTGTTGGATGAGGCACATGTCCCTTAAAGACAAGACCAAGCTTGTGAACAGTGTGTACAGCCTTCATAATGGAAAGGTGCCAGATTAATATTTTTTGAAGTCTCCTGAAATCTAAGTTGGCAACTTAGAAAATCATGTGTAATTCATGAGCTTTTTAAAGGAAACATAGTAAGTGACAGAGAAGTGATTCTCAAGGGTGTCTTTATGCTGAGGTTTGTATGGCATTATAGGTTGAAGAAGAAGAAGTAGAAAGAAATAAAAAGAATTAAGAGTAAGCAGTAATTTCTGCGGAAGACCAGGACATACAGTCTCACCCATGTGACTATTCTGAATTTCTTGACTCCAGTGTCTAGGCTCTTTAGTTTGTTTGTTCTTTAGTTTGTGCACAAAAAACTTAAGTTGTATTAAAAGCACAATGTTAACACTTCATACCATGAGATGGCTATGAGGCTGACTACAAAGTTAAGTGGAGTAGGCTAAGTGCCTGCTTGGAGAAGGAACCAGCTCCCTCAGCCACTCTCCACTCTATTTTTTGGTAGTTAAAGTCCTAATAAAAATTTCACAGATTGATTTTTTTAATTTACATTATATTTTATTATTATTAGCATGTGTCAGAATACCCTAGTTTATATATTTCTCATACCTGCTCCTATCACTTCTCTTTTTTCTCCCTACTTATTTCTCACTAGTAATGATACCAAGATATTAAAATTCATAGATCACACGATCTGAGAAATTATAATTGAAAAGCTGTAGCTATAAACCTTCACTCAAAGTTGTATACTATCTTCATTTACTGACAGAATTACACAATCACTTAAATTTCTTGACTGAAACAAAAAATGAGGGAAACAAAAATAAAGCTTTTGGGCCACACTGGGAAAAGATTTCAAAGGAGAGAGAGAATGAAATAGAGATGGAGAGAGAATTCTTTATCTATCCTTCCACCCACCAATCTACCCATCCATCCTTTAAAAGTTTTTTTCCCTATCTCTATAGAAAAAAAAAATAGATGTGTGACAAACACAAAACACAGGTGACTGGCTTAGTATAATTAAATATAATTCCAAGGTAATACAGTTTAACAACTGAACAATTATGTTACTTGTTTTATTTGCATAATAAATATTTTCTTTTTAAAAATCATATATATTCCACTTTATCTTAAGGATTGGCTTTATTTAAAAAAAAAAAAAAGGATTGGCTTTATTTTCATTTAGTTGGTAGTTTCTAATGTGCAAACCACCTAAGCAGCATAGAAATGGGCAGCGTCCAAGTCAGGGAATGCTACCCTAAGGATATGTATCTATTATTCCATAAGTCAGAAGTCAGGAAAACAGATTACTCAAGCAGATGCTTTTCTTGAGTGATATAAAAAATTGACAAGGGGCATCTACCTGATTGCAGCCCACTGTCCGTTCCTTTCTTCTTATTTGACCATGATGCCCCTAGAGAGATCATCAGCCAACATTTTTACTTAGAATTCAGGATGCATTTCCTATAACATGTTTGTTGTAAGTGGTGGTTGCACATAGGTGAATTAATACTGAGTATGACACTTTATGTACATTCTAGAATATGTAGATTTTTGCCTTCCGTTCCCACAACTTGATTACTATTTCTAACATGGTTTTTATGGGGAAGAACATCCAGATTTCCCAATGACTTACAAATAATTAGCATATAATCTACTGATAAATATGGAGAGCTTATATAAAAAATACAATTTAGCTTTGCTATCATCCCTAAAAAATTTAACTTTAGGTAAAAATAATTTCATTACATTTTGCATGCATATTTGCTATAAGAGTCATACACATTGATACATAATCACAACTCTGGACTTTGGAAGTCCCAATAATCAAAGTTTAAGACAAAGCTATAAACAATGTAAAGAAAACTTCATTTATGTATTTTAATGTATTATTTTCCAACAAATAGTAAAGTACCATGAAATTTTTATTTAAAAAGATATGTAGTAATATAAAGTTTTCATTTTAAAACTTTTATCTTTAAATTCTGCTTAATTGAATGCCCAAAGTTGAAAAAATTAATATTTAATGAGGATTATTGATCTAAATGATAATATGCTGTTTGGGTTGTACTTGAAATTATTAGATTTGCATATCATGCCTATGAAACCCTTCATTCAATCTAGCTACCTAAAGGAAGTAAAAATTCCCTTAATCATAAAATTAAAGCATTCCATTATGCTTTCTATTAAGTTGTTTTGTCCCTTGAATCATGTCTATTTTAATTTATTCTTTTAAAAAGAAACTAAATTACTTAACTTGCATTTACCATCATAGGCTTCATTATAGCTAAGCATGGAATTGATTTCAGGGAATGTTCTTTACAAATGTTGGTCACTATCAAAGAAAAGAATATCCAAGCAATCAATATTGAAGAAAGAATAAAGGGCTTGGACGAATCAAAGAGATAATATTTATTTTTCCTCTACCATTTTAAATATCCAATAAACTATTACCCATTAAGAAAAGCCATAATCCCTGGAAATGATGGCCTCAGAAAGCATTTTGGCAATCTTGTGTAATACTAAATGTACTGTTGGATCACTATTGCAGAAAAACAGTTGTCCTGCTGCATTTTAGTGATCTGACATATTGCCAGAGGAATAAACAACTCTTTTAGCCAACAGAAATGTGATGTAGCTGCTGCCTACAGATTCTTGTTTTAGATCTTTGGTGAAAAAAATACTATGTATTAAATATGATTTCCTTCCGTTATTTTTATCAAAAAAGAAAAATGAAATGAGAATTCAACTATAGGCTAATATAAATTCTTAATGGCATGAAAGAAAAACTTTAAAAATCAAAGCCTATTTCATCATTAAAATGTGTTATCTGCATATATGTGTGTGTGTGTATATATATATATTATCACAGAAAGATACATGCATTTTTGTTTTTGAAAAACATCATCCTATTTCACTTCAAAAATTCATTAAAATTACGTATGGTGAGCAAACAATGTTCTTTTTGAACCATCTTTTCAAAAGAGTTACTAAGTTTACTTTAATATACACAATATTTATTGGCTATTTTGGAAACCAAAGGACTAGCAAAAGCTCAACAACTCTATCACAATTATATAGCACCACTATACACTCTCAGTTCCATCTAGAGTAATGTACCTGCCCGTATACCTTTCCTGTTCATAGTTTTCAACTCTTGAAAAAGCAGAAACAATGTCAAAATGGATTATCCTCCAAAGGAAAAATAAAATGCCATGGGTCAGCACTTTTTTCATATAAAACATTAAATAGCAATTTGTATCTGAAAAGGCAACACACCTCCAAAAATAATACAACATTTTTCGCAAAACACATTTCATTGATACTAGCTTTGGCATAAACCACTCCATACAGCTATTGATTAAATCAGTACACTGAAAAACCTTATTACAAAGTCTCTGGTCCTTTCCTACTCTGCAAATGAGACTCCAGGACACCACAACCTTGCAACTCGGGTCTACCATTAATTTCCTCCAAACACACTTGGCAGAGCAATGAGAAACGTCAAATTTTTCACTTAATTTCTGAAGAACATCGCACCCTTTAGACAATATGTTCTTGAAATTTAAAAAATTAAAATAAAAACTACTCAAGGAATGAAACAGGGATCCAAAAGCTTCTCTTCAAAAATATAAAACGTTCAAGTAATATGTTCTTGTAAAATTACACACACACATACAAACATATCTGTATCTCTAGCATCTACCACAACAGAGTGAAGCCAATTTTGAAGCAGTGACTTCAAATCTGATACACCAACTCACACCTAATTCTAGCTCAACTTAACAAAAACTTTAACAAAAACCTTGGAGAAAGACTGAAACAAATAGCTTAAAACATCAGACTAAAGATCCACATAAAAAATAAAAATAAAGACCCACATAATTTCAAAGTAAAGTGAAACTCATATCCAGCCCTCAAAATACTAAAACATGCCTGCACCTACCTTGGCCTTGTCCATTCCCTTGCTGACCCCAAAGGATCACAGTCATCATTAGCAATTCCGGAGTCCATGTCCACATTCTTCTAGTAACACTTCCTTGTCTTCTGGCCATTGCATTTTAAACTCTGCATAATCAGTGGGGTAGGCATGAAAAGTATAGTAAATTAAAACCTTAAAAAAAAGTATTAACACTCAAATCCCATATCTAATATGCAATGTGTATTTAAAAATTATCCTTCTTACAAGGAGATATATTTGAAAGTCATGCCTCTCTTTGGGATTCTCACAATGATGATTAACATGAAACCTCACTCATCTTTAACCTCATATTCCAAACATTCATCCGAATGATATTTTTCAATAGCAGCCTGCAAAATAGGCCATAAAACCTGTGAATATTTAAAAAGTATTACCAAAATATCTACTGGAAATCAGTCAGGCAAAAAATTGTACATGGACACTACTTATAATTTGTTGAGGTAAATTGATACACGTCATCTCTATGCACACATACAAAAATGAATTTTCAACACATTTATGTAAGTTTAAACTATTTCATAAAATATTTTTGAATTTAATTATATTCTAGTTATATCAGTAACTTTACATAGATTTATCATGTACACAAAACTAATCTTGTATACTTAAAATTGAGAATATATAGAAATCACTAAACATTTGCAATTCCAGTATCAGATATATGTATATACACACTGATAAAATATGATATCTCACATATAAAATATATTTGAATGCTTGCTTTGACACTGATGTTAATAATGAAAAATTAAAATGCTTAAATGTCCACCAAATAGATGTTATTTATTCATATAATTGAACGATATATAGTAGCTAAAATGAATAAACTTAAGCCACATGTACCAACATGGATAAATGTCAAAATTTAAAAGGTGAGCAAAAATAGCAAGTTGCAGAATGACAGGTTCAATACTATAATAATATATATTTTATATGTAAAAGTAAATTGCTAAAATTGTTTATTTTTGTATATGCATAAATATGTACTTCAATGTAATGCTGCATAAAATGGTAAACACCTCCATTGCCCAAATTAGGAAATTACAAGATTGCAATTTAAATAGTTATCAAGAGGGGCGTCTGGATGGCTCAATCAGTTGAGCATCTGACTTGATCTCAGCTCAGGTCATGATCTCAGGGTCCTGGGATCAAGCCCTGTGTTGGGCTCCCTGCTAAGCGGGGAGTCTGCTCGAGATTCTCTCTTCCTCTCCCTCTGCCCACCACAATAAATACATTAAAATAAATAAATAAATAAATAAATAAACAAACAAACAAATAGTTATCAAGAGGAAACTTCACTCAAAGATTACCCCAAATCCCAATTTTTCCACAATTGACAAAATATGGAGCTAAGGAAAGTAAATTTAATGATTTCCAGAATAAGCCCTGTATTCAAAATGCTACATAATCATAATTCTAGCAAACTTGGAAGCCAATCTAGGCATCCAGAACTTTTCCTTCTCCCTTTCTCCCACATTAAGAAAGAGGACTTAATTACCCATTTAAGTACTTGCCCACCTAGGCACCCCAAACTCATCCTGCTCATTATAAACAAGCAAACAGTCCAAGAAGGTTGCAATGACATCTCCACGCTCAAGTGTAATACAATGATGACAGTATTAGCACTAATATTTCTTGAAAATTTTTTAAATTCTACATTATTTTACTCTGCTAAATGCCTTATATTTCTTGTCTCATTCAGTTCATACAAAACCCTATGAACAAAGCAATTTAAAAATCACCATTTCATAGCTAAGAAAACAGAGGCTTAGAGAAAAGCCACACAATTCTCAATCCATATGATTTGTAGCCACCATTGTTGTGATTTGAGCCAAAACAGAGTGACCTCAGAGCCTATTCTCTGAACAATGGATTACTAAGCAGAAATGTAGCCCTAGATATAACTACAGTCCAACAATCATTCCAAAAAGTATACTGAGAAAGAAGATCTCCTGCATATTGAACCTCACATATTCATTCCAAATAAACATCTTCAAATTGAAAATCATTAGAACCATTCAGATCAATTGAATGGTCACAGTTAATCTCTAAAAGAATCAACCCTTTCCAGAGAAATATGGGGTGTCCAGGGCAAATCTCAAGCCCCTGCCAACACACATTAACATTACTGATAATTTTACACTGAAGAATAAGATGAGTAATATTTTAAAAGAGCAAAGGAGCTCCTGGGTGGCTCAACCGGTTAAGCATCTGCCTTCGGCTCAGGTCATGATCCCAGAGTCCAGGGATCTACCCTGCATTGGGCTCCCTGCTCATCAGAGAGCCTGCTTCTCCCTCTGCCCCTCACCCTGCTTGTACTCTCATTCTTCCTCAAATAAATGAATAAATGAATAAATCTTAAAAAAAAAAAAAAAGAAGAAGAGCAGAGGTTATGCCTGGTTATTTGTTCAGGGAGCAGGGTAGGAGATTGTTGCCAAAGGCCAACCTTAGTGGGGTATGTGTGCGCTTGTGTGATACATGTACACATTCTTTTAACCACTAATTTGAAGATCTTTGTCCCCTTCTAATCACTTCATAACCATTTTTTAAGATTTTATTTATTTATTTGAGAGTGAGCGAAAGAGAGCGCACAAGCAGAGGGAGCAGCAGAAGGAGAGGGGGAAGCAAGCTCCCAGAGGAGCAGGCAGCCCAACTCAGGGCTCCATCCCAGGACTCTGGGATCATGACCTGAGCCGAAGGCAGATGCTTAACTGACTGAGCCACCCAGGCGCCCACTGCATAACCATTTTTATCTAGTACCAGCAATGTCAAAATTCAGATTTAAATCACCCTTCAATGGATTGCTTTGGCAAATTTATATTTATTTAATATTTCCTGAACCTCTGCTAGTCTACACACAGTACTCAATTTAAACGGTGCCTTTTTTAAAATATACATTCTATATAGAATTGAGGGAGTATTTGAAAAATCTAAAAACACTCTTCAGAAAGGATTAGCTTATAAAACACCAGTTCCACTATATATTTTAATAAAATCTGAAAGAGCAGATGGCATTCAAATTGTTAGTATAACAAAAAAAAGAAACCTTCCTCTCTGATTTGATGTTCATAGAAAACTAATATTTTATAAATGCCAAGTTACTATGATGTGTTATCTATATACTGTTCCTGTCATTCTATAAATACAAAAATCATAACTTTTATGAAACTTTTATATAAAGTGCTCACATAATGTAAAATCAATACGTTTTTCCATTTTTGTGAAAGAAAAACAAAATAACTTTTAAAAAGTATGCTAGATGAACCAGAAAATAAAGTAACATTTACCATAAAGACATGCCATGGAATTCTCTAAATCTTTTTTTTAACACTCTTTTCATGCATTTGACAATATAAAGTAGATGAGGAATGTTGGCTTTAAGTACTTTTACTTGTTACTTATTCTTTAAAGACTGGAATAAGTCCTAACACATGGATAATTGAGTCCATTGTGCTTTTCTGTCATAAAATAGATTTGATATTCCCTAAGCAGAGAAGACCTTAAGACTTCAGATTGATAATGACTATATAAAACACCTTGACTCAACAGTTTCACCTGACTATCTTAATGTTGAACGTCACCAAAGGGAAAAAAAAAAATGTTGAGAATGTATTGCATGTTATTTCTTGTTATACATAATAGCAAAATTAGTTGGGTTGTGCAAGGATTTTGGAGCAAACAGCACTATGAGACCGTGTCATAAAGTACTGAGGTTCCACAGTATATTTACAGGATGTTCCTCTGTCAGATGATGCCCACAGTGATACCATCTGATCTGAGGGAGGCTTCATACCTATAGGTACCAACTAGGGAGGGAAGTCCTGAATTAAGGATCCTAGCTGTAGAATACCTACCATCAACACAAGTGGAAGTTTCCATTACAGACCATCCCTTCATTATCTCTGCAACTTCTAAAATCTTCTGCCCTCTCCCAGTAGTTCCATTTCTAATGTGGATCTTCTAGATGTTCTCTTCCACTCCAGCCAGTAGACCTGACCAGCCATCCTGGATTGTATGTACATATGAAATTTGTTCTTAAGTGAAATCTATTTCTGCCAGATATGTAATGCCCCCAGACTTGTCATTCCATAGGCAGTAGCTCTGGTCAGCTTTTATAGCAACTTCTTTAAAAAAAAAACAAAAACAAAACTCTTCTCTGGAACAAAGTTTCCTTGCAAGACTCTCTCTTGGCAATAGTCCTCTTTGCTGAAGTGCTTCTCAAGTGAGAGAGCTGGGCAGTGCCAACAAGCCTCCAGGTTGTGCTTCTTTTGCTTAACTTCTCCATTAAAAAGCAACCTCTTGGATCACCCTTTTAAAACTAGAGACCAAAGAATCAAATGGGATCAGGAAGTGACCATAGCTCACAGGTCATCAATTCCTCTTCTCAGCATATTATAGGAACACAATCTAAGCCAGAAAAACATAGACCCCATTACAGCTCTCGAGTTCCAGTTATTAACATTGATTTTTTCAATGGGAAATTTTCATTAGAAGTCATCACATGACTTACATTCAGTAATAACTTAGATTAAGATGTATATATTGGAGCCTCACTTTAATATTGTCCTTGGACTAGGTGCCAGAGTCATTTTTAAAAGGGCCTTTTTTGACATTAGTAAATTCTTATAGGTAGGATCTATCTCAGTTCAAAATATATCTTGTATGCAATGGTGACGGCCAAAGTCCTGTATAATCCAAATTAATACTGCAATATGTGTAAATTTAAGTGTAGATATAATACATGAATACATTTATATTTATTCATTCTATTTTTCAACAGGATAAAATTTAGAAGCTGAAAATATTACTCTAGGCCACCATGTTTCAGAATAAAAAGCCCAGACAGTGATAAGAAACTTAGATGCTGACCCTGTTTGATATCTTTGACAAATTAATTAATCTCTTTAAGATTCAATCTCTACATATGTGACAAATGAAAAAAAAAATCTCTAAAATTCCTGTAAGCTATAACGTATTAAAATTATACTATGTCATTAGTTCAGGGGAGACTGATAAATCATTTGCCACTGGCATTTTTAAAAACCAAACATCTTAAAATGTAACATAACATGCATTTCTGTCCCAAAGTGTGGTCCACAAATGTTCTGCCTCAGAAATAAGGCAGATATCTGGTAAAATGTATAGTCTTACATATCACTGTGGACACAGTACCTCTGGAGATGAAGCCTTGGAGTATACATTGTAATAAATCTTGAAAATGGTTAGTTTTTAGTCATAAAGTTAGGAATTGCCGGTTTACACCATCACACTTAAAAATTATACATAAATAGATTTAATAGAAATCCAGCCTTTCTAATATTAATGATAGAAAGCTTTATATTCAGACTTTTCAGAAAAATGCGATACTAAATAGTGACTAATCATCTATGTCTAATTTTAAATAAATATGACTAAGGGTCCTGAAACAAGTTTAGCATTAATCTCCCTATTGTTTGAGATCCCAAAGGAACCACAGGGGCCTAAAATCTCCCCAGAGAGGCTGAGTGATTTATCTTCTTAAATACTGTGGAATTACTGAAATAGCATATGACCATTGCTGCATATCCTGATATCCTCTCAAGTGGACTTAAAGATAAACCATCTCTGGACTAGATTCCCTGACTTCATTAAGGTAGGATAAGGAGACTTTTAGCTTTGGAAACTACAGGAAGTGAATAGTTCCATGGACACCAGTAGATCTATGTATACCACTGGATCTAGTGGTCTTAAACTGATTAATTCACCCAACACATATGTGTCAGATATTATACTAGTTACTGAACTACATTGATGAACAAGAAAGCCAGGGTCCCTACACTCTCAGGGCTTGAATTCTACAGAGAAAGTCAGGTGCAGAAACCTAATTAAACAAAGAAAAGAAATCATTACAAAATGTGTTCATATGCAAAATCAAACCAAGAACTGGATGAAAAACAGAGTAAGGGTGTGGGGGGGACATCTGATAGAGTAGACTTTAGCCACTTCTTTCAGGTGATCTGAAAACAGTAAGAGCTAGCTTTGCATACAGTGCGAAGAGTCTCTTAGGAAATGAAACCAGAATTTTCAAGGGCCCTGATATGAGGATGATCTTGGCATATAGAAGTAATTAAAAGTTATGAATCTCATTGGACTGAAGCAGGAATAAAAGACTGATATAATGTGATTAAAAGATAAGAAGATGTGATATTATACAGAGCTATATTGGTAATGGCATAAATGTTGGTTTTAAGTCCAAGTACATTGGAAAAGTAGGAAGAGATATGAACTGATAAACATTTTAAGATATCACTTTGGTTTCTAGGTAGCTAATAGAGTATAGGGAGTTAAGAATAAAATTAGGTAGACTAATGATGAGACAGGATAACAGAGTAGGTAAGATCTGAATCTAGCTAGACTGAACATAAGAAATAAAAATCAGTGGGAAAATTCTAGATATATTTAGAAATAATATTTTTTAAATGAATGTTGGATTGGGTCTTGAAGAATACAGAGGGAAAACACAAAAAAAGACCACTAAGCTTCTAGCTTATTTACCTGAATGGTTAGCAGTACCATTTTCTAAGACATATTTTCTCTGAAGTATCCATACACTGCTGTCAAGTGAGGCATGGACTTTCAGAGGTAAAATCTGGGACAGGCTCTAAAACTGGAAATTACTAGTTTTTTAATAGAGAGATGGTGTTTAGAGCTTAGAGAGTATGTACGTGTATAGAGAGCAGAGATTAGGATGACACCCAAAGAAATATCAATATTTAGTAGTCATGACTAGAGGAATAGAAACACATTGTTCTATTATTGGTAGGGAAATAGACCTTAGGATATTTGCAAGGGAGGGCTATAGATGAACCATGACATCTGAACTCAAAACGGTGAAAAATGAAGACAGCAGAGTACAAATGAATTGTGAAGGAACAACAAAAGCTGTGGCCTAGGATGAATGTCAATGCAGATAAAGAATTGTAGGAATGAGGATACCTGAGCAAATGAATTAAAAGAGGACTGATGTCCAGATGGTGGAATATCTGACATTAAGATATTGATGGTACACATACTGGTATAGAAAAGGAAGATTTGCAGTGCCTGGTGGCTCAGTCGTTAAGCATCTGCCTTTGGCTCAGGTCATGATCCCAGGACCCTGGGATTGAGTCCCAGATCAGGGCGGGCTCCCTGCTCAGCGGGGAGCCTGCTTCTCCCTCTCCCACTCCCCCTGCTTGTGTTCCCTTTCTCGCTGTGTCTCTGTCAAATAAATAAAATCTTTAAAAAAAAAAAAAAAGGTAGATTTGACCATGAAGTGGTAACTAAAGTGGAGGAAGGAAAAAAAGCAATGGAGATAAGGATGTCAAGAAGTGGAGTGAAGAGGGGACTTTGATGGCCCTTACATCTGGATGTTGAAGTCACTGAAAATGACAACAGGACTTAGCTGAAAAAGATTTTGAAAAAGGATCTAAAGCTTTAAATAAAGCAAAAGAGTGACCAGGAGATCTGTTGATATCAACAAGACATAAAGAACATGACAATATTTTCAAAGCATTTTTGTTTCAAAGGAACAGTAAGACTTGCAACAGAGAGAAATTAGCAATATGAAAGCTATCATGAACAACAAGAACTACTTCTGGACATAAGGCATATGGAGGGTAAGAAAAGACCAGTCTCTATTTGTGAAGGCGACAGGGAAAGTTATCCTTAGGTATCAACAAAGTTTCATTTCAAGAGAATTAAAAAGGCAAGGTTGAACTTAGCAACAATCACTTTTAACCATTTCCAGTAGCTTAGTATACAACATAAAATGAAGATTTAACACAAAGGTATAAATTCCATGTCATAACATCTCAAAATCGCCCAAACCAGATAATTCCTTTCTAAGCTTCTCCTTATACTGGGCAATTACTTCATCTTATTCAGTAAACAGTATTAGTGCACTAAAACACACACACACACACACATAAAGTGTACATGTCTTATTTAGCTGCAGATCTCATTTTGAAGGGACATTCAAAGTAAACAAATCATTCCATAATCTTCAAGTATGGACATTTTGAGGAATTACAACATGGCTTTTTATAAAGGAAGTTAACCTGAGTACAAGAAAACAGAAAAAAAGTCCAGCTCTGGAAGCCAACTTAGCTGAGTCATCCTTTACCACCAGCAAGGCATCAAAAAAGTAATACAGGGCTGGCAGAGCGTTTTAAAGGAAGTGAAGTCACCTATCTGTGAGGTTCAACTCTTAAATGCCTGGTCAAGATATAACATCTGGAGGAGAGTTCAACTTTTATAAAGATGAATACTTGTTAAACTAAAAGATCTATTTAAGGAGAAATAGGAAGATATAGTGTCTATACTACTGGATAGATGTAACTTGCTTTCTACGAAAATAGCTTGCACTTTGAATTGCTTTCTTTGACAAAGATAACTTAGAAATAAAAACCATTAAATTAGGGGAAAAAAAGGCTATGAGATGTGCATTTGCCAAAGATCTTCAGCCACTGCACTATCTTCCAACTGTAGACTTCAAGCAAGACAAATATATAGCATTGTACTTCAGGGCAAGCTATAATGAGTGAAAAAAATGAGAATTTGTTAAATCAATATAGAATGCTCCTTGCTTCCCATAGTTCTGATTGTCTATAGTCTAGAAGTCCAAGTAATCAATCTCTCTGCTACATGTAACCATCATGGCATTCCGGAAATTCTACAGGACGCTTTTTACATGTGGATTTGGAAAAGAGAACAGGAAAAAAAAAATGCTTTGTTGTGCTCTGTATTCTACGGCAACATAAATTTTGTGCTACATGCTAGTGTTGGATTGTGATTGCCCAAACCTCTATGTGGAAGAGGTAGTTTAGTGAGCAATAGTCTTGAAGTTAATAAGCCTGACACTGGTTGGCTCAGTTACTAATTGGGTAAATGACCTTGCATCAGTTATTTAACCTTTCTAAGATAAATTTATCTTCAGTGCATAATTGAAGAGGCTGGATTCCTTTCACCGGTGACATTTATGTTGATTTCAGTTGGCTTATATCCTGCTAAACTGTAAATTGGTCAACATAGAACTTTTTTCTAGACTTCACAATTCCACAAGACCCTTACACTTCTTTCCTAATTCAGCAGGAATTATCTGAACTAAATGAATTTATGTAGGGCTTATTATTTTAATATATAAGCTACATCCAAGTAGTTCCCATGAAGTTCTAAGTTCGTTAAAGGGTCTTGATATGGAATGTAGAGAAGATGGTCACCTCCCTTCATTCCCATCTTCCAGCTGCCTTCAATGCCTTGAAGTTTAGTTACACTCAAAAATTAGAATCCCAAGAGAGCTTACCTAAATGAGAAATCAGGCTAATTTCTCAATAATAGTGTTCTAGAATAATAAATGCATTTCTGGTCAAAGCACTGGGATTCTGGAAATAATAATTTTCCTAATGAGGCACAGGAACTGTTACTGTAAAAAGTTGGTATATAATATCTGCCAAGTTCAAATGAGCTTCATTTTTAAGGGCCTTCTTCTAGGGCCAAGTATGATGACTCAAATTAGTGAACTTAAAAATTGTTTTAAAATGCTTGATGGAGACATTTCAAAGTATGATCTGAGATTTATCAGTCTTACTTTTGCCGAATTCGATGTGCCACCAAGATTTAATCAGATTAATCAAATACCATAAACTGAAACATACTGGGGCTCAGTCTTTAAGCGTCTGCCTTTAGCTCAGGTCATGGTCCCAGGGTCCTGGGATTGAGCCCTACATTGGGCTCCCTGCTCAGCGGGGAGCCTGCTTCTCCCTCTCCCACTCCCGTTTGTGCTCTCTCTCGCTCGCTGTGTCTCTGTCAAATAAATAAATAAATAAATAAAATCTTAAAAAAAAATTGAAACATACTGTTCCTTACAATCACCTTAAGAACTTTTAAACAGCTCAAACCTAGAAGATACGCTTTTAGTAATAATTTACTTGAGTGCATAAGTTTTATTTAACATAGTTATTTAGAGACGTTTTTAACAAAGGAGATTTGCGAAATTAAGGCATAATTTTTTTAAAGATTTTATTTATTTATTTGAGAGAGAGAATGAGATAGAGAGAGAGAGCATGAGAGGGGGGAGGGCCAGAGGGAGAAGCAGACTCCCTGCTGAGCAGGGAGCCCGATGTGGGACTCGATCCCGGGACTCCAGGATCATGACCTGAGCCGAAGGCAGTCGCTTAACCAACTGAGCCACCCAGGCACCCGGCATAATTTTTTTAAGAAACCTTCTAGGGGGTGTTACTTAAGTTACTATAGAGAATTTCAATTTATGAATCTGATGCCATTAATCATAAACTAAAGAAAAAGTAATTGCAAAACTTCATGAGAGGTAATATTTGTTATAAAGTTGTGTCATTAGTTTCAATTGGATATATTCCATATTACTGAGAAATGTTAAGAATTTCATTCCTTTGTTCAGCAAAGCCTTTATTCCCTGGATGAACATCATACTCCCCACAGACATAATGATCAACATATTTGTCAGATTTGTCTGCTGGTTTCCTGTAAGCAGTTTACAAAAGATAAAGGACAATAAAATGTAAAGATGCACAATATTTAAAACTGTCATCAAAAGGAATATTCTTTGAGTTTTAAGAAAACATGTCTTAGTTTTCTGAACTATTATCAAATTAGAGATGTTGAGGAAATTCAACCCTTCATAATTCTATTTTCTTTTAATCCTGTTGTTCTGGAAAACTGTCAGGTTCACCAACTGTAGAACTTTGCTTCTTCTCAGCAGCTTATCTAACACTTTTGTCACACTTTTCAAATGTTTCCACCACTGGACTATGTCTTTATTACTTAATATAATGTCCTATACTTAAATGGTTGGTGAATGTATTATTAGAATGGATAGTAGAAATTGGATTATCAGTGGGATATCCTATTTCTCCCTATTCTGGTCTTCAAATAACTCAAGCTGTCCTCACAATCCTAACCCTTATCAGGGCACTGGTCCAAAGGACCCTGGATTATGGTACTCTTAAACTAAAATTATTAATGATTTTACAGTGCCAGAAAGATTATAGGATTATCCAATACATCCCTGAATATACCATCCAAGCTTCACATAATCAGAGGACACTTACGATTTTATTAGCCTTCAAAAGAACCACTTTTTTAAACCTACATATCATTTGTTTACATAAACAAAACAGTTCATCTTTCTACATTCTCACTATGCTGACATGAAGGACTTTCTTATGAAAATTAATTCTCAATTCTTTCCTGAAATATCCACTCAATTCTATAGTAACCATCTACAGCAAAAAAAAAAAAAATGTGGTTTAAATGTGTTAGTTTCTTATTGCTGCTATCACAAATTAACACAAACCCGGCAGCTTAAAACAACATAAATTTATTTTCTTATGGTTCTAAAGGTTCAGAAGTCCAAAATGAGTTTTAGTGGGCTAAAATCAAGTCATCATCCAGGCTATGTTACCTCTAGAGGCCCTAGGGGAAAATCATTCTAGAAGTTGAGTGTATCCTTTGTCACCATCCACAAAACTTATTACTCCAACCTCTCCTTCAGTCACCCCCATCTCCTTCTAGTATGATCTTTTGTCCTCCCTCTTATAGGGTCACTTGTGATTATACTGGGCCTACACAAATAATTAAAGATAATCTATGCATTTTAAGGTCAGATGATTAAAAACTTTAATTCCACCTGCAACCTTAACTCCTCCTTGCTATGTAATACAACATATTCTCAAGTACTGGGGATTAGGATGTCGACTTATTTGGGAAGACATTATTCTACCTACCATACTAAATAATTGGAAAAAGGTAAAATTATGTATAATGCACTGCTAACTCTGGCAATGAAATATTACATTACAAAAAGATCTATCACAAATTATTTTAAAAGGTTTTAGCTACTAGGTTATTGATCAGTTGTGGTATATTCTAGAAAAATCTCATGTCCTTGATGTTAACCCATAACACACAAAAAAATGGTCTTTTTAAAATTATAAAGGAATTTTTTTTAAAGATTTTATTTATTTATTTGAGAGAGAATGAGAGAGAGCACATGAGAGGGGGGAGGGTCAGAGGGAGAAGCAGACCCCCTGCTGAGCAAGGAGCCTGATGCGGGACTCGATTCCGGGACTCCAGGATAATGACCTGAGCCGAAGGCAGTCGCCTAACCAACTGAGCCACCCAGGCGCCCTATAAAGGAATATTCAAGGCAACCTATAGAATGGAAAAGGAACTATAGTTGTTATACCTCAAGAGGCCTGATTTCTGCATATTATAACCCTAGCAGTATGTACACACACACCAAATTCCTTTCCAACACAATCTGGATGCTATTTCCCCCACATTTAGCAAATGCTTTTATTCTCACCACTGTTTACATTAAGTCCTATTTTCTTTAAAGCTTACCTTCATTAGTATTTTTTCCCCCTTGGCTACCCCTTATTTTTCTCCTCTGAACTTGATTTCATTTCTTACGTATTCCATATGCTCACACACTTGATTATGCTCTGCTTTACAAGATTCTCTCATTTTATGCATACATCCCCCCACACACACACACACAAGTTGCTTTGTCTGCATGACTTATCACCTTAAGTCTCCTGCTCAAGCTCTGTCTCCAGCCTGAAACTTAGTATTTTTCAACTTGTCCTCTAACTTAAACTTCATAATGAAGTTAAGCCCCTGTTTGAAGGAATAGTAGGGTTTCTGCCCCTAAAAGTCTGGGTAATGCATAGAAACACATTTGGGAATATAACTGACTTTTATGTACAGAAGCCAGATGCATTTCATGCCTATGTGTGCTGAGGGAAACAAGTTCATCTCATATATCACAATAAGCATCTGTTCCACTAAATTCCACTGCCGGATACTCATCATACTTAGGCAACAAAACACTTAAGGAAATAAAAGCTCTTTCCAATTAAAAAAAAAAAAAAAGTACATCAGAAATCTCTGTTGAAAAAAAAAAAAAGTCTTCCTCTACCAGTTAAGCCCAGAGTAGGAACTACTACTAAAAACAAAATAATTATTGAAATATAGTTTCTGATAATGCATCTTGGCTTCTACCCTGTAAAATTTAGAGAAAGTGATGTGTGAGTTTATATTGGAAAGGCTGCTTTCAACAGCAAAGAGTGTGTTCTGATGTTTGAATATACTTGGGAAAATGCAGAAATTTAAAAGAACTAACAGAAAACAAACTGGTTCATGGACATGAACCTGAATATACTTTTACAGACAGTTTTATAGTTTTATTTATAGCATGAATAAATTCATACTACAATTTTGTTAAAATATCACAAATATCTCTATATAAATAATTTCCTCCATTTTTTTAAATTTTATTAGTAATACATATTCTAATAGATTTAGTGTTCACATGAGTTTGAACATTTCCTGCCAAAGTACTTTGTCCTTTTTTCTACTGGACCATTCTTATTGATTTATTGAACTATCTTTATGTCAAATATGTCAAATGAATTGCAAATACTTTTTCCTGATTTGGCATTTTCTTTTTATACCTACTCAGGGTATCATTTGAAATATTAAAGTTTTCTACTTTAACAAAGTCCATCAATCTCTATTAGTTTCTGTCTTTTGTTGGGCTATACTTAGGAAAGTTAATTTAGCCCTAATATTATAAATGATATTTGCCTATAGATTTTTTCTTTATATTTTGAGGCATTTACTCAATGCCTACTGTGAAATTGATTTTTATCGATGGTGTAGTATAACTTTTTGCAACTATAAAACACATATAGCCAATTACTTGAACATTATTTTATGAATCACTTATTTTCCCACTGATTTGGAAGACTGTAACATACATCAGATTTTAAGTTTACTGAAATTATGTAACCTTATGTAATTATGAAATTATGTAAATTCAAGCATAACGGCCAGCTTTACTTCTTCACCATTATCCCCTGAAGGGATGGATGGAGGAATTGCTTTCTTATGGTTTCAGTGTGTAACATAACGTGGTTTAAATGACATTTGAACAACACGGAAACTTTATTTTCTGGTTCTGAACTGTGTTTCAGCTTGACCAATCCATCCTGCAATTTGTCTTTGAGGGTAGAGACTGAATTTTGTGATAGCTACATTTCTATTAGGTGCTCAAAAACATCTGTTTAATGATTAGATTGATCGATATCTGGTTTTCCATTGCAGTGGTGCTACCACACTGACTAATTTTCACTGGCTTTTCTCCGTCAAAAATAAAACATTCATCACAGTTTTGCATGTGGCCATGTGCATGTACACATGCCCTTTCCAGAGACACACTGCTTTCCCAACATCAACAGAGACTGTAAGATATTTGTTCATTCCAAAGGTCTGGTCACAAAGGAAATAACAACGGAAAGCCATAAATGTGAGACTGGAAAGAACAGAATATGGAAGATGAAATTACCAAATAAAATTTCTCCTTTTTTAATTTGTTGCTAATGGAGTGAGAAAAGTAATGAATGTAAAAATGAAAGTGCACAGTGTAGGTATATATCACATGCACTCATTTTCATGATGGATATATGTATACAGATAAGTATGGGCTAAATAACATGCTATCTGTTTTGTATTTATAATACACATATATGTACATACATACACAACAAATATGAACAATTTGCATAAAATTTCACTTCTATTCATTTCCTTAGCTAAAAACTGAAAAGCATTTAAATCAAAACCAATTCATTTAGAAGTGTTTTTAACCAATATCTCCCATTTATCCTCATTTTTATGGCTCCTTATGTTGCCATTTTATGTCAATTTTGCCATAATTTATACATATTTGAAACAGTCACCTTAAGAAATCAACCCTTTGGCTAAGATCTCTAAAACTGAATTTGTGTCAGTGTATGTGTAGGCACAAATACTCACTTAACATAGAAAGGTCAATTGCAAAACTTTATATACGTATATCAAAAAAGATAGTCCTGGGGTGCCTTGGTGGTGCAGTCAGTTGGGTGGCTGACTCTTGGCTTCGACTCAGGTCATGATCGCAGGGTCATAGGATCCAGCCGCACATTGTTCTCAGCACAGAGTCTGCCTGAGTTTCTCTTTCTCTCTCCCTCTGCCCCTCCCCCCTAAATAAATAAATAAATCTTTTTAAAAAAAGACAATTTCACTCAGAGGTTTTGTTATCTATATATTTTGTTCTGTTAATAAAATCAATATATTATATATCTTGGTAATAAACCTGTTCGTTTTCATTTGCTTGCTTCCATCTGATCTGCCACATTGATATAATACATTGACAATTTGATACTTCACCACAGTAAATACAGTTATCAAAAAAACAAAAATTAGTGAGCTGCAAGAAAATATATTTTTTGATGAATCAATAATGTAAAGTTCTCAGTCAGTGGTACAGCCAGGTGAAAAACAATGAAAATAAAAGTTCTCAAGGCCAGTGAATAACAATAATGATACTGTATTCTGCACATCAATCACCATCACCATAAATCTGTGAAACCCATATTGCCAAATATTTCACCTACAGTCTTAACAGTGATTAACAGATGTGCTGAAGTAGTGAAACTGAAATGAGACTTTGTACAAAAAGTGATATTCAAAAGCATCTTGAAAATTTATCATTCTACATCTGGAAATACCACATTTGTCATTGTTACCCACACAAATCTTGATTTTATTTACCTAATATCTAGCAAATATGGTTTTAGTGAAAATGTTCAGATTTGTATAATACAGTGTGTGAAACTGCTGAGTGATTATAAAAGAAATTTACAACAAATCCTGATTATACAAATTTGCCAGTAGTGGCAGCAAAATGTAACTTACAGAAAATGTCATTATCTTTCCCATAATCCTCAGCAGCACCACCCATTCTTCACTTTAGATAATTGATGTACATGATCTAAGATTCTGTGCACCTGCCACCTCAACACACACCCTCTAACCTGGCCTTCCAATCAAACTGCATCTTACAAGCCTTTCTACGTAGGAGTTTAGAGCCACCACTAAAAATACATAATTGTTGCAGGTATTGAAATGCCTCCCTTTGAAAATTCAGAACACACTAGCCTGAAAATAACAAATCTAATTTTTAAAAATTGCTTTAGAACACTGTGAACTCTATGAAATAAATTGAGCTGGGATTTGATAACTTTCTTCATTTCAGCCTCTTTCACGTAGTCACAGTTAACAACAATAGATTCATTGTTAAATTTCACTAATTAATTATTCCACAAAATAAATTATTTCCACCACCTTTCTGATGCCCCTACTGTTCTGGTTCCATATAATCCTGGTTTTTTTTGAATGAGTTAGCTTTTGGTTAAAAAAAAAAAACCCTGACTTTTATTCTTGAAAAAGCCATTATTTGTGCTTTATAATGGCAAACATCCACTAGATCTTGTGATCAACCTAGAGAGAAAATTAATCATATTATTTTCATATCAGTTAAGAGTAAGAACTATGTCATTTACTGTCCTCAAATCCAGTGCTATGGATAATAAGTTTTCAACCCAGAGACAGTTGGTTGCATGAGCAACATGAGGAAGACAACCAGCAGTCTTATACCTACACTGAGACATGTCCACACACACTTGCTTCCACAGCCAAAGTAATACCATATGTCCTCAGTGATGTGGGTGGGCAAAAGTAACAGTTGGCCTGCTAAAGAGAGCCATATGTACAGGCAGCCTATCACACCATCCTTTTTACTTATGGTTGCTGAAAGCTTAGTTGAAGTTCTTGTTCTCATGAATAGCATGGCTGGAGAAGATGCTTCCATACTAGAAAAATACCATTTATTGTGCAACTGCTATATCTCTGGACATGAAAGCAAAAATATGCTTGTACATTACTCTTCTTCTTATAAAGAGCTACGTAAGCATCAACAGAGTTCCTTCTCCCAATCTCACCTTCCCTCACTAAAATGCTTTGTATTTATGTGCAGGTTTATCAAAAATGAACATTCATAATCATCCTTGTTTAATTCCATGTTATACGAACCTCTATTTGTAGCTGGATATTCATAAAATTATATTGTTTGACATTAAAAATGTTAAAGAAAAATAAAAATATTTTAAAACTTAAAAGTTTTTAAATTAATTTTGGAAAGCAAGGAGATAGTAATAAGCAAAACTGCATTCCACACACCTTATCTTTTTTTTTTAATTTTTTTTTATTGTTATGTTAATCCCCATACATTACATCATTAGTTTTAGATGTAGTGTTCCATGATTCATTGTTTGTGCATAACACCCAGTGCTCCATGCAGAACGTGCCCTCCTCAATACCCACCACCAGGCTAACCCATCCTCCCACCCCCCTCCCCTCTAGAACCCTCAGTTTGTTTTTCAGAGTCTATCGTCTCTCATGGTTCCTCTACCCCTCCAATTTCCCCTGCTTCATTCTTCCCCTCCTGCTACCTTCTTCTTCTTTTTATTTTTTTCTTAACATATATTGCATTATTTGTTTCAGAGGCACACCTTACCTTTTACAAGGTAAAAGAAAAACATGGCTTTTGGATGATTCTAACAGCTTTGCACCTTAACAAGGGTTTCTCTGGAATTTCCACAACTGCAAAGATAATTCAGCTATTATACTGATAATAAAATGCATAGTTTTAAGGTCATTCTTAATACTGTGATCAGATAAGATAATTTACTTTTCTCCTAATGGCTTCTTTTTGACAAATGAGAGAGCTTTTAGGAAGGACAATGCTCCCTGCACAACAACCAGTAAAGCATGTCACATTCATTTACAACACAATTTTAAGAAAAATGAAGGACAAACTTGTGAGACAGTAAGAATTCATCTGCATTAAATTAATTTGAGCAGAGCATTTCATGTTCCCTTTGGCAACAATGGTATAGGGGAGGAAATAAATCCATCTTATACAACAGTTCTCTTTTGGATTACAGAAAGATTTGAAAAGTTGACATGACCATCATTAAATTTCTCCTAGAAGTCTACAGTTAGTGTATATAACTCATGAGATAAAATATTCACAACAAATATTTGTGAAGAGCACCTGTTATTATGGAACTACTAAATGACATCCCCTTGAATATGTCCTGAGAAGTTCTGGCTTTGTAAACAAGAGCTAATTTCATAAATAAGAACTATCATAGGGCGCCTGGGTGGCTCAGTTCGTTAAGCGACTGCCTTCAGCTCAGGTCATGATCCTGGAGTCCCTGGATCGAGTCCCACATCGGGCTCCCTGCTCGGCAGGGAGTCTGCTTCTCCCTCTGACCCTAACCCCTCTCATATGCTCTCTCTCATTCTCTCTCTCTCAAATAAATAAATAAAATCTTAAAAAAAAAAAAAAGAACTATCATAGATACTGCTCTATGTAATTTAAACTTAAGCCATCTAGATGTTGGCCTTGACACGTGATGGGTTTAATTAATATTTTTGACCCTAGAAGAACAAATTATTTCACTTACACTTTACTAAAATTAGAGATAATAAATTTAAGGGATCAGCAACTGTTGTTGGAAAATTATCCATCAATATCTTCTAATGGACCTAAAAAACCCCCAAATTTACACTTTTTCCCACAAGGAAGCAAACACGTTAATTTTCTCAAAGCACACAAATATTACTCCCATTTGTAGTAAGCTGAGTAATGCTCCCCAAAGATATTCTCCTCCTAATCCCCACCCCCCTCCACCCCCGTGGATGTATTACCTTACATAGTCAAAGGGACTTTGCAGATGTGATTGAATTAAGAATATTGAAATGGAGATTCTGGATCATTCAGGTGAGCCTAGTATAATCACAATAGTCCTTGAAAGAGGGATGGATGAGTTAGAGGAAGAGGCAATATGGAGACAGAAAGGACAGAAGCAATGCACCTCGAAAATGGAGGAAGGGGCCATAAGCCAATGAATTCAGATGGCCACTAGAAGCAGAAAAAGGCAAGGAAATAGATTCTCCCCTCAGAGCCTCCAGAAGGAATCAGCTTTGCAAACATCTTGACTTTAGCCCAGTGAAACTGATTTTAGAATTCTGAACTCCAAAATAGTAAGACAATAAATTTGTGTTGTTTTAAGCCATTAAGTTTGCAGTAATTTGTTAGAGCAGCCGTAGGAAACTAACACACCATTATAATAAGCAAAAGAAAGAAAAATAGTGATGAACTTGAGAGTCCTAGGGGGGAAAAAAAACGGGATGTTAAAAACAGGATTTATCTTGATAACTATATATGCTACTTGCTTATCCCTGAGCCATGTTATTAATAATGATCATAATCACCCAATCAATATGAATCCACCAGTATGTCTAATCTAGAGATGAAAATTTTCTATTTACTCTTCCTATAATCCCATGCAGATAGCCTTGAGCAACACTATATCTGATGGAGCAAACATCTTCATGTAGGAATCTTCCTGTTTAGCAGAGAAGTTATATCTGAAATCAAATCCTATTAGGCCAATTTGGGGACAATAGGTAGAATATTCAAATATTACCTTTCAAGAACACCACTAGGACTAAGTTTGTGATACTACCTTCACCAACAGAATCAAAGTTTATTTGAAAGATTTTCAAAGTAATACTATAAAATTATGTCCATTTTTTTCCTCTTGTTAAAAATAAATCATTGCCCAACTCTCCATTATATTTATGCTATTTGGATTCAGTCCAGCCATAAATTATTCTACCACAAATAGGAAACCATTTAAATAGAAAAGAAAAGTCTCACTTAGTGCTGACAAAATGACAGTACAAAACTGTCAAGGATGGGGGGAGTAAGTGTTTAGTGGGTAAATATGTCCCTTTTCTTATCAGAACTTGTTCTGAGATCTAGCTTGCTTCCTTTCACAGGCTTAAGCATAATAAAACTTGTGAGAACACTCCTACTTTTCTAGAGTTTACTCAGAAGAGAAGTAGGAGATGGTAATGTTTTGTGCAAGACTGACATTGAATCTGAGGGGGGAAATTAAAAACTTGGAAATACAATGTTGAATATCCCCACAGGAGCATATGGGAGGGCAAGAAAAAATACTTATTGTCTACCATCTGCTAAGTCCCTTACATAAATGACTTTATCAAATTTCTTTAATATACTAGCAACTCTTCAAAACAGGCATTTTATTCACAATTTATAGATAAAGAAAAGATTGCAAAAAAGGATCTTAATCAATGCCACGCAGCTAGTAAAAGGTAGAATTAGGGTCAATATAACAGCAAGAATAACATAACAGCTTCACCTTACTTGGACCTGGAACTACGCAGAGAGGCAAAACATGAACAAAGAACCTATAAATTAGATACTAGTAATATACCCATTTCACAGAAGCATCATCTGAGGTAAAGAAAAGCTATACCATTTGTTTCAAGTTCAAACAGCTAACAAGATACAATTTCAAACCCAGGTCTGCAAGACACTTTATTACTCCAAAATGTATGTGCATTATTTCCAGGATTAACTGTGATAATTCTTGTTAACTCTGAGTGTCCAACAATAAGTATGCTACAATTTATCCTTATTCTTATTGAGTTTGAGAATTACTAAACTTCTTCCCTTGTCTTTTACAATTTCACTATTCATTCACATTACAGTTATCCATGAAAAATAAAGTTCAACATACGCACCCTTTTTAGTTGCAAATTTTGGAGCTCAAGTAATACACAGTACATCACACTAAACTGCTAGTATTGTGTGGAATGAAAACAAGGAGATTTTTCACTCAGTAAAAAATAATTGGATTGTTCATTCTTTTATCTACAATATAGTTCATTAAATGTATATTTGTATTAAAAAGCATAATTTTCTTTAACTCTTCCTATGCTTAAATAATACATTTAAGGAACTGGTTTAACAAATCAGAATAATTCATGAATTATACAAGAGAAAATTTTTGTTCAGTGACTTCTGCTTTTTCTTTCCTATCATGTAGTCCATTTTAAGAATCACAAATTTGTCTTAAAGTCAACCTTCTAGCTTTCTCCCAGTTCCTCTACTTTCTCTTAGTTTCTCTTAAGTGGTGAATAAAATGTGTTTATCCAAAGTTACCTTGGCATTAAAACAATGCAGTGAAAATTGTAGTTGTCAATCATGTCCACTGTTCATACATCTCCAAATTTTTCTTCAGTAAATCTCCTCTAATACTCCTTATGTTATCAAGTGTCACCTCAAAAGGAGATAAGGAATGAATCTCAATGTAAAACGTAAAGTGTTCATTCCTCTCCTTAGTATCCCATGCCCACTCTGAACTACTCCTCTTAAAATGAGCAACTAAGTGAACATGGCACTTTTAGAAAAACAAAGTCCAAAATTCAATCTATACCTCTGCAAATTTTTATCCAAGAAAGCATGACCCAATGGGTATCCTACATGTGAAAAAAAGAACTCACTTTCATCAGTGAATGTTCATGATACTCCAGTATAAGAATTGTTGCTGTTCCACCCATACCTGCTTAGCACTCACTGTTCTCATGCACATAGGTCAGACAACATCCAGGGCTAAGCAGTGACTCTGCCACTGGGGTGGGAAGGGAGAGGGGGGATAGGTACATCACCAGAGCTGTCTCAGCCTGTGCACAAGGTTGTCGGGAAATTCTAGGGCATTAATGTCCCCAGTTCCTGGAGCAGCCCTTAATCAATTATGTAAATCACTCTTGTCCAGGAATGTTTGTAGATAAAGATGTATAATGGTCCTCACCATTCATGAGGGAGAAAATGGTATATCTTTTCTTCTTATCTTCCTCTCTCCCTTCTTCCTCACTCAGCTAACCATCTATCTGGAAGAATTGCACAGGAAGAGAAATAAGGCTTTGGTCAGCACTCTCAAGAGGACTCCTTCCCTGAGAGGTTAAACAATGATGAGCTTCATACAGATGCTACCTGAGCTACTTTATAGGATCTGAGAGGTTTTGAGGTTCCAGAAAAATTATAAGCCATCCTTTTAATACCAGGACATGGAGGAAATTGGTTGGATGGTCAAGAGGCATAGAACTTATTATCCTGAGTCATTCAAGAATACTTGAGCCATGGGGCGCCTGGGTGGCTTAGTCGTTAAGCGTCTGCCTTCGGCTCAGGTCATGATCCCAGGGTCCTGGGATTGAGTCCCACATCGGGCTCCTTGCTCTGCAGGGAGCCTGCTTCTCCTTCTCCCACTCCCCCTGCTTGTGCTCTCCCTCTCTCTCTCTCAGGTAAATAAATAAAATCTTAAAAAAAAAAAAAAAAAAGAATACTTGAGCCATGGGTGTACATGGAATCCTGCAATCAGATGCAAAGTTAGTATACTAACTAACTAATTAACATATACTTAGTTCCCATATATAACTATGTATATTAGGTCTATCACAGGAAAAAAAAATTGTTTCAAAGTGTATGAGACTCCAAGAAGTATTTATTGCTCTTGTTCACCTTCTTCCCATACCCCTAAAGGCTCTACTGAGCATGTAAACACAGACAAATGCATCCTCCTGCAAAAAAAAAAATCACAAACTGTCTTTGTAACGCAAATGGCTTTCTAAGAGTTTAAGTATAGCAGATTATTACCACTTAAGAATGAAAATGAATAAAAAAGCTGAAACAAATTTAAAGTTTTTTTTTCTCTCTCTCTCTCACTTGAGTTAAAATGAGGTTTACTTTGAATCAGTCCATATCAGACAAAGCACCCATGGCATATATAAAGATTTAATAAATTTTTATGAATGTGGTCATGTATCAAAAAATAAAATTGTTTGGTTTCTAACTTCCTCTTCTCATAAATCCTATACAGGCATACATTACCTGCCAGTGTTCAAGGAATCTTAAAGACTATTATTCACTGTGAAGTCTGATAGTTTACTCTGAAAGCAAGTTGTAGCTATGTTTCAAGTTCACACTAAACAGTTTTAAAATGCATCTAAATGTGGACTGTCTTCTATCTTGATTATAAAACATAAATTATTCCAAGAATACTCTTAGCAAATATTGAATCTGCCTTTCAAATCTACTCTTATAAAGGAGAACACACGGTCAGCTGTTAGAAGTTTGGGAATATTTGAAAGTGAAGAACTCTGCACAATTAAATTTTCTTTTATGTAAAAGAATAAAACCAGTTTTGGGGCGCCTGGGTGGCTCAGTCATTAAGGGTCTGCCTTCGGCTCAGGTCATGATCCCAGGGTCCTGGGATCGAGCCCCACATCGGGCTCTCTGCTCAGAGGGAAGCCTGCTTCTCCCTCTCCCACTCCCCTTCCTTGTGTTCCCTCTCGCTGTCTCTCTGTGTCAAATAAATAAATAAATAAATAAATAAATAAATAAATAAGAATAAAACCAGTTTTAATAAATAACCAGGAAAAAAACAAGCAATATTTTAGGTATTTTTACAAAAGGCATATTCATCTATCACTACTGTAATAATTTCAACTAAAAGAAGCTGTGCAATTTTGGGGGAAAGCATTGAACTTGAAGTTAAATATCCTAGGCTTACATTTCTAGTTTATTACATAACAATTGTAGAGATTTAGGAAGATTAATCCCTCTATATCATAGTCTTTTCACCTGAAAAATGGAACTAATATTACTGATCTTTCTAAACTTCTGTAAGAAATTAGAAATGGAAGAGATGAGAAAGAACCAGGCTCACAGTGGCAGACAGGAAGGATTTGTTGAATCTAAACTGATGTTAAAGGGAGAAGAAAAGTAAAACATTACATCTTAATTGCTAAAACTGGAGATGCATATATCTCAGTTGAAAAGCCAATAAGCTCTCTTAAGCATACAATGACACTTGACCCTTATAGAGAATTTAGTAAATATGTGAAAGATATAAATTTCATCCCTCAATTTTGGTTCTGATATTTTTTGCTAAACTCATAATCTATATTCTTCACTATTATTAAAATGCATGGTAGACCATATGACTAATTGTATGTCCACCAATTCTACTGAAAAGTATCCAGCAAGGCCCATAAAGTAAGTATTGAATCCAAAAACAAAAATAGCTACCCCAACCACCTAAAAGCAAAACATTAAAAAAAAAAAAAAGTCTTACGATCATGATGATTAAAAGTTAGTGCTACTAGCAAGAAAGCAACCTCTAAACTAAATAAACTTGTAATATACCTTAGGAATTTTGCCTCACACACACATACATTAGACACACACACAAACACACACACACACACAAGCAAAGTGAAGTAATTAAATTAAGGAAGTTCTGTGGGAAATGTCCATAATTTCATTCCCAGAATTTCTTCAATCCCTTTCTCCAAAGTCCTTTCAGGAAAATAAAGTTGCTCTTCTCTTAATGTGAACTCATCACCTTTCCCATAACATTTTCAGAATAAGAAATATACTTCTGTCAGTCAGACACTTAAAAGTTGTGCTGTTAAAGAACTATTGGTAATAATTTTGGAACAATATGGTATTTAATAATATGGTAATAATTTTGGAACAAAGGCTGAAGAGGAAATGAGTGAATCAACATGGCTTTTAAGCTAAATTGCCATCACATTTCAGAGCCTGTCTAGAGATCCTGAAGTTCTCTGCCTTTTAATAATCTTGTGGAGAGTACTGAGCAAAAGAACCTCCCATTCCTCAGACGGTTACCCTCTGGTAAATCAGGGTGAAAGGAACACCGATCCCCACTTAAGAGAGCAAGGCTGCCCTGTCCCAACGTATATTAGGACTCCCTACTTCCACACTTTTCCGATCCTTTGACTGGACTTGTAAAATTGGGCAGGAACCAAGGGGAAGAAGGGACAGAAGGACAAAACAGGCGGCCAGAAAAACAAATGACTGTCTTGAAAGCTTACAGATAAACACATATAACGCATATATTGGGGGACATTTCCTAAAATCCAGTCACTTCAGCTGAATTCCATCCGAATCCCCTCATCCTGGCTGGGAGGATCGAAACTGCCCACCGCCCATCCGCCCACCCCCCGCATTTGCAGCCACGCCAAAACCAGTCTGTCATGACTTTGGGTAATTTGTAAAGCCAGCAGTGTTTGGGGAGCTGAGCAAGCTCGCCAATTCCAAGCCTCTAGTTCGAGACCCCTCAGTACATCGCTCTGCTTAACTCACCTGGAGTCAGGTCTAGAAGGCAGCCTCCGCCCAGAGGGACGGGGAAGCAGCCCTGAGAAGCTCAGCACAGTCCGCCTGAATAATGGAAGCAGTGCAGCTGAGCAGCTCCCCCCGGACCTGCTGCTCTAGCTGCTCCCAGATTTCTTCCACTCCCCACCGGAGCTGTCCTTCCTTTCTCCTCCTCCTCCCCGCCTGCCGCTACTGCACTCCCTCTTCCTGGCGGTGGCGCAGAGAGGAGTCCTCCCAGCCTCCCTCCTCCAGGCGCACGAGCTGTCCGTGGTGCTAAGGAGGAGGCTCCGGGCTCCTCCGGGGCAGGCGGTGCATGCAAGCCCCTTCGTGAGACACTGGAGTCCCAGGAGCAGTGCTGCAGATTTGCCTCATGCAGTCACCGGAGAAATGGACTATAAGAGGGGACGAGCTGTACCCTGCAAGCATGTAACACCCCCTTGTCAGTTTAAATAATCAATACCTTCAGACTTCTTCCTAAATAGCTCCAGTAATTCACAAGCACCTAAAAGTAAAAAAAGGGATTTGAGAATATATCTGTATTAACATTATTCTCTATATAGAGACAATAACTTGGCTAGATTCTAAGACTGAAAAGTCTAAGAAGTGGTATAAGATTCAGTGTGGTTATTTTGACATATCTGGGGTGTACTTGGGGCTCTTTAACCCAAACAAGCAATCTCCTAGTCATGATGACACAGATTCCTAAGGGAAGTCAATGGATACTTATTAAATGCCAGGCTCTTTATTTAATAGCCTCCCTTTTCCCCTCAATTAATCTTTACCACAATTCTATAAAGCAGTATTAGCAACTCTATTTTATAGTTAAGAAGTAGAGACAGAGTAACTTGCTCAAGCTCACAGAGATCCTATGTTTCTGAACCTAAATAACAACTGAAATCTGTATGTCCCACAATCTATACCCTGTGTACAATGTCTTGCAGCATCTTAGACAATACTGTGCAAGTGAACCAATAAAGATAATAGAACTATCAACAAATACACACCAGGAGCCTAATGAATACCTTGAGTCACTTGTGAATAGTCAAACACTCCCAGTAACAACAGTTCAGATGTATGCTAACTATGTAATTACTAATAAAATAACAATAGTCAGAATTAGAAAAGGTAAATAATGTTCAAAATCTTCAGATTCAATTGTCAGCCACATGTGAGTTTAATTTTCCACGCTAAAAAAGAGGTCAAATATTGGGTCTTTCAAGAAGCTTATAATGGCATGGTCTCTTTGCAAGGGAAAAAGTCCTAGTAAGCCAACAACACACTTGTTTCCCATTTAGAATATACAATTACTACTTAATATTTTTTAAACTATCAGTAGTTATTTATTTCAACTAACTTTGTATGAAAAATTCATTACCCATTCAAGCTTCCAGTATATTAGATAGCATTGACAGCTAAATTTACTTAAACCTATAGAAATAGAGTTAATAAAGTAAGTAATAAAATTGACTTCTTTATTAATTATGTCATGATGTATTTCTTCCTCAGGCAAAGGATAAGAATTCCTCCTATAGTATGAAATACTATAATGAGTTCTATATTTTTCTTTGTAGAGACAGAAGTATTAAGATGTACAGTCAGATTTCTTATAACCAAATCTATTCTGATTATTCATCCTATGCTTCTTTCCGGAAATTATTCAAGGAGGGCTTTATTTCTTCTTATTTTCAAGGAAATGTAGAGGTAAAAGAGAAATCATTGGTTCACAGGAGGTAAGCAATCTTAAAGCAACTATATCAATATGAATCACTAATTAACTAATTAAGAATAAATTTTGCTCATAAATAACCATAAAATACTATGATCGAGGTATGACTAACTCTGCATTCTGTTAGTAATTTTATTATTCCTTCTAACTGAACATACATATAATATACTTATATTTTTCATCCTAAATATTTATTGATATTGGCATAATAATATTATATCTATCCTTCAATACTCAGTGTACATGTACCCATAAATCTTTCTCTGATTTGTCTTGCAAGTATATTTTCTTTCTTTGAATGTTAACCACATGTTATTTGTTTTCTTAGTAATGCTTATTCTCAACTTTTTATAGTTCTGTCCAACTACAAACTCTTTTACTTTTATCACTCACTTTACATAATATGAGAACTTTTTTATAAAATGTGTTGAATGGACAGATTTATGTTAAATTTTCCTATACTTACAAAGGCCTAATTATTTCTCCTTAAAATTTTATGTGTATATATTTCATCTGTTCAACTAGCTTCTAAAGGAGAAGGATTTTGTCTGGATGTTATGTTTTTCATACATTATCAATCTAAAGCTCTGCACCACAGATGGGAGTAGAGCATTTGGTTAAACTTGATTTACTCTTTCCTTCATTTATTCAAAAAATATGTGCCCATGCTAATTTTTTCTAAACCTTCTGCAAGATGTGGAGTGTACAATGGTGTTCAAACTTGATATGGTCCTTGACTTTATGGAGTTTACAGTGTAATAATGGAAGAACAAATTTATGCATTCTTGCTGAATAAATAAAAAGTCTATCTGAACTTCTTGGCCAAGGCCATAACATGAAAGCAAAAGAGCTGCCTGCCTGAAAACACTAAAAAGGAACTCTCAGGAGGGTCTCTCTGTTGAAATAGTACATCTCATTATGGAAATAATGAGAACAATTAGTAACTGTGCAAATGACAGCACACATGCATCTTTATGGCTCCTGACCTTTTAGCTTCCTCAAAGGCAACACCACAAACCTTTCAACACCATGAATAGTATTAATCTGAGCAGAGAATATAACACTTTCACATACTTCATTCTGTTTTTCCCTAAAGTGATTCTAATTTTCAGCTGAGTCTAATGGATTTTCTGGTGAAAATATTTGTACCCAACAACTATCCAGTGAAGTCTTCTTACCATGAGCCATCCACATACTATAATTCATTTCTGGAATGCCTGTTTGCCTTTAGTTTATGATAAAATTCCTTATCTACTTTTACTGGTAACCATCACATAGTAACACGTGTCCACATTTGATTGGATTTCAGCTTGCAAGTGTTCACTTTCACAGAAAAGAGAAGAGAGTACAAGGGAAAATATGTTTGGAAGAATATCCAAGGGGCTGTCATAGAATCTCAGATCAGGATCTTTTTGAAATATTAGAGATGGGACTGACAGCCAAGGCCCTAGAATGACTGAAGCAGCTCATACCTGGTCATTTTTTACGACCAAAATTGTCCCCTAAAATGGTTTTTTTCCCCTAAAATGGTTTTAATTTTTTAAATCAATTTTATTTGTGTACAGATGTTCATGAAGTGGAGTTAGAAAAGGGAGTATAAATAAGTAAGCAGGGGCCCCTGTGTGGCTCAGTCAGTTAAGTGTCTTGACTCCTGATTTCAGCTCAGATCATGGTGTCAGGGTTGTGGGATAGAGCCCCCCGTGTGGGGCTGTGCCCTGGGTGTGGAGCCTGCTTAAGATTCTCTCCCTCTGCCCCTACCCCCAATTAAAAAAAAATAGTAAGTTGGGAGGAAAAAATATTCCACAAAAATCAAAAAGTTTCTAAAAGAGGAAAAAAACAACCTGCTTTTTCTGAATGGATCTGAAAACGTTAATTCATAACTCTAAACACTGTCCACAGACTTAAAGCATAACATAAAAATAACAGATAAAGGACCTCTACAGGATCGAATCCTTAAGTTTTCCATACTTCTTTTTCCCTGAATAAAAGAGGCATTCATTTACACCTCAAAAAAATAAAATGTACTGTGTTGATCAGCACATAGGAGAAAGAGAAGCCTGTCTCAGTGCTATAAAAGTGAGTTGTCACTAGAACCTACCATCTTCTCCCACAGGCTAAAATTCTCACCCCTGGAGTCATGCCTTTGAATGTGTCAGGGGTTTGCTACTAAAAATAAATATATTTGGCAGAGGAATAGACAAGAGTATTATATCATTGACTAAAATTTAGCATGCATTTATATATTTGTCCATTTGCTTCCTATAACAAACATATCTGAAGATCCGCTGTGCTCATGAAAAGATGGAATCATCTTGCAACATGGGATTACTTGAAGGAATGAGAGGTCAATTATGATGGCAAGAATGAAAAGATTAGAGCAAAGCAGGAGGGGACTTCGAAGAGAATAGGCTCCAAGAGGTCATTACAATTTGGAAGGGGGTAAACATGCCTGGTGAGAGATATTTCAGAAACCTGAGTTAATTTAATGATTCTGTTTCTCCATTTCTTCATCTGTAAAATGAGAAAAATAACTCTACCTACTTCGTGGCTTGTGGTATTTATCAATCTATGTAAATAAAGCACACAGAATAGTTCCAGATAGATAGTATGCACCAAGTGTTTGCTATTATTATATGAAGAAACTGAGAACTTCAAGATATAGTAAGATATGGCAACTAAAGGCAAGATATGAGAAAGGCTCCAAATTCACTTTGATGATTGGCTGAGGTCTGCCTAGAAAAAATAGCTAAATTAATGTTACATATACATATTATTTGGGGATCATTTCCCCCTACTCTGAATACCTCTATCACCCTGTCTAGATATTTTATTGCACTTTTCAGTTTCTCTCTTGAATTATGGTTATTTACGTATGTTTTTGATTCCTCTGAAAAGAAGCTTATAGAGGGATAGATTCTTAAGGAGCTATGTCAAAGTTGCCTTTCTATCTCCTACAGCAAGTAATCAGTAGTAGCCCAGAGTTGGTTGAATGAGTGAACTTAGGAAGATTATTTCAAATTTTTTCTTTGCTTTTAGTCTGCATTATACCTATAGTGGTGAGAGAAAAATGATAAGTGGTGAAAACATAGGGATCAATATTTAAATCTATAATTCTGCTTTATTTGAGAAACTGACATACTTTTACTTCTAATGAAATCATGACATCCTATATATATGGATTCACTCCTGCACAAAGTGTGGTCTGTGGACCAACAGCATCAGCATCCCTTGGTGCTTCTCAGAAATCATACCTATTGAATCAGAATTTGCATCAATTTGACAAGACCCAAGTGATTCATATACTAAGATTGAGGGCCCTGTTTTATAATTGCCTTTATGCCCAAATGTCATTGTCAATGAAGGAATATACCACAATTATAATAATAATGGTAAATTAACAAAAATGCAACTAACATTTAATAATCTTATAAATCTTATAATCTTGCTCTTCCAGATAGTAAGCAAAGTCTTTTCTATAATATTTGTTATAATTCTATGAAGTTGCCACTAATATCATCTACTAAACTGAGACAGATATTTTAAGTAACTTCTCCAAGGTCACAGAGCTAGTAATTCACAGACAAGATTTTTGAACTCTGGTTGCCTCACTCCAAAGCCCAAACCCTTTTTAATTCACGGTTAATACATTTGCTTCTACCTTCTATTTCCTGACTGTGGTTTCCTTTCTATTTCATTAACTTTATTTATGCATGGCTGATTTTTTAAGCCTTGCCAATAATTTTTGGATACTACTATAGATTAATAAAGGCAATACCAAATATCATCCACAAGAAATTGTTATGAAGTAGCTCCAAAAATATTCAAATACTAAAAAGAGTGAGAGGTTTGTGGGGTGGGGTTTTTTTGTTTGTTTTTTGAGGGATTTTTCTTTTTTTGGTTTTTGTTTTTTTCCAAAATCCTTGTGGCAAAGCTATTTAAGATAAAACAAGATAGCCTTTCTACTTAGAATTTCTACCTGGCATTTCTCAATGGAATAATATTATTTAAATGACCCCCAAAATTCCATAAGCAGCCTAAAAGCAGAGAATATGAATTGCTGTATAAGGGAAAAAAATGAGTATAAATATGCCACATGAATGACATCTATAAGAATCATGGGAATTCTATTTGGTATTTAGTATTTAGTTCCATTCTGCAGTGTGATCACAAAGAAGTGTCTATATGATTCACTGTGCATTATGGGACAATAAATCACCTCATTAGGCTGAGAGATATGTAAAGATTTACAGTCTAGGAATGTCAACTAGATATTATTACTCATTTCTTAGACTGAACCTCCACCAGTATTCTTTTTTCTCTCATAGGAGGGTACACATGAGGATTTACTTTAAGCCCAGCAATGAGTGGGACTTCTGTGTAGCCAGACATTTTAAAGGGCAGATCAGCTTATAAAGGGGTAGAATTGTGACCTTGGTCTTTTTGTTGGAGAGAAGTATTCCCCAGCCTTACTGTATTTTCCCCCAAAGCATCCTTGTGTTGTTTTTCCTTTACCCCTGGCTCCTATCACATGACCCCTCTCCCATTCTATCAGTTGGTTTCTGAGGAAACTGCATAAATCTCCCAAAGGAGAAGAAAAAAAATGCAAAATATTACTCAGAAAAGCAAAATTCCATTTTAATATTTTCCCATGCAATTCAATATGTAAATAAAGATACTGCCGTCTCCCACCTAGAGCAGACGTCCTAGAATCTTAAAAGTAGAGGCTTCAAAAGACTAATATATGGCATTTGCCAGAAGTTTCTTACTAGAGGTGAAGGAGATAAGGTCTAGACACACTATGAAATTTGCCTGAGGTCACATAGCTAGCCAGGCCTCAGCAGATTTTTTTTTTTAATTCCTCTAGGACATGTATTATCTTTATTCCTCTATGATGTGTATTATCTTTGTTAGTCCATAGTAGGAACACAATTTCCAATTCAGGAGCCTAATTTTCTCTGTGAATCTCTTTTACATCTCCATTAATATCCCTTAAGAGTATTACAGGAAATGATTAGCAGCATTTGGATATTTTAAGATACACTTGGAAAAATTTTACGAAATATCAATGATGAGAACCTCAAAAACTAAAAAAGTAAATACCAGATAAAGTAAAATTATATTTAAACTGCCATGTGACAGGGGCGCCTGGGTGGCTCAGTCGTTAAGCATCTGCCTTCGGCTCAGGTCATGATCCCGGAGTCCTGGGATTGAGCCCCACATCGGGCTTCCTGCTCTGCGGGAAGCCTGCTTCTCCCTCTCCCACTCCCCCTGCTTGTGTTCCCTCTCTCGCTATGTCTCTCTCTGTCAAATAAATAAATAAATAAATAAATAAATAAATAAATAAATAAATAAACTGCCATGTGACATACATGACAATTTACTCTCATTTATGTAGCTGTACCTTTCACATTTCTGTATAAAATGTTTGGAAAAAAAAAAAGCATTTCAACACACAAAATGTAAATATACATAAAGATGAGGAACGAAAGAGCAAATGAAAATAATCAAGCTAAAAAACATCATCACAGCATCATCCTCAGAAGATCATAAAAGGATTCTCAGCTGAAGAGACAAGAAAACATGAACATGTGAAGCACACTCACCTAACTATACTGATAATGGAACATGTTTTTAAAAGCTTTTTAGAGGATGGAAATATTTTATTATGTATTCAGTAAAGTGCTATGGTGGTGTTTCTTAACTCCTAGCTATTTTTAAAATTCCCATAATCTCTATAGATGACAGTCACGTAAATATGGAGGAAAAGAATAAACCCTACAAAAGTAGTAATACAATTCTGCTTTCAACTATAAGACATTCCAAGCACACATTTGCTAATCATGTTGATATGTTTAACTTCTTTTTCACCTCTACCTTTCAAAGTGGCTAAAGCAATGCTTCACAAGAGGATAGATCTTTTTTTCTTGCAAAGATTTTTTTTTTACATAATACTCTAACATTTCCAATTTCATTTCTCTTGAAAAATATTTCCACGATATATATACAATTACTAGAAACCTGGCTGCATATATAATTTAAACAGACTTTTTAAAAGATGATACTTATATGTAAATATTATAAACCTTTTACCTTTCAACTAATTAAAATTATCCTTATCAAAAGGATTTTTCTACACATTTATCATTTGGAATTTCATTCAGAATGCATTGTCAGTGTAAAATTCAATAGTTCAATTTCAATATAATTTTTGAATTGGATTTTACACAAAATTATGATAAAGCAAAGTGAAAAATGGAAAGAATTTTTAAACAAAATTTTATTTACGACTGAAAAATTGAGGAAGTAAATAAAACCTCTAAAATAATCACAACTATTTTAAAAAACAATGTATAACTGAATGGGCAAAATATTCCTTGGCTTGCTAGATGATTTTGACAGGTTGTTTACAGTTTTTTTTTTTTAAGATTTTATTTATTTATTTGACAGCGAGAGACAGAGGGAGAGTGGGAGAGGGAGAAGCAGGCTTCCCGTGGAGCAGGGAGCCCGATGCGGGGCTCGATGTGGGGCTCGATGTGGGGCTCGATGCGGGGGCTTGATGCGGGACTCGATCCCAGGAATCTGGGATCATGACCTGAGCCAAAGGCAGACACTTAATGACTGAGCCACCCAGGCACCCCTATAGTTTCTGAGCCTGTTTGCTCATCTCTATAATCCAAAGATTGGGCTAGGTACTACTTCATGTTCTATTGAATTCTGTAAAGCTATTTTTTTTTTTTAAGATTTTATTTATTTATTTGAGAGAGAGAGAGAAAGCATGAGCGGAGTGGGGCGGGGCGGGGGGGGGCCCAAGGGAGAGAGAGAATCCCAAGCAGACTCCCTGCTGAGCAGGGAGCCTGACACAGGGCTCTATCACAGGACCCTGAGATCATAACCAGAGCCAAAGGCAGACACTTAACTGACTGAGCCACCCTGGCGCTCCTCTATAAAGCTATTTAACAAATTTGCATTTGTACTCTCTTCCACCCTACTCTATTCAACAGAATTGTCACTGTTTCTACTGTAAGTTCCTTTATAAGGGATCCAGAGCCCAGCCTCTCCTACTTCCCCAAAAAATTCCAAAATCCCCTTGCTGTCCTGGAGTCTTTTCATGAATGGCCCCACCACACACGCAGTTTCTCAACCCCACACACTAAGTATACTCACAGCTATCCCTTCCTTCACCATCTTCTTGTGCATGTCCAATCTGTGATCCTACCATTTCAAACTTGAAAATGTGTCTCTAATGCATTCATGCAACTCTATCCCTATAAGAACCATGCTAGTTTGAACCACTATCAACTCCTAAGTTCAATATTCCAGTGGGTCCCTAACATACTTGCACATTTCCAGTCCCCCCGCCACCACCACTACTATCTTTCCACAATAATCATTTTTTAAAGTAACTACATCATGTCACTGCCCTGGTTAAACCTTTCAAAGTTCCTCAATGCTTATGGAAGAAACACACACCCTACATCAGCGCCCCCAATCCTAACCATGTCTGCAATTTCGTATCATGCATCCCTCCCTTGTTTATCACATGTTACAGCCAACAGCCATACTGAACTTGTTACCCATACACACCAAGTATTCTCATGTCACAGAGTCTTGGCATGTGCTCTTCTCATTACTTGGAAATGTCTTGCAATCTTTTCATCTCTTAATCCTGTTTGTATGTCATTTCTTCAAGGTGACCTTTCTTTTTTTTTTTTTTTAAAGATTTTATTTATTTATTTGACAGAGAGAGACACAGCGAGAGAGGGAACACAAGCAGGGGGAGTGGGAGAGGGAGAAGCAGGCTTCCCGCGGAGCAGGGAGCCCGATGCGGGGCTCGATCCCAGGAGCCTGGGATCATGACCTGAGCCGAAGGCAGATGCTTAACGACTGAGCCACCCAGGCGCCCCCAAGGTGACCTTTCTTAATCCTAGCTTATTTCACTCTATCTTCAACCCTTTCTTTTAATCTCTCTCATGTTTCCATTCATAGTACTTATTATACTATGAAAATATCTTACCTATTCATGTGATTACTTATTTTTATCTGAGAGACTTTTTAATGATATTTCAATAGGTCAGAGTGCTATAGCTTTGTCTATAATACTCAATCACCAGCACCTGGCACAGAATCTGGTACAACAAATACTTATTGGCTGCACAACAAGCTTCACAAATATAAAATCAAATAAACCTCAGGGACTGAAGCATGTTCTTTTGTACTCCTATGGTGAAAATGAAAATAGATTCAGGCTATAAAAGAAAAATATATCCAACTATATTAGTACCAAACAGGGTTGTTTTTTAATCCTCAAATTGGGTTGGGTTGCCCAAGAATCTGAAATGAAGAATGGGTACAAGAAGTTTATTAGGCAGTGTCCTGGAGATTAAAACCTATAGAAGGGGAAAAAAGAGGATGCAATATTGGCAGAGAGAGAAGATGAGCAGTAAATACAATCTCAACAAAGTCCTCAACTGAACCTACAGGGAGTTCTGGAGCTCAGATGGCCCTTCAGAGGTGTCTGAGTTGGGATCAGACAAATGGGCCTTTTACCCCATATATCAGTCAGTCTTTGGGTGAGGCTACTCTGGGAAGGGTCGTGATGATGGGTGAGGCAGCTCTCTGCAGCCAAAGAAATCCTAGAAGAAAGCTGACAATGAAGGGCTCTATGTACAAAA
The DNA here is from genome assembly GCF_002201575.2 of Neomonachus schauinslandi. NCBI lineage: Eukaryota > Metazoa > Chordata > Mammalia > Carnivora > Phocidae > Neomonachus > Neomonachus schauinslandi. The sequence continues at coordinate 28,472,779 of NC_058403.1, read as the reverse complement.
CTCCCAGCAGCTGGGAACATCCCAAGCAAAATATCAGAATCTAGTATAATCACAATAAATTTCATTTACATTTGAGTGATAATCAATTCAGAACTGGTGTTTTTTTCTACCAGCCATATTAGCTCACAAATATATTTGAGAAACAACATAAAGTGGAAGATAAAATTGTGGGTGGTAGCATAAAAACCTTGTTATATTCCTGGAGTTGACATTAAATATCTAGGCAATAAATGTAATACATAGGTTAATCTCTGGACCTCTTTGCCCATCTAACACCTCCAGGAGCTCAGACAAGCTAAATTTTAGTTGCTTAAAGTTGTAATTTTTAAAAAGTACTATTGCAGATTTTTGTGATAAACTTAGTCAAATTATTTCTTAATTATTTTATTGTTTGTAGTAAAGGGAGAAAATACAACTCTTGAGAAGAATGGCAGTATGTCTGACTATGGAGCATCTTTCCTGAGTAGCACCAAATGAACTCAGATATTCACAAATCAAAACAATCTTACTCAGAGAAAGAAAATAACTTCATACAAGCTCCAAAAATAGTGACCAAATACAAACAACTTGAACAAATGGAAAAGCAAAAGTTGGATGCAGAAACCTTTGCTAGTGACCTCATTCTTCTCCCTGGATGTTTTAGATGGCTTTTAAGATTCTTTCCTTGGGCGCCTGGGTGGCTCAGTTGGTTAAGCGACTGCTTTTCAGCTCAGGTCATGATCCTGGAGTCCCCGGATCAAGTCCCGCATCGGGCTCCCTGCTCGGCGGGGGTCTGCTTCTCCCTCTGATCCTCTTCCCTCTTGTGCTCTCTGTCTCTCATTCTCTCTCTCTCAAATAAATAAATAAAATCTTTAAAATAAATAAATAAATAAAAGATTCTTTCCTTAACCTTGACATTTAATAAATTTGCTTGAATTTGTCATTGTTGCTGTTTCTTAGGTTTCACCTCAATCCTCAATGGCAAAAGGCAAGTGAAAAAAAATCTCTACAAAGTTTTAATCTGAGAGAACAAAAAAATTATATGCCCAGTGCAGTTGTCATTTATGTATTCCAGGATCACAGAATATATTGCTTAGCAAGAATAAAACTCAGGGAGGTTATCACCCATGTACCCTTTTTCAAAAGTCCATTTCAAGATGAGAAACAGACCAAAATAAAGAATTCACAATAAATGTATTAGAGGAAAAATACCGATCTTAACATTGTATTAGCAAATAGAAACTAAGTCTTTAAAAAAAAGGATTATACTTAGAGGAACAAAACAGGATATAACTTAACATGATCAACAATCTATGGTCAAGATTTCAATATATATTTGCCCCCAAGAAAGGGGCAGAAAAGACTTGTATGTGTAAGCTTTCTTCATTTTACAAAATATTGTTTCATTCTTATGTTGAAATTTGAGGAATATATATTTAAATATATAATTTAGAAGTGTAAACTTAAACACTAATTTTTTTAAAATCTTCTATTCTTTCAAATTATTGGCAAATGGTAAAAAAAATGTATGTACCGCATAGCAACAAAACAATATGGCATAAATGAAATCAAAATAGAAAGCTTTAGAAATAAAAAACAAACTCGTATGTCAGAAATTTGGTGAAACTACCTGTTATAACAAAAAATGAAAAAAAAAAGAAACTGATGAAAAAACAGACTTTTTTTGCTGTAAAAACACATGAAGATGCACAATCACTAGATCATGTGAACCCAGTAAGGGTAACTACAGCTACTAACAAGATGATGGACAAAGACATGGCATGGGAAATAAAGGAAGAAAGCAGGATTAAAACAATAGTATCAGAAAGGGATGATTTAGAAAATCTAAAATGTTTAAAGATAAAATCTATAATAAATATATAATTAATCTTTATGTTCCAAATAAAACAGTATTGAAACATATAGAACCCAAATTCCAGAAATACAAGGAGAAATAAAGAAACAGTATAGAGAAACCTAAACATTTGACAGATTAAGTAGAAAAATCAGATAGATAGGATCCTTGAATTAGACATTAGTAAACATGATCAAATAGCCATATACTAAACTCTGTACCACAGCTTCTTTTCAAGTGCTGGTAGTATAATTATAAAAATTACCCCTATATTGGGCCACAAGGCAACTTCAGCAAGGTCCCTGAATAAGCAAGCACATGTGTAGAACACAGAATTATAGTGCAGTCATTAAGAGCACATTTCTGATGTGCCCACAAATTTACTTAGGAGAGGGCCTCCTGGGGCCAAGAATTTTTTACTCCTTTGAAGGTTTACAGTTTACAAACCTAGGCTATGATGCCTGACCAAGACCAAATGGGAGGAAAAAGGCAGTGAGGCCTCTTAGAGAATCACTGTGAGATTAAGAAAAGGATAAATTTGCTGATGGCTTCTCTGCTTCAAAACCTGGATAGAGGGGCGCCTGGGTGGCTCAGTTGTTAAGTGTCTGCCTTCGGTTCAGGTCATGATCTCAGGGTCCTGGGATCGAGCCCCGCATCAGGCTCCCTGCTCAGCGGGAAGCCTGCTTCTCCCTCTCCCACTCCCCCTGCTTGTGTTCCCTCTCTTGCTGTGTCTCTCTGTCAAATAAATAAATAAAATCTTTAAAAAAAAAAAACTGGATGGAGAGGACATTCTAGTTACATATACGCAAAACAACTGACACCACAATCTCTTCTAGCCCAACCATCCTATTGGCAGGGTTGGGCATCTGGAAAATAGATGCCAAGTGAATTCAAAGACTTCAACCAAATAGACACTGGGAGATTAGCTGTGGCATGGAGTCTTCTTAATTAAATGTAATAATGAAGCAATAAACATCCTTCCTCTTCTAGAAACTGTTGTGCGGGGTAGAAACACTGGATAATATAGAAATCATGGCTCTTTTTGTGGTCCAGGTAGTCCCGTTTCTTCTAAGACAGTTTGCATGGGAGGCAACGTCCAGACTCCCCCACCCCTCCCCAAGAATCACTCATAGCAAGTTCTAAAATTATGAGTGACACACTTATGTGGAGAAAAAAATTTAAGCCATGCATATTACTGGCAACAATGAATCTCATTTTTAAAAATTACACAGCACAACAGAAAATCGTTAGTAATCTGTCTTTCATACTTTATGAAAGTATATGGCAGAAAGTAAGGAAAACAGTCTTCATTGAAATTGAGGAAAATGTGAGACCTAATGTCTTTGGACATTAAGAATTGGGAGAATTCAAATGTTATTGTTACTTTTTAGTTAAATCATAGTGTCTCTGAATATTTACCTTTAATGGAGGCAAGCCAGTATATGAATATAAAAGGAGTTTATTAAGCAAATGTCACTTTAATTTGCTTCTAGAGTATCTTGATGTGACCTTCTGGTAGTTGATTCATCATCCTTATTTTGTTTTATTCATGCTAAAATTAAGATGAGATTCATTGTGTAGGAAGAAAATGTTGGTAGAGGGGTTGCTAATCTGTAAGGGTAGCGGGGGAAACCAGGGAGCAGTTAAGAAAGAGTACACCAAAGAGGCATTTAATATTTATTTTCAGTACTGAAAAACAAAACCGTTGATAAAATATGAACCAGACAATTTTGAATTTTAAAAATTATGTTTTATTTTAAAACATCTCATGAGCACCTGGGTGGCTCAGTCAGTTGAGCATCAACTCTTGGTTTCAGAGCAGGTCATGATCTCAAAGGTCGTGGGATCCAGCATCCCCCCGCCCCCCCACCCCGTGTCAAGCTCCCCACTCAGCAGGGACTCCACTTGAAGATTCTCTCCCTCTGTCCCCCACACACACGCATGCTCTCTCTCTCAAATAAACAAATAAATCTTTAAACACTAAATAAATAAAAAATAAAAACATCTCAATTAATTTATCATGCCCCTTAAACTTTAATCCCAAGTAGAATTACCAAGCTCTCTCCTTGGTGCTCTCACCCTAATCCCTATAAAATTTTTCATGACACCTGTAATAATACTTTTTTAATATATCTGTCTATAAATCAATTATATTATAAAGCCCTTAAAATGAGATGATGTCTTATCTGCAGTGCCTAAATAAAATATGAAAAGAGGGGCACCTGGGTGGCTCAGTTGTTAACTGTCTGCCTTCAGCTCAGGTCATGATCCCAGGGTCCTGGGATCGAGCCCCGAATCGGGCTCCCTGCTCAGCAGGAAGCCTGCTTCTCCCTCTCCCACTCCCCCTGCTAGTGTTCCCTCTCTCGCTGTGTCTCTCTCTGTCAAATAAATAAAATCTTTAAAAATATATATATATGAAAAGAGGGGTGCCTGGATGGCACAGTCAGTTAAGGGCCAATTCTTGGTTTTAGCTCAGGTCGTGATCATCAGGGTGGTGAGATCAGGCCCCACAGCAGGATCTGCACTTAAGGCAGAGTCTGCTTGTTTCTCTCACCCTCTTTCTCTCTCCCCCCTCCTCAAATAGATAAATCTTTAAAATAATAACTTTTAAAAATATGAAAAGAATAAATAAATGATTTTACCTATCTTCCTTGATTCCTATTTCTCCCACCACAAATATGCAAAAATTGTTATACACACAGTAACTTAAAGGTCTATAGAGTTTTATTTTGTAACTTAATGTATTGTTACATGGAACTCAATTTATAACATGTCCATCAGTTATCTATCTCCTCCTCAAGACAGTAACCACAATTTATAATTTTGTAAATGGCAGTGGGTACTCTGGCTCAAATTTATCATTGAGACTCTTAAATGAGGATGAGTAGGATCTGGAGAAAAAACAACTATTTAAAGAGCCATATTTAATTTTGGTTTAGCAAGAGGTAGATGCAAATTCAAAATTAAGGGAACAGTGTTCGTTTTATGAAAATCCATAAATCACTAATGGGGGAAATGCAAATTGGTGCAGCCACTATAAAAAACAGTATGGAGAAGTTCCTCAAAAAATTAAAAATAGAACTATCATATGATCTAGCAATTCCACTTTGGGATATTTATCAAAAGATGAAAACACCAATCTGATGAGATATATACATCTCTATGTTCATTGCAGCATTATTTACAATTGCCAACATATGAGAGCAACCTAAGTGTCCATCAATAGATGAATAAAGAAAATATGGTATGTATATTTATATAGAGACACCATATACTATACATATCTATTATATATTATATATCTATTATATATAATAGATATTATGTACACACACACACACATACACACTGGAATCTTGCTCAGCCATAAAAAGAATGAAATTTTGCCATTTGCAAAGTATGGATGGATCTAGAGATTATTAAGCTAAGTAAAATAAGTCAATAGGGAAAGATTAATACTGTATGATTTCACTTATATGTGGAATTTTAAGTCAAAACAAATGAATAAACAAAACAAAACAGAAACACACTCACAGATACAGGAAATGAATTGTTGGTTGCCAAAGGGGGGTGTGGTTGGGAGGGAAGGCAAAATAGGTGAAGGGGATTAAGAGGTATAGACTTCCAGTAATGAAATAAATAAGTCATGAGGATGTAATTACAGCATAGGGAATACAGTCAATAATATAATAACTTTGTATGGTTACAGATGGTAACTAGACTTATAGTGAGGATCATTTCATAATGCATAAAATAATTGAGTCACTATAATATATACTTGAAACTAACAGGATATTGTATGTAAATTATACTTTAATAAAAAAGGAATTTTTCACTACAGACCAACTTTTTTCATTAATTGTTTTGCCCATATATTTACAGTAAAATTTCCCCTATAAAATTTTTACAATGTGGAAATAATCCATTATGAAATAAAATCAATATGAAATTGGGTCATGATGGATCTGAGATGAATGGGTCAGGTTCCCATCAGTTTAAGTGCCTAACCTTACAAGCCCCTTTGACTTCCTGAAGCTACTTTTCACTTAAAAGCATCATTAACCTAATAATTTAGAAATAATACCAGATGTATTGAACTAGTTGTATTAGATAACACTCATTTTTATTTACCTACCTGATTTTTAGTGTCATAGAGAGAAATATTAATATAAAAGACTTCAATCAACACATTAGTATTGTTTCTTTAAAGATGGCAATATTTTGATAAAATTTTGTATTAAAAAGTCTCTTGTTAATATTAACTTCCAAATCAGGGGCGCCTGGGTGGCTCAGTCATTAAGCGTCCACCTTCAGCTCAGGTCATGATCCCAGGGTCCTGGGATCGAGCCCCGCATCAGGCTCCCTGCCTCATGGGAAGACTGCTTCTCCCTCTTCCATTCCCCCCCTGCGTGTGTTCCCTCTCTCGCTGTGTCTCTGTCAAATAAATAAATAAAATCTTCAAAAAAAAATATATTAACTTCTAAATCATTAAAAATATTTCCTGTGTCTTGCCTTTTTAAATCTTATAGTAGCTCAATAAGATCTGTATGACACCTATTTTTAGTGTCCAGTCATTTCAAATTCATTTTGTGAAAGTAGCTCATCCTCATGAATCCTGATTCATTCTGCATCCCCATTCTATGCATTCCAGTTTAAGACATTATCAGCAAGCATTAAGTGTCCACTTAAATAAGGAATCTTACTAGTCTGAAGTAATGAGAGGTGTATCTATCCCTCTTATGAAAGACAAGAAAAACAACAAATATGATAATGGAAGATTATTACATTGTTCTACGAAGGCATCAATCAGTCTTTTAGAAAGTTCCTCAAGGAACTCTGCTACTAAGCTACTATGAACTGGTTAATTCATTCATTCTTTCATCTATCCTTTCAAAAAGCATGTCAAAAGCATCTACTAAAAGTCAGTATCAGACTAACTGAAATATTAACTCAGCAACTGCCTGCCCTCCCTCCCTCCTGAATATGTTATGCAAAAGTATTTTTTGACTGAAATGATGGAGTGTCCATTTGAATCATGTTTGACAGTGTCTAGGTACTGAGTTTGAGAAACATTAAAATAACCATTAAACAGGATGCCTCCTTTTTTCAGCTTTTATAAACATGACTGGGAAATAAAATCAATAGTTAAAAAAAATGGCCTTCAATTTCAACCCCCCAGTTAGGAGTAGTCTCAGGACAAACCATGAGAGACTATGGACTCTGAGAAACAAATTGAGGGTTCTAGAGGGGAGGGAGGTGGGGGGATGGGTTAGCCTGGTGATGGGTATTAAAGAGGGCACGTATTGAATGGAGCCCTGGGTGTTATACGCAAACAATGAATCATGGAACACCACATCAAAAACTAATGATGTAATGTATGGGGATTAACATAACATAATAAAATTTTTAAAAAAGGAGTAGTATCAGGAAACTTCTCTGAACTCCAGTATTTTATGTGTAAGCAAACTAAAAATACCGGTCATTTAGTTTGTGGTAAAGATAAAATGAACTATATGTAAATTTCTAAATACACTAATTTAATATATGAAATTACCTTGATAATCATTAGTTTTTTTCCTGATTACTGCCCTAATCTTAGTAGCATAAAATAGCAAATATTTTATGATGCTCATGAATCTGTGGGTCAGGAGTGTGAAAAGGGCACAGAGGGGAAGCTTTGCCCCTGCCTGCAAAATCTGGAGCCTTCGTCGGGAAGAGCCAAGCAGCTGGAATCACCTAGAGATTTCTTCACTCACTTGTTTGGCACCTGGGTTGGAATCACTCAGAGACTGAAACTATCACCTGGAGCACCTATGTACGTGTCTTCTCTGTCGGCATGGACTTCCCACAGCATGACACTCGGACCCTAAGAAGGTACACCAAAAACCATTCCAAAAGCAAGCAATCCAGAAGAACCAGGTAGAAGTTGCATGGCCTTTTTTACGACCTAGCCCCAGAAGACATATGGTGTCACTTCCTTCTAAAAACATCCTTCTAAGTTCACCAAGATTTCCATGGGTAAGGGAACACAGACCCCACTTATTAATGGGAAAAGTTGCAGAGAATGTGCAAAGGCCAATTTATAACATGCCACAGTTCCCATTCTCCACCATAGGTCAAACAAGCTGATCACTGTCAGTGCTTGCTGGAATCACTTAGAAGCATTCTGCAACCAGGTGAGAACATTTTCTCAGTCACAGCTATTAGAAGTTTGACCAAGTCAGTCCTAGGAAATCTGATTCCTGAATGTACGCCAGTTAGAAGTAAATTCAAGCTGCTTTAAAAAGGGATGTGTTGGGGCACCTGGGTGGCTCAGTCGTTAAGCGTCTGCCTTCGGCTCAGGTCATGATCCCAGGCTCCTGGGATCGAGCCCTGCATCGGGCTCCCTGCTCCGTGGGAAGCCTGCTTCTCCCTCTCCCATTCCCCTGCTTGTATTCCCTCTCTCGCTGTGTCTCTCTCTGTCAAATAAATAAATAAAATCTTTAAAAAAAAAAGGGGGGGGAAGGGGTTTATTCTCTAAACGGAGGTTTTAAATTTTTTCCCTTAAGACTTTTTTTCTATAACTTTAGGCAGTGAAAATTATGTCTAGTCACATTCTCTGTACTATATACATCCACTACATGTACTTTTATAAAAAGAATTTGTACGAAATTAAGTACTACACTCTGAATTTCACTGATTTCTTTAATGTCTGCCAGTTACAATGCTATATATCATACTAAAACATGGAAGACATTTCCAAATTTTAACAATTCAGTTAGCACAATAAAATTATGCATTCCATGTAACACATGTCAATATTTTTTTTGTATTTCTTAGTGCAAATATGAGGTTTGAGGCTTTCATATTTTAAAAGTTACTAAAAGTACAGTTGCACAAAATCTTTACTGTATCTTTTTTATAAGATAAATTGAAATTTGCTGATACTAATTTCATTATCTTTTAGGTATGTTCATTTTCCTATTATAGTGAACTAGAGGACTCTCTTCTGAAAGGCACATTTGGTGTGATTGGCTGGTTTCAGCTTATTCTCCAGTGATAGGAAAAAGCTCAAATGACGAGCATATGGTAGAAGTGTTGCCAACTGGTGAAGAGTATCTTGGATGCCGTAGACCATTTTTAGACTTGGAATGTGGAGCTGCTACCGCAGGACACAAAGTAGTAGTTAAATAATTTCTTCTTTCTCATGCTTCGACTTTTGCTCATTTTTGTTCATCTCTGTTTTGTGCCATTTCTGTTTGTTTCCATTCTACCTGAAATGGTGGTAAACGGCAGTCTTCTCTTTCAAGGACTGTAGCTTTCTGACAATTTAGTTATGTAAGAAGCCTGAGACTGATGAAATTTTCAACCTGATATGACTAATCATGGCTTTCTAAGAGCAATGGTGCTCCTTATTTGAATTAATTGGAATGTCATATTAATATGCTGAAACATCCAGCAGCTAATCACTTTGATGTAGAACTTTGTTGTTCAAGACGAATGGGGGAGGCAAAGGGCAGCAGTGAAGGGTAGGTCTTCATGCTCTACTAAAGATATTAGAGCCATAAAATAAGTTTCCTGAAATTATACATTTCTTCTGACTCAACCATGTTGCCTGAAAATGGCACCAGATCTGATGCTTTCTTTATTCCCTATGTTTTCCCAGACAGAGGATGCAGGAATTGCTTCCATTCAAATGTTTTCTTCTCTTCATTATTAATACTTCTTAGTTTGCTTATCTGAAAAGTGTAGCTTACAGCTTCTATGACAGTTAAGAATCTATCTTTTTCTAAAGGCTAAAATATTTCAAGGAACAATTTAATATGCATTATGATTTCTTCTTGGAACCTGACAGTAGCTACTTGGTCAATGTCACATTCTATGTGATCATGAAGTTAAGCATCATATTTAGTTAAGTGCCACTTTGTTAGGGGTTGGATGGTTGTTACTGCATTTGTGAGTGAGGGGTTGGTTCAAAAGTGAACAAGATTCAGTCCCCGCCCTTCAGTGCAGTCTGGTGGGAGATGGGGAGAGATATGGTGGGCTATTTGCAGATATGTCTGATGCTGTAGATAGTTTATCTAAGATATATACAAAATTAGCCTCAGGGTGCCTGGATGGCTCAGTCGGTTAAGCGACTGACTCTTGACTTCAGCTCAGGTCATGATCTCAGGGTCCTGAGATTGAGCCCTGCATCAAGCCCCTTGCTCAGCAGGGAGTCTGCTTGTTTCCCTCTCCCTCTCACTCTTTCCCTCACCCCGCTCACATACATTCTCTCTTTCTCTCTCTCAAATAAATAAATAAATCTTTAAAGAAAAAAAATTAGCCTCAAAGTTTTTTTTGAAGAGCAGGGAGTGACAATATCAGACCTGAAAGTTAGGAAGATTATTCTAAACATTGTATATACTGCTGGGAGTTTGGGATGTAAGGAGGAAATTAAGAGGTTCTTAGATTAATCCTGGACTGGAGTAATATCAGCTCACCATCAAGTGTATGGAAGTAGATATAAAAGTTTGCAATGAATGCTGTTAAAGCCTAGCATTTGGGTATTGGTTACAGAAGGCGACTTTGAAATATCAGGCATAAAAGGAGCTAGCATTTGCCAAAAATGAAATGGAGTGGAGAGGAATGCAAAGAGATGGACTTTGGACTCTGAAGAATTGAAATTCCTAGTTTTATACCTCACCAGTTATGTCCATCTCAAAAAAGACATTTTGTACCATGAAACAAATAAATACCTTTAAATATTTTCAAAATATACCATCTTAGAAAGAGATCTGAAAAATGCTGAGGTTGCACAAAATACACAGCCAGATGTGGTGGTCCTGAAGGTGAAGAGAAAGGGAGAGGAGAGTTCCAGGCAGAGGAAGTAAGATTTCATGGGCCCAGGGACAGGATCCATAGTGCCAGAGGAGACAGAGGTGCCTTGCCCCTGCCATAAACACAGTTCCCTTAACCTCATAATAAAGAGGAGCCGCTGACGAATTTTTAAATAGCCGTCTCTTTCAGAGTGTGAACAAATTTAAAGAGACTGAAGAGAACACAGGGAGATCTGAGAGACTATAGCAAGAGTGCCACCAAGAGCCAAAGTGTACATTTAAGGAGAGAAAGAACAAACACAGACAAAAAGTTTGTCTAAACGTCGTCACTTAAATTACTGCAGCCTTAACTATTGTCAGAGATAACTGAGCACTGTTAGAGTCACAGTGGGGAAAAAAAATGCTCAGTGTCCAACTTTATGTAGTTATGATAAAAAATGATAACAATTACAATTTTGATTTTTCGAGTAAAAACTGTGTGCGCAAGACATATCAAAGTACTTCCAATTTATTTCTTATGCCAACACAGTGAGGTGAATTTTATTAGCTCAGTCGTATAACTGAGGCCACTGAGGCTCAGGGAGGTTTAAAAACTTGGCCAAAGTCACACAGGTAGGAAGTTATAGTTTAGACCCCCCTGAGTTGTAGGCCCAACTTTCAATGATTGTGCCGACATCAGCCCCATTCTCTATCCTCAATGACATCGTTCCCTCCGCTTCATTTAACCCACTTATAGAGCACATGTCATTTTTCAGAGCTTACAATTTAGTTTGATCACATTGATTGCTTTTTAGGTTGCCCATTACCTGGGGGCCTTTGGAGAGGTTCCTTAATTTATTGGCAACATATTAAATGAGAGTCTATATTCAGTTTCTACCCCTGAGACGTTTTCTTAAGGTCAACAAATCCCATCCCAAGTGGGATGATATAGACTGAAAGAGCTGAATTTGGTATGCTCACGTCTCCGCCGTTTTTCCCTTACATATTGATTTTTTTAGAGCTTAGAATCCATCTACTTCTGGGCCTATAGAAGTCCACCCATTAACCACAAATTCTATACTGTACTTTGTTAATCTTGTAAATTCATACATCATGATACAGGAAGAAAAAAGGTAAAGGTAAATTTAGCTGTAATGGCGTTTTGTTTATTAGCATTTTTTTTTAATTGAAGCCCAGCTAACCTTAAAATGGTCTCAAATCACAAATGAGCCATTTACTGTAGTAAAAAAAAAAAAAAAAAATGAGCCATTTACTTTAAAAGCATAGCCTAGATTAGCAATAAACAAGGGTACCCTATCCTTACTCCACTAAAGGGTTGTGACTACAAAATAACCATATTCTTAAAATAAGGATGAATAAAAATGCCTTGTTAAATTTCTCCTTTTGTGTGTCTTAATGGTTTAATTGGCTTTAGTAGGTACTAATCAAAGTTTATTAGGACCAAACTTTTGAAACTACTTTGAGGGTTACAATTTCCATCTGAAAAATATAGACTGTTTTCAGGAAAAAAAATTTCATTAGAGGTGGCTTCTTCTGACATGAAGTTTAATAGTAGTTTTCCATTATACATACAGTTTGGGGGTCAGACAAAATTTAGCCTTTCTCTTAGTTGCTTGGGCCATAACTTATGTTGACTAACACAAAGCAGGATTCCTTCAATTCATCAGTATTTAAACCTTCCACGTATATTGCATTATTTGTTTCAGAGGTACAGATCTGTGATTCAGCAGGAGGGGAAGAATGAAGGGGGGGAAATCGGAGGGGGAGACACAACCATGAGAGATGATGGACTCTGAAAAACAAACTGAGGGTTCTAGAAGGGAGGGGGTTGGGAGGATGGGTTAGCCTGGTGATGGGTATTAAAGAGGGCACATTCTGCATGGAGCACTGGGTGTTATACGCAAACAATGAATCATGGAACACTACATCAAAAACTAATGATGCAATGTATGGTGATTAACATAACAATAAAAAATTTAACAAAAATAAACCTTCCACGTGGGTCTTTTCAAATGCCCATAGATTACAATGTGGAGTGTTCCAACATTCACACATACACACACACCTCAAATCATATCTATACTGGGGAAAGAAGGTTATATAAAGGGAAAGAAGGTTATATAAAGATATTTAAGATATTCATTTTAAACCAGACATCTAGGAAGCATTAACGAAGTTTTCAGAGTTACTTCTAGGTTCACAAGGCAAACACTCCCCCAAGGTGTACTGTCTGAAACACAAGTAGTATTAAAGTACACAATCATGGTCTATAAAATTTACATAAAGGAATACCACATGAGTTTGTTTATTTCTAGTATAAAGAGTAAAATTTATAATGAGATTTTCCTATGGAGACGTGTTTTTAAAATGTATATAAACAACTCTGCTGAAATCTGGAATAAATTCATGGTTATTTCTTTGACAGAAACATTTAAATGATGTGTTAGTGTGTATATAATATTTTAAATCTAGAAAGTTAGCTACATGGTCTCATCCTAAAATCTGCCAAAGAACCAAGCTTAAATTTGTGAAGGAAAAAAAAAAGTAACACATAACATTCTATATTGCTTACTGTATGCCAGGCACTGGTCGAAATGCTTTACATATATTAACTTATTTAACAGAATGAGGAACATAATCTGTTTCAACATCAGTTAAGTAATTTTGACAACCAAGCAGCTGATATAGAAATAACTGGCTACAGATGGAACTACTGAGTTTACTCAGAAGTAAATGTTTGCCAGCTATTGGTGTGGTGAAAACATAGCCATGATACAACACTTTTATGGAGGAATGAAATGTACTTGCATTTGGAAATATATTAAATGTGAGGACATTTTTAAGTTTGAGTTTTTCCCTGGCATTATAGTTTTTAAGAATCTGATCATGATACTACACATGATGCTTTTTATAAGCTCTCTTCTTGCTATATCATCATCTTAGCAGGAGTATGGGTGATTCTATCGGCTGCTACTCAATCAACTGGAAAAGATACATCTGGCTACCTACCACAAATAAGAAATTCAATAGAAAAGAGCTTAATTGGCTAACTCCACCATGAAAATTAGCAGGTAAGGAATATACAGGTACACTTATCTGTCATAATGACAAAGTGCTTTGAAATATTTACCAGCAGAAAATATAATTAACTTATGATTAGGCTTCTCCTTTCATATTAGTTAAGATATATGGTAATTATTTTTAAGTAGCATGACTTGATAAAATTATAAATATAAATCAAATCAAAATAAAATATACACATAAAATAAATACAACATGATTAGATTTCCATACATAGAATTTCATACATTTTTAATTATAATAGGGATGCAGATTTAGTCAATGCTTAAAGTGGTGCTAACACCCCCAATCATGTCAAAAGCTATCAACTAATTTATGATAATACTGAGGGTAAACCTGCCTCTATGTGTACATGTTCCCAATTATATTCAACTTCAAATTAAGCAGTCATTATTTTTTCCTGTCAAAATCAACATTAATGTAACATTTTTAATATAAAAAGTGCAAACTTTGAAAAAATATAATTTAAAACATTTTCAGTATAAAATAAGTTTAATTTAGAATGTAATAGATAGAATATCCCATCACACATTGAACATAAAAAACATAATAGAGTATAAAATATTTATGTACAGCCCTATTATAAATAGGTCACTATGGAACTGCACTATTTACTCAATCCTTGGCATCACAGACCAGCTTTAGTTGCTGAATAAGAGTTGTCTATGACACAGGCATCAGACAATCAATTCCCCTTAATAGCAACCATTATAGATTTTGCCTCTAAATCTGAACCATCCACAAATGTTTTTGCTAATGAGATCTTTTTAAAGGCAAACTGTGGGCTGGTAAAGGTTATTTACCAGGTCATCAAGAGACTATACAATATATTGGCTAAGAACATGCAGAGAGTCAGATTTCCAGAGTTTGAATTTGGCCCTACTGCCTGTTTAAATTACATAGTCTCTGCATTCCTCTACTTCTCCATCTGTAAAATGGACACAATTCCAGCACCCACCTCTCTGAAACATTGTTATTACAGAGTTAAAAACTCAAGACTTTTGAGTACTACCACTAAGTATTTACTACTATGAATGGAATTAGTATCAAAATGATAACTAAACTCTGAATGTCAGTAGCTTCCCTCAGACTAATTCATTCTAACAGAAAAAACATTCAGGTGAACAGAACCAGACTTGGAAGAAATACTGAATGAAGGCTGAATGCAATTAGTAGCTGATTAACTTAAACTCTCACTAGTTAAAGGCACTGAATTTGGAATCCCATTTCTTAAATATCATTTCCTCCTCCAAGTCAAATTTTAAGATACATTCTTCTATTTATCCTTCCCCCTTCCTTTTCTTCTTTCCCCACATATGTAGTTGGTCTTCACTGTATACCATACGTCCTGATCTTAGTAAACTTTTTATGCTTTAATTTCTCACTAAAGAATATAGGCTGATTATTTTTTATAAAAATTTTAAAATGAAGGTGGGCTATCAATAGCAATATTAGATAATTATTTTCTATTACTGATCTTTCATTTTTCTAGTAACTCACATCAACAGACATACATGCATATCTTAATGGCAAAATTGATTTCCATTGAGAAATAATCATCATAGTAACCAAAATGCTTTAGCAATCTATTCCCTTCCAAATTGTAACCACTTAACTTTGATCAACATCAAAGTATAGGATATTTCCACCTCTGTTTCTAAAAATTTTGAAAGTGTCAACCTTTCTAAAAGAAAATAAAAATTTGCATGGACTCTTAGTGTTGACTTAAACTCTTCTTTTATGTGTCCAAACATAAAACTCTATCAAACTCCTTATGCTTATAGCTCTTAAGGAATTACAAAACAGGGGCACCTTGGTGGCTCAGTTGGCTAAATGTCCATCGAACTCTGGATTTCGGCTCAGGTCATGATCTTAGGGTCATGGGCTCAAGCCCTGAGACCAGCAACCTACTCAGCGGGGAGTCTGCTTGAGATTCTCCCTCTCCCTCTGCCCCTCCCCCCCACTCGCGCTTGCTTGTGCTCTCTTTAAAATAAATAAATAGAATATTTTAAAAAATAAAAATTTAAGAAAGAAATTATAAAACAAATTCAATACACATATAACCACATAATAAATTAAAATTAATAACATAAATTTAATATGATGAATGTTTTACTGAAACTAATTTGACAATGAAAGTTATAGACAGATATAATTATATATATTTAAAACAATAAAAGTGAAACAATTGTTTTGAATTTTAAATTAGAAATCAATAGTTATTGTAAAATTAAGTGTTCTAATAATTGTATAGAATCCAAAGCAACTTCTTTCCAAGTTAACTCTATGATGTGTACTTTATAAAAGTGTTTTATTAGGAGGCATGCTGTAGCAAAAGGGGTATGACTACTAAATTAGCCCTTATTTTCAATTTGACTTGTGTCATTTACTCAATATAATCTGAGAAATACCACTGAACTTCTCTGAATCTGCTTCCTCATCTATAAGTTATTGCTACTTGAAAAAATCCTGAGGCTTAGAAGATTTAATTAACACATATCAGCATGGTCATAGTATTTAGCTGTATTTAATTTGTAATTATTAGCCACAACCAATTTACTTTCTTTTGAATTAAGAAATATTTAAATGTTTACCATATATGCTATGTTGTACAATTACATTTATATAATTTTTTTAGTAATGTTGTTTTAGAACTTTCCTATATTTCTAGAATAAAGAATTGTAACTTTTTAGGAATTCTATTAATATAGGTAGTTTTTCCTCAATGAATGTTTATAAAAGAGACTACAGGATTTATATATTAAAAATAAATAACTTTAAACACCATGATCTAACTTGAAGTATTTCAAATATGTTATTTCATATAGCCACAGTACTTTCTTTTTTTTCTCATAACAGAAAGTTTATAGTGAAAATATCTCACTCCTTGAGATTTTAAATACATTGAACGGCCCTAGAACTGTGGGCACTGATGAATAATAGCAAAAGGATATTGGATGATTGCAATAATGCAAAAAGGATTAGATTGTTTATTCAGTCTCCTATGAATCAGAAAGCTTATCCATTTTGAGCTTTACTAATTTCAAGGAAACAATCATGAGACAAAGACAAAACAGAGACACGTTTAAGACCACCAATATAACTGTCCATGCCTTTTCTTATCACATTGGGATGCACCCTAAGCACAGATTAAAATATGTGGTCAGGGCGCCTGGGTGGCTCAGCTGGTTAAGTGACTGCCTTCGGCTCAGGTCATAATCCTGGAGTCCCGGGATCGAGTCCCACATTGGGCTCCCTGCTCAGCGGGGAGTCTGCTTCTCCCTCTGACCCTCCTCCCTCTCATGCTGTTTCTCATTCTCTCTCTCGCAAATAAATAAAAATCTTTAAAAAAATAAAATAAAATAAAATATGTGGTCTCCAGAATATATATGTAACCACATCAACTACACAGAAGGAGCCATTTTGGGATGAAACTTCACCATTTTTGTATTCAGATGATCATGCTCCATAAATCCATGGTTTCCATATCATTTTGCCATTGGTAATTCTAGACAATCGTGCAATTCTTGCCAAAAGCATTCCAAAGGTAAGAATTCTCCCACCAGACAATGCCATCAATTTGTTTGCCAGGATGTCTCTCATTAGTATGTTCACAAGCAGGTTTGATTCGGTAACTTTCGCTCTCAGTGATCAAACACCAATAAAGGGAGAGAATGTATTTCATGCCTACTGCTTAATTATCTCTTCCTAGTTAGATAGTAGGATAAAAACAAAATTTGGCACATAGTAGGTCTTTAAATGAATGAAAAGCCAAGAATGAACCAAATATGGAGACATTAGCCCATGCTAATTGTTCATAAATTGTGACCAATGTAATGGTGCAGAGTCAGGATCAATACACAGAACAGACATCAAGACATGGCTGGAAAAAAGATGAGTATACAACCAGGAATAGAGGTTATACCAGAAATGAAACTTGAGACAAAGAAACTTAGACTAATTAGGCAAAAAAATCAGGAAAACTGGAAGGACATAGGTATGGGAAGGAAAGACCAAGGGATCTCTAGAAGAAAGATGGTAGTTCAAGGTGGAGCTCAAAACCACTCTAGCCATCTGAGCATTAATGGCACCGTGAGCAACAACCTTCTACTTAACATTCTGCCACAGCAGGAGCCTGTACCAAGCAGATGGAAGCATATATGCAATTGCTCCAGCCTAAGAAAGAAACTGTACAAACAGAAACTGTGCCTTTATACCAAACCTTTATAATCATAGACCACACAATCAGCAACCAATGAAAGTGAGTTTAGGGAAATCAAAAACAGAAATTTTCCTTGATTGCTCCTCCTTTGCTCCTGTTCCCTACTTTATGCCCGTGCTTAACTATATTCCTTCTTTTTTGGTAATATTTTAATCTCATTCATAGCACTTTGCTAACCATTTGACTTTAATAATAGATTCAACCCCTCTAGTCTTCACTTTCTGTACCTTCCATAGATAAAGGCTGACACTCACCAGAAGGTTCTCTATTCATTCCTATCTACGCTGGGAATCTGTCCTATCCTACATGACCTCAACCCTGGATCCAATCTATAATATCTAATTGATGACATCTCTCTCCTCCCCCAGAAATGGGATTTTCCCAGCTGCCCTTGAAAAAATATCTGACTTTGACCAGCCTGTCTAAATAGGTCTTGATATATCTATTAAAATTATAGCTATATAATCTTAGGTTAGCTGATTCAGATAACACACCTTCATTCAGAATGAACTAAATGCCAGATTCTATGCTACTGCTTTTATTTATATATGTTATGCAGGAACCCAAGTTATTTTTATTTTATTTTATTTTATTTTAAGGAAAGAATTTTATAATGCTTTTCCTGGTTTGTTATATACAATTTCTAAAATACCTGCAATTCTGTGTGCATTTTCATACTATGGGGAACCAGGACATGACACTAATTGAGTAGATTCCTTGGAGACCTAAAGCTGTCAAGTGTATAAAGATTTCTTTTTGTAATGCAATGTCTCAGTTCATTGCACACAACATCAAAACCCCAAGATCAGAGAGAATGCAAATTATATTTTAACTGATACTTACAAAGAAAAAAATGCTTTCAATCGCTCGAAGTGTTCTTCAAGAAAAAGGATTTATTCAAAATATTGTCTATACTCATCCCCAAACAGTAGAGGCCTATAGTTAACTATCATTTAAAATAGTGGTCTAGTAATTATCTTTGACTCCTTGGTGAACATTTATTTTTCTTGTCACTATTATTATACAATGAAAGCTTAAAAATATATAAAGTCACCTACCTACAAAAAGCAAAAAGAATGGGTAGTATGAACCCAAGAGACTACCTGGAAGAAAGTCATGAGCATTAAAGACATTTGCATGCATTTGACTATCTAGTGACGCACACCAATTATACAGTTCCCCTAAGGCAGCTTAGTGATAGAAAATTACTTCAAATAGCTTTTTGGTCTATTTGATTGATTATGTATGACCCAGTGATAGCAGTTTGATTTTTAGTGTAGATTGAAAAGTAAAAGAAAGCAAACTATGAGGTATGTTACTCAAAAGAGCAAATATATGGAGGACCACATATGCAAGTACTTATTCCATAGTGCTGAAAATTGGATTTTGAGCAACCACAAAATATATTACTTTTTATTTCCAGACACTGCTTTTCATATGAGCTAAAATAACATTGTGTCACCCTGGAAGAAAAACTGAGTAAATAGCATCATAATCAGCTCAAAAGTTAAAGGAATTTGCACCCAGAATGGCTTAACTTCAAAGATAGATACCTGTACAAAGAAAAGAGTTAATTCCTTTGATTGCTTTTGAGTTATGGATGTAGAAGAAAACTCACTTTACTTCCTTGATAGTTTTATGCCATCTATAGCTTTCATTATCTCTTTGCTCTGAAAGTAAGTTTTGAGGACCCAGATTCTGCTTTGGATTTCGTTTGCTAAAGGAGTTATCATGACTCTTTTCTTTACCTCACGAGATCCAACTTCACCCCCCTCACGAGATCCAACTTCACCCCCAGATTCAACTTCTCACTTCATTTCATTGAGGGGGTTAAGGAAATAATTGCAAAAAAAAAAACGGGCCCAAAATGGAATCACTTATGCTAGGCCCCACAACACCAAACCAAACTTCAGGACCATTTCAGCTCCCCCAGATACGGAATCTTAAACCAGTTCATCAGGAATCTCCTAAGCAGCACTACTTAACTACTCCGCCTGACAGACCCCTGCCATCCCCTAAAGGAAAGTAACCTTGCAATAACCAATCCGCTATTTTGCCTAGTATAACCATTGTTGCTGCTCCCTTCTGCTTATAGAAGTCCTTCATTCTGCATAACTCCTCAGAGCTTCTTTCTGTCTGCTAGATTGGATGCTGCCTGATTCAAATTGATTTCTGCCCAAATAAACTCTTCAAAATATTTAATATGCTTTAGTTTCACTTTTAACGGTTCTATTTCAGAAGAGGGAACCAAAAGAGAATCCGAAGGCCTGCAGGAGCAAGTATTCAGGGGTTAAGTACCTGGTGAGTCCCTGGAGCTCACTGCTTTCCTGCTGCCTCTGGAGGGAGGTGGATAAAAGTCCCTCTCGCTCTTACTCCACAGCTTTTGTGTTTTGGGCTTTCTAACTTCTAAGCGTTTCTTCCCCTGCGCACGTAGGGAAGTCAGCTGTAAACCCCTGCCTGATTTAGAAACTGGATAAGGAGGGGGGGGGCGGTGTCAGACTGGTCCGACCTAGGAACTGGACCGGGTGGGTGGGAGAGGTGCGGAGGTCAGACCGGTCCGACCTAGAAACTGGACCGGGTGGGTGGGAGAGCGGGGAGGTCAGGCAGGGTTCCACTTAGAAACGGGACTGAGGGGCGCCTGGGTGACTCAGTTGGTTAAGCGGCTGCCTTTGGCTGAGCTCATGATCCTGGAGTTGTAGGATCGAGTCCCGCATCAGGCTCCCTGCTCAGAAGGGAGTCTGCTTCTCCCTCTGACCGTCCCCCTCTCATGCTCTCTCTCTCTCCCGTTCTCTCTGTCTCTCAAATAAATAAATAAGATCTTTAAGAAACGGGACTGAGTCGGACGTGACACTGAGTCCACTTGGAAACCACACTGAATCTGTGGTTGGACTGGGTTCAACTTAGAAACCAGAGGACCTACACAGTGAGGCTTCAAGTGAATAAAATTTTAAGGCTCAACAAGCAAGTTAACCTCACCAAAGATAATCTTAAATCACAGTGGCCACAGTGGAGAACTTTTAACCTAGATAAACACTCATTTATGAGATGCCCTGGAAAAAACAGGGTCTCAGCCAAGCACCCAAGAAAGAGAAAAGGGAAAACTATTTTTCCTCCTCTACAGTTTCTGGTGACCAGGATGAGACCTGCTGGGACACCCCCTTCACTCCTTAGCCTGCAGACAGATCCTGGGAAAACTGTCAGAAGCCAGCAAAGAGTGAGAATTCTTACCAAAGTCAGCTCTTCCCGATCTCTATCTGTGCCTCCTAGTTTAGAGAGAAAAGTAGGGGCGCCTGGGTGGCTCAGTCTGTTAAGCCTCTGACTCTTGATTTCGGTTCAGGTCATGATTTCAGGGTTGTTAGATGAACCCCGCTTCAGGCTCCCAGATAGGCGTGTAGCCTGCTTAAGATTCCCTCTCTCTCTAGGGTGCCTGGGTGGTTCAATTGGTTGAGTGTCTGCCTTCTGCTCAGGTCATGATCCTGTGGTCCTGGCATCCAGCCCCGCATGGAGCCCTGCATCAAGCCCTGGATCCAGCCCTGCATGGAGCCCCGCATAAGGCTCCCTGCTCAGTGTGGTGTCTGCTTTTCCCCTTCCCGATGACCCTCCCCCCTGCTCGTGCGCACGCACACTGGCTCTCTCTCCCCCAAATGAATGAATAAAAAAATCTTAAAAACAAAAATTCTCTTTCTGCCCCTCCCTACCCTCTCTCTCTCTCTCTCCCCTCTTTAAAAAGAAAAAAGAAATCTAACTTTTTTAAAAAAGAGAGAGGAAGGTAAAATTTTATGTTGTTCCTTCCTTTCCTAATTCAGGTTGGCAGGCAAAAAAACATTTGTAGGAATTGGATCTTTGAATTGTGATTTGTGAATCTGTTTTTGGGTACCCACTGATAGTGGATGCTTTCTCTCTTAGGGATAACTATTGCCTTCTTGTTTGTCTCATTTTGTGTCCTGAGAAATCGGTCTGGCAACCACAAGTTGGGCCCCCAAAATAAGACCTACGCTTTGGATCACTATACCACATTTCCTTGAATATCAGGCAGGATTGCAGAGAGATGGCATAATGTCATCACAACAGACATAATAAAGGGAAATTCGGTAAATATTGTTTCTAAAAGGAATATTTTGGTTTTATCCGTACAGCAGAATGATAGCTGGACCGCATGCAGAAAAAGGATTTGGAGCTCAGAGAGGGATTTTACCTTCTGTGATTATTAATTGCATGTGACAACTTGACTGGGCCTTGGGGTGCCCAGATTAAACATTATTGCTGGCTTTGTCTGTGAGGGTGTTGCTGCATGAGATTAACATTTGAATCAGTGGCCTCAGACTGCCCTCCCCAAGGGAGTGAGCACCATCCAATCCGTTGATGGCCTGAATGAAGCAAAAAGCGGAGAAAGGGAGGATTCATTCCCTTCCAGCCTGTCTGATTGAGCTGACTTATTCTGCTGCCCTTGGACTGGAATTCATACCATCCATTTCCCTGTTTCTCAGGCCTTCACACTCAGACTGCAATTACACCACTGGTTTTCCTGGACCTCCAGTTTGCTGACAACAGGTGGTGAGATTTCTCAGTCTTCATAATCACATGAGCCAATTCCTCAATAAATCTCTTAATATAACCTATTTTATGTATCTTATTGGTCCTGTTTCTTTGGAAACCCTAATACACCTGCTTTACTGGTGATACATGTCGTACATACCCTTATTCTCTTTTCACCCTGGAGAGAGTTCTCTAGTAACATCTTAGGATGCCACTCTTCTTTAGACTTTGCTTATTCATTATTTTTATCAATGGCATGGATAAAGATATGGACTGTAAACATACATTAGATTATTTAATTCAAGATTCAAAAATAAGATGCCTAAGTTTATAAAACCAATTTTAATAGAAACAAGTATCAAGTTCTATATTTAGTTTTATGAAATGTATTTTTTTGAGATACCCAAACTTGAAACACATGTCGCAGCATCCTGTAAGTTTCGGTTCATTTGTCTTGGTCTCCCTATTTATAGCAAGTATAAGATTTTTATTTGTTTTTCAGTATCTTTAGCAACTGGGTGATGGTACTTGTTACCTGGAATTTTTCAGTACTAAATGTTAGGTGGATTAATGAATAAATGAATATAGGAAGGAACACTTCGAAGTATTTTATTTTGCGAAGATCAGAATAAATTAGTTCACTATAAGCTAAATTTCTGCTAATACTAAAACTTATGTTAAAACTGAAGAAAAAATAAAACTGTAGTGAGAGTTATTACATAGTCATTAAATCATAAAAGTAACTAAGAAATTAATATATTGTTACACTACAAGCCAAATATTGCTTTCTGAGACTCTCATTTCAAAGGATACATTAACATAGTGCAGAGCATCAAGAATATACTTCAAAATATGAGAAGCTCTTTGAAATTCATGAAAAATTTAGATAACTTTAGGATATCCCATGTTTAATTCAAAGAAAAATAATAAGAAATTTTTCCTTGCATATTTGCAAGCTGCCCAAAGAAAGGTTAGAAATTCTGTGTTTTTCCAGAGGTCTACAGATTTCATAAAAGCCAATTATCTGAAAAATTGAAAGCCATTTTTTATGTTATTAGTAGTAATTACTTTGGCTACTTCACAAAGTGTGTACTTTTTGTTTAATAAGATTCAAGCAGATCACCATTCAAAAGTGTCAGAAGAGGTCTGTTTTCTACTGAATGACCTCTAAGGGCTTCACAATTCCATATTCTAAGTTATGTGATTTCATGGTCTGAATAATTACATAGAATCCTAATGAATTCCTTCTACACCTTGTAGTTAATTTTGGTAAATACTGTGAGATGAACACACAAGGGGTAGTTGGCATAGGTCTAGTAAGTAAGAGAACATGGCTTAAACGCTGTTGGGTGGAACTTTTTTCATGTAAAGGAAAGCCATGGGTAAGAATAGTATCATGAGCAGCCAAATAATGATGTGAGGTCAGAGATATGGGACCTTACACAGAGATGTGGACAAATTAATAAACTTGAGAATGCTATATTTTTTAAAAGATTTTATATATTTACTTATGTATTTATTTGAGAGAGAGAGAGAGAAAGTGCACATGCACAAGTGGGGGGAGCGGCAGAGGGAGAGAATCTCAAGCAGACTCCAAACTGAGCGCAGAGCCCGATGTGGGGCTCAATCCCAGGACCCTGAGATCATGACCTGAGCCAAAACCAAGAGTTGAGCTCAACCAATTGAGCCACCCAGGCACCCCAGGAATGCTTTATTTTTTTAAATGGTAAAGTGGTGAGTGGTAAATGGTAAAACAGTGAAACTATTCTATTAACTATGGATGGGCAGGAAGGAAGAATGAAAGTAGAAAAGTAAGCAGTAGCGACCATTTCTTGCCTGAATATTTTAAACACAGCCCTGGGCTAACAATGTTGAAAAGTATAATACTATGTGTATAAGCAGAGTGCATGCATGTTAGCTGAGATAGAAGATTCAGTCTCAAATGATATAAAAATAATTATGATTTCAACTATCAGATTTGATTTTTTTAATAGCTTCATATTACAGCTGACTAATATTAGTCAGTATCTTCTAAAGGCCAAATAAAGGCTGATAAATTTCATTGGGTTAAGATGGTGAGAAATGTATAAAGCTTTTTTTTTTTCCCACCCCTACCAACAGTAAATGGGAATGCTCATTCTACCCCTCACCAACATGAACTATTGATTGAGTTATTCAGAAAAGTATAAAGCTTTTATGGGGTCTGAAATGACATGCAAAATGCTTAAGATACTGCATGGCACAAAATAAGTACTCAAAGTATTAGCTGTCCTTATTACATTATTTTAATGCTTCAGGAAATAGGTGACCAAGATGTGAATAGTGATAGTAGAAAAAGCAAAGACAGACCAGAATAAACACTCTTTGTGGAGAAAAACAGAAAAATGATGGAAAATGAAGGTTTAAGAATGAAAAAAAAAGTTAGGAACAATAGAAAAAAGCACACAAAAGCCAACTAACCAAGCAGAAAAAAAAATCAAAACACAGGTAGTGCCATTAATGTGTTAAAATGGACATAACTTCCCTGGTCAGTATTCACCGTTTTAGGACTTGTGTTCAAGGGCATTAAGGTAAATACAGAGAATGCCTGGGATTGGCTAGAGATGTCTAAAGATGAAGTTGGAAAAGTCAGTCACTCACGGGGTATTGTTGATAGTGCCTGGAAGTGTGAGTTTATCAGGAAGCCAAGACCGGAATTTATAAAATAATGACAGTAAATGCAAGTTAATAGCATCCATCATGGTAACAAACAAGATGGCTCAGAGTTCAGTCAAAAAAATAAGAGCATGGTACCAGGGAGTAGAATAAGGAAAATGCAATGCTGAGGAAGCAGAGGTTAAGGATTTCTCAAAGAAGGGAATAGTTAGGCATACTAAGCAGATGACATAAATCATTTTATTTCTACCTGCCTAAATTTTTTCTAATCTATAGAAGAAGTAATGCTGAACTCCCAAGGACACATTCTAGAAGTTTAAAGGCATTTAAATCCCTATGAAGTGCAATGAAATACACGGAAAGATTTTGAAAAATTAGAGCTATAGATAATTGATATTTACATGAACAGTTTACTTTAAATCAAAATATTAACATACAAATCTTTCCAATGAGTGAAATAACTTATGATGAATATAGTACAAATAAAAATGAGCAAGAACTTGCATGATTAGAAGAGAACTGAACTCCTGAAATTTCAGTAATAAAGGTCACTTTTATTCATTAAAAAAAAAAAGAATATTGAAAAATTTCCTGAGCAGGGCACCTGGGTGGCTCAGTCTGATAAGCACCTGCCTTCGACTCAGGTCATGATCCTGGGGTCCTGGGATCCAGCCCCACAAGCCCCAATGCCACAAGGGGCTCCCTGCTCAGTGGGGGCCCTGCTTCTCCCTCCCCCTCTGCCCTTCCCCCTGCTCATGCTCTCTCTTTCTCTTTCTCATGCTCTCTCTCTCTCTCTCTCTCTCACCACATAGATAAATAAAATTTAAAAAAAAAAAAGAAAAAGAAAAATTCCCTAAACAACCTATTTCGGGGTTAGCATTGTTTTCAAATTTACATTCTAGAGTAGAATTCAATGAATGCATGAATGAATGGGCAAAAGCACCCTCAATAATATTAGACACAGGATCTGATCATGTAGAATACCTTAAAGTCAATTTTAAAATCTTTTAATGTGCACGTATTTTGTCCCAGGCCATGGGATAGAATGAGAACTTCAGAACGACACATTCCCTCCTTAAAGGAGTTCACAGTGCAGCAGAGGCAGAACAAATATAACAATTACAATAGGTGTACTTGCTTCAAAAATAAAAAAGAGAGGAGTTGAGGGTAATCTGTCACTGCATTTAAAGGTGCGTTAGTGGAACTGACTTTTCAGCTGTTTTGAATATAGTTTAAGCAGATTACTGAGGAAGAGCACTAAAGGAGGGAAGGAAAACAGATAAAAGGGTCAGATGGGCAAAGGCATAGGGTCTTGAGCAAGTGGAGGAAGAGTATTCAGGCCCCTAAGGAGGGGGAAAGGGTAAAAGGACAGAATCAGAGGTATTCTGCTCTTTCTATTTGGATCCCCTGGGTGTGTCAGAAATAAAACTTTTGTGTAGATCATACCCCAGACCCATTAAATCATTTTCAGGGACAGTAGTTTGGGAGCAAAATGTCCTCGGTGTTTTGAATGAAAAGCCGAGGCTGATAGCTGCGATCTCTAAATCCTAAAGAGCCTGCATTTCAGATAAGAACCTAGGTTTTATTCTGAAGATATGAAAGACATAGCAGTGTACATGAGAGAGATCGTAGAGGAGTAAAACTGGAGAAGGGAAGACGTCTAATATATAATACAGTCCAGGTGAGAAGCAATGAGGGATGTACCAATAGCAAGAGAAAGGAAGATAGACAGGGACGAAAGATTTCAGAGGTATGGTGATTCACTGCCCCAACTGGGGCAGAAGGTCAGATGGACGGATAGGAGGGGAGCGTGATGCTGGAATGTCTGACTCTGATGACCAGGTGTGTGATCTCAATAACCAGCATAAGGAAAGCAGGATGCGGTACAGATTGGAGCAGAGGGTGTGGGAATGGGACGAGAGCTGGAGAGGAAATGCTCAGGAAGGGGACTGAGAGTATTAGAAGGGAGTCCCACA
The DNA here is from genome assembly GCF_002201575.2 of Neomonachus schauinslandi. NCBI lineage: Eukaryota > Metazoa > Chordata > Mammalia > Carnivora > Phocidae > Neomonachus > Neomonachus schauinslandi. The sequence continues at coordinate 28,445,677 of NC_058403.1, read as the reverse complement.
TGGGTCTCTAGCTAAAAGAGATGTTGAAAATATGGGTACAGATCCAAGAGCCATAAAATTACAGGTATTTCTGATGTGGTTGTAAATAAAATCAATCAAAGGGAGTATATAAGACTAGAGAATGGAAGGCCAGCTTCTGGGGGCTGGGGAGGCAAGGAGAGAGCAATCAGAATTTGAGAGTAGGTGACGTTAGAAAAGCCTAGAAAGAAAAATTATGTGTGACTTTAGAGGCATAAAAAGCCAAGCAAAATGGCATCACAGAAGCTTAAAAATGACAGTATTTAAATGAGTGGCCAACATTCATTTATCTACTTAATAAAAAAAAAAAAAAACACAGAAATTCGAGTTTGTAAATAAATGGAGCTACGAATCAAGTTAGGCAAACATTTTGAGATGAGCACTAGGCATCTTGGTTCATGTTCATGTCACTTGGGACTGTCCCTGGGCATTACCAGGAATTTAAATACAGTGTACATTTGATCAACTTCAAGCAAACTGAGGTCACTGACTGTGGATTACTTATATTTCTATCCCTACTCACTCAACATAGACCACAATATCTGACTTATGGTGAGGGATTAATACAGCTCTATAACTTTTCATTGGCAGAATGAAATGGCCAAGGGGCGCCTGGGTGGCTCAGTCGTTAAGCGTCTGCCTTTGGCTCAGGTCATGATCCCAGGGTCCTGGGATCGAGGCAGAGAGCCTGCTTTTCCCTCTCCCACTCCCCCTGCTTGTGTCCCCTCTCTCGTTGTGTCTCTCTCTGTCAAATAAATGAATAAAATCTTAAAAATGAAATGGCCAAAAGAAATTCTCCAATGTACCAACACAATGAGCCATTACTGTTATATTCATCCTTTTGGCCTGAGAAACTTCGTTAAGAATTTCAGCTAGTCAATAATGTAGTCCTGGTCTTGGGTATCTGAAGTGATAGTAAATAAGATTTACTTGCCTGGATTGCAGAGCCCCTGTGCATTTGGCATGTGGAAGAGGGTGTAGAGAGAATTTTCTAATCAGAATTTTGAATAAGCAGTGTGGCTCAACAAGCTGCTCTGAGGCTTCTGGGTAAGAATTTAACGGGTTTCTTCATTTGAATCTGCTCCTAAGGTAACAGGACAATTCGCTTTACCGTTCATAAGAACGGCATTTGTAGAAGGAACTCTTTTGAAATTCTACCATCAGTCCAATTTCTACATTTTCAGAAAAAAACTTAGCACTTACTGAAATGCCAGGCTAGTCACATATTGGATAGCAACGAGGAACTTACTTGTCATATATTTTAGCTTTTGAGTCTTTTTTCCCTAGAAATGTTTGTTTTCAATCCATTTTGGTTCTCAAGATAGTAAGAATTTTAAGGCATGTTTATGGGTTTCTTTTTTGGCCAATTAATTGTATTTAAGGGTTTTTTTTTTTTTACCTGTTTGTGTATGTGTACTTACAATCTGTTTGCATTTTTTAACTGAAAAAAAAAGGATTGTGAATTTTACTTGTAAAGACTCTTCACTAATCCTTATAATGTGACAAGCTTAGAATATCAGCGTTAAAAATGTAAGAAATAAAATGATCATTTATCTGCTGAATCTCTTTCCAAATAAAAGTACAATAAATCCTATACTGCTGTGAAATATAGGACCTAGAAAATGCCTTCAATAAAATTATGCTTTGAATTCGAGATATAATCTAAAACAAAATACGTTTTCCAGATTCAGTTTTATGATAGGAGGCATTGTCTCTCATTCTCTGCATTTTCTGTTTCAAGATATTTCACAATTCTGAAGAAGAACCAAAATAGAATAATAATTACAAAACAAAACAAAAAGAAATTGAGGAAGATAATTGAACAACTTACTCTCAGCAACGATCTTTAAGAAACAGAAGAATGCACTGAAAATACTGTCTGGTTATTTAAACTAGGCTAAGATCTGAGTGTATGCCCTATGTGTGTCATAGAGAAAAAAAATTACCTTTTGGGGAACAGAGTGATTAAATTTGTAAGATTTATTGTTTAACCTTAGGAAGACTTTCAGTAACTTCGTATAAAATGTGTACATTTAATGGAAGCATGCTATGCTTCTTATAAGAATTTGTTCCAAGTCTTTGTGTATAATTAATGGCTTGTCTACATATTTTTTCAATAAAACTATTCATACAGAATGTTAAGTAGGCATTTTCAATACCAGAATGAATGTATCTTTGTGAAGATACCATTTATCTACCATAACATCCAAAGCATAATGAGGAGACTTTGATACACTGCAGATTTAGAACTGACTTGGAAAACAAAGCCCCAAGATACTGTCTTGTCAGCACAAAGTAAATAAATTCATCACAGGAAGTTGAGATTTAAAATCGGAAACTTGTCAGCAATGAAATTAAAGTGATTTTTGTTTTGTTTTGTTTTACAAGTTTCTTGACTCCAGATTATATGGGTTAGAGAATTTACTTTCCAATCAGGCAATTGATGCATATAAAACTTGAAATTGAGAGTTCTGCCTTTTAATTAGACAAACTGTAAAAAAAAAAAGCCACAAATCATTGAAGCAGCAATTGAGCATCAAACAATAAGTTCTTTTCACTTTTTTTTAACAAAACAACATCTAGATTTTTTATAATAGATCAGAAATTCAGATATTCACTAAATTTAACTTATGATTTTATATTTTTACAAAAATCATCAAAATATGAAAAGAAAAATTTATCATTTTAATATACCAGCAAGTAAAATTTGTTCTTTATTCACATTTTCTGATAGAAATATTGAAACAAAGAATCCCAAAGTAGATAACTAGTAATTGGAAGTATACAAATCATATATAATCACTGAAACAAAAGTAGCTTTCTATATGGTGTGCTTCAGGAAGAGAAGCATGCTATTTGGAGACCAAAACACCTTTTCCCAACAGTTCTTAAGTTTCCCTGAGGAAGTGCAGTTTTTGATGCTGCAGTAAATACCTGGCTCCCAAATTATGAAAGCCAAAGTGTTGAGATTAAAAGATTATCATTCAAAGAACACAAAAACACTAATTCAAAGGGATACATGCACCCCAAAGTTTATAGCAGCATTATCTACAATAGCCAAATTATGGAATCAGTGTCCCTCAACTGATGAGTGGATAAAGAAAATGTAATATATACACATATACACACATATATTGCATATATATATATATGCAATGGAATATCACTCAGCCATAAAAAATAATGAAATCTTTCCATTTGCAACAATGTGGATAGAGCTAGAGAGTATTATGCTAAAGGAAAAAAGTCAGTCAGAGAAAAACAAATACCATATGATTTCACTCATAGGTGGAGTTTAAGAAACAAAACAAATGAGTATAGGGAGGGAAAAAGAGAGAGGGAGGCAAACCAAAAAGCCGACTCTTAACCATAGAGAACAAACAGATGGTTGGGGGTGCGGATAGGAGAACTAGGTGATGGGGATTAAGGAGGGTACTTGTGATGAGCACCCAGTGATGTATGGAAGTGCTGAATCACTATATTGTACACCTGAAACTAATATCACACTGTATATTAACTAACTGGAATTTAAATAAAAACTTAAAAAAACTAGAAAAAATTAAAAATAAAAGGTAAATTATCACCTGTGGATCATAAATTCTGAACCCCTTAAATCACATGTACATGTAGAAAGGGGATTCTTATACCGGGATCCATGGGTAGAATGGCCAAGTTTTGTCAAAATCTCTATATAAGCTTTGTGTTTGTTTAAGGGTCATTGAGATTAATAAATATGCAAAGATATCTGTGACCTACTGAAAATTAATAAACATTTTCAATTTTGTGCTGGATCTGTGTTTAGCCTGTACCAGCTTGTGAGAGCTGATTATTAAGCTTTCAGAAATTCTGTGGGCTAGTTGTTAAACTGTTGGTAGCTTGAAATTAGTCATGGTAATAGTATTCACACCATAGAAATGGGAAAATGCTATAAATCAGGGCTTTTCTCCTTTCCCCACTCCTCTCCCAGTCAATATTCTAGTACAACAGCAGGTTACTCTTCATTTTCAGAAGAAAAAAGAGGTCTGTTATGAATAAAGGTAAATTATATACATCTTTGTTTTTATACTTTTCCATGTCCACTTGCTTAATAGAGTTTTAATAATATCTAATTGAATACATTAACATTTATATGTCAGTAATAACAAATCTTTGTTAATTACTTCCTCTCAGTGGGCGAATATAAATATCGCACCAGATATAGAATGATATCATAGAATGATTGCATTTAATGATAAAAGAATGTCAGTCAACTCCCTGGAAAGTTAAGATTTTTTCCCAGGAATTTATACACAAGTTTTAACCTATAAGCAAGTATCTCCAAAAAAGTAATTTTTTTTTTGAATTATAAATATTCCACTCACCAGGCTGCTGAGACATTTTACTTTCTGGTATTTTAAAATGAAAACAAAACACAAGAATGTGTCAATGAAGCAAGTGAAAATCAAAAGGGTACAGACTTTTGCAAGTACCATGAGCTAAAAATAAAATGAAAAAGTTTGAAGTCTTAAAAACAAATCTGTAAGAGAACTAAAAGCCTAGGCAGAATAACCCCAGTAAATTATGAAAAGCTATGGGGAAAAAAGAAAAGGAAGTAACAAAGTAAAAAATCCCTGATAAAGCCAAAAAAGTTTGGATGGCAGTCAAAAAAAAAAGGAAGGAAAAAAAAATAAATCTTATAAGAAGGCATAACTATGGAAATACATCCCCTAGAGAAATATAATAGAGCTGTGAATTAGTGGAGGTGGATAGGCAATGCTGGGTGACTAAGGGCTGTTAACATAATTAAAAAGATGGGGGCTTTCTGCAGCTGAAGATGAAAAACCTGAAACATATTATGATGTAGTAAAGTAAAGTATTATCAGCTCTTGAAAAATAGGTGCATATAGAAGAGACGAAGTAAAATTTTAGTGCATGAAGTTCAAATTTTCCATTTGTCAACTAATCTATTAAATATTTTATAGCAATTAGACTAAGAGCCACCAAAACAAAATAGACATTTAGAGCTCCCACTTTGCAATAGCTACACATAAATCTAGATACTTCTCCAGGGTGTAACCCAAATTAGATCTTGTGGATTTTAAGAAACAACTAGGGAAGATTTTTTTAAAAGATTGGACTGCATATATAATTGATCTTTTTGAGATATTTATTCTGAAATTCAGTTCAGAATCCGAGTTTTAACTAGATCTGTCATTATCAAATGAAATGAAACCAAAATCACCAGCCAATAACTATAGTGGGGTTGTTTTCACAGAGCATGTACATTTGTATAAAGTTATTTTATGTAGAGTCATCTGATATTTAAATTGAAAATCTTAGCATTTTCAGAATTTTTTTAGAGATTCTGATGAATAAATTCTTCAGAAACAAGGCTCCTTATTAACAAACTACTGTTAAAGAATTTATACATTATAAAATATTGCTGAACACACTGACAGATGTGAATGACAGAATTATGTCACATACTTATTAGTTTTCCTTTCACATAATTGACATTTTATCAAAATAATAAAAATTTTGAAGTTTATTTTCTATGTCCTCAATCTTCTCTTTCTGAGCCCTTTCCCTTCTGGGATATAAAAATTTACCTAATTTCAGGCATCTGGGAATACTCTGGGTTCTCTCCACCCTTCCCACTCATATAGATTTGTAATTGTCTGCTATCTGATCATTTCCAAATTTGCATTTGACCAATGATATATGTTATAAACTAAATACTCTTAAGATAATGTGCCAATTAAGCTTTTCATATCTAATTGTTGAATGAGGATATTTGTTCAATGACCCTCGAAATCTCAAACACTAGTCAGTTCTCTGGATTGACTGATTTTGGTCCAGATGGGAATGCTTAAGGTCTATATTTCAAGGTGCTCGTAGTAGTGAATGTCTGTTTCCTCAATCAGTAGTTTCATCCAGGATCTTTCCAGCCCTGATTTCCTACTGGGCTCCCCCATTCCAAATGCACACATTTTGAGCCCCGGCTTGGGAAACAGACCCTGTGGGTTTGAATCTAAGCTATGTTATAATAAAAAACTAAGTTTAACTCCATTATCAGTTTCTTCATTTGTGAAGTAAGCATCATCAGAGAACATATATAGACAGGGGCCAGTCAGTTCATAGAGAGGGGGCAGACTATGAATGTAGATATAGTAAAGGGGGTATAAATGGTTTTAGGAGTTAGGAAAATTCTCTTCTGGTTGATTCAATGTTCTCAGGGAAGTAGCAACCAAAGAGACTGATTCCTAGGGAAGCGTTGGGTGTTTAAGAGACAGGAGAAGATGCAAAACTGCTATCTAGGCAAACTAGATGATGAATGGATTGGGGCATATGCAGTATGATTGATTAATTGGCAGTGCGGAGTTTCTCAGTTATAAATTTACAGTGGGAGAAGACCGTGTGTTTTGTGATTTGTTCCATATATCCAGTTGCTCAGGAATAAATGGAAATTTGGATCTAGCCAGGGTTATTTTCCAAGCTGATTCAACAAATTGAAAGAGAAATGAGGAAGTCGAGGATATATGCAAGGGATTGATTGACCATGGAATTTAGGCAGGAAAACAGGTTAAGAGAGTACCTCAAGAGTGAGGTTCAAAGTTAATGTGATAAGATAATAATATGGAAGCCCCAAAGAGACTGAAAGATTTTAAAGTCAGAGTATTAAAGGAAATGATGAAAGGAGATCAAAGAATGGGGTACATGAAATTATGGGCACAGATGAGTTGCTGTTCTAAATAATGACAAGATCTTGGCCCTTCAGAAAGGGTGGCCTCTGGACCAGCAGAATCAGCATTACCTGGGAAATTGTTAGAAATTCATATTCTCAAGCTCTTTGAGGCAATTTTAGTGCATTCAGTAATTAGAACCTTAGGTCTCAGATGTATCCTATAAAAAAGAGTGAACAGGTAGGATAATGTGATATTATGATAGAGGAACTATATATTTGGTCTTTACCCCAAACCTTGGCAGAGAGCTTCTAAAACCTAGTAATTTCATGAATGATAAGCATCTTTTGTTATTCATAGTAGCTCCCTTTCAACTGAATCTGAGTTTATGCTAATGAGATGACTGATGTGGCTGGGAGCCCTAGAGAGTCTCAGGGTGGTTGCTGGCCACCAGAAATAACAAGACATGATTAGAAGGTTGAAATTTTCATTACCACCCTCTGGGGATGGCAAAGGGGCTAGAGATTAAATCATCAGCCACTGGCAATTAACTCAATCAATTATGCCTATGCAATATAAACTATAAAAACTCTGAAAAAAATGAGAATTTGGAGAGTTTCTGGGTTGGTGAACACATCAAGATGCTGGTAGGGTGACACACCCAGATTGGATATTAGCAAACCTGCACAGGGAGTTGTAGGAACTCTGATTTATAGCTGATGGGTCAGAAGAATGGGAGGCCTGAACTTGTGACTGGTATCTGAAATGGAGGGCAGTCTTGTGGAACTGTCCTTAACTTGTGGGATAGGACACTAATTGCAGGGAAATAGTTTCAAAATTGAATTGAATTGTAGGACACCAAGTTGATGTCTGGAGAGTGGAGATTTGGTTAGTGTTGTAGGGGCCCCCATTGTAACACAATGACATATTGATTATTTTGAATGGAAGCTATTTGAGAAACAATGCATACAAGGACACACTCAGACCCTCATCTGTCCCCAGGAAAGCAGGAAAACAAATCTCCCATATGAAAAATACCCCTTTACATGTACTAAGTAAAAAGACATCCTTAGCACCAAAGATAGTGACTTTAAAGTCGAGAAGGCTATAGAAATAAACTTTCTTATTTTTTTCCTAACCTACTACCTCAGCCCAAATTCCACTTAGAATTCCTTACTAATTAAAGCTCCCAAACATCTGTTTTCCTTATCCTATAAATTCCTCACAAATTCATCATTTCTGTATAAACTGTATAAAAACTGCCTCTTAGGACAGCTTTTGCGGCATCCCAAAGGTCTTGGATCATTGTATTTTCATTCTCATTTGTTCCCATGTATTTTTTTTTTTTTAGTTCTTCTTTGATTTCCTGGTAGACCCATTCATTGTTTAGTAGCATGTTGCTTAACCTCCATGTATTTGTGGTCTTTCCAGATTTTTTCTTGTGGTTGATTTCTAGTTTCATAGCATTGTGGTCAGAAAAGGTACATGGTAGGACTTCAATTTTTTTTTTTTTTTTTGCATTTGTTGAGGCTTGTTTTGTGACCCAATATGTGATCTATTCTGGAAAATGTTCCAGGTGCACTTGAAAAGAGTGCGTATTCTGCTGTTTTAGGATGGCATATTCTGAATATATATATGTTAAGTCTATCTGGTCCAGTGTTTCATTCAAAGCCATTATTTCCTTTTTTATTTTCTGTTTAGATGATGTGTCCATTGATGTCAATTAATCTTCAACAAAGCAGGAAGGAGTATCCAATGGAAAAAGAATGTCTCTTCAACAAATAGTGTTGGGAAAATTGGACAGCAACATGCAAAAGAATGAAACTGCACACTTTCTTACAACATACACAAAAATAAATTCAGAATGAATTAAGGACTTAAACGTGAGACCTGAAACCATAAAAATCCTAGAAAAGAACACAGGCAGTAACTTCTTTGACATTGGACATAGCAACTTCTTTCTAGACATGTCTTCAGAGGCAAAGGAAACAAAAGCAAAAATAAATTATTAGGACTACATGAAAATAAAAACTTCTGCACAGCAAAAGAAATAATCAACAAAACTAAAAGGCAACCTATAGAATGGAAGAAGATATTTTCAAATGACATACCTGATAAAGGGTTAGTATCCAAAATATAAAAAGAACCTATAAAACTCAACACTCAAAAAACAAAATATTACAATTCAAAAATGGGCAGAACACATGAATAGACACTTTTTTCCAAAGAAGACATACAGATGTTCAACATCACTCATCATCAGGAAAATGCAAATCAAAACTACGACGAGATATCCCCTCCCTCCTGTCAGAATGGCTAAAATCAACAACACAAGAAATAACAGGTATTGGCGAGGATGTGACGAAAAAGGAATCTTCTTGCACTGTTGGTGGGAATGCAAACTGGTGCAGCCACTCTAGAAAACAGTATGGAGGTTCCTCCAAAAGCTAAAAACAGAACTACCCTACTATCTAGCAATTGCACTGCTAGATATTTACCCAAAGAATACAAAAATACTAAATCAAAGGGATACATGCACCCCAATATTTATAGCAGTATTATCTACAATAGTCAAATTATGGAAACAACCCAATGGTCCATCGACTGATGAGTGGATAAAGAAGAGGTGGTATACACACACACACACACCACAGACACACAAAATGGAATATTACTCAGCCATAAAAAAGAAAGAAATTTGCAATGATGTGGATGGAGCTAGAGACTAGTATGCTAAGCAATGTAAGTCAGTCAGAGAAAAATACCATATGATTTCACTCATATGTGAAATTTAAAAAACAAAACAAAGGAGCAAAGGGGGAAAAAGAGTCAGAGAGAGGCTAACCAATAAAAAGATCCTTAACTATAGAGAACAAACTGATGGTTACCAGAGGGGAGGTGGGTGGGAGGATGGGTTAAATAGATGGTGGGGATTAAGGAGGGCACTTGTGATGAGCACCAGGTGTTGTATGGAAGTGTTGAGTCACTATATTGTACACCTGAAACAAATTTTATGCTTTATGTTAACTAACTAGAGTTTAAATAAAAACCTAAATAAATAAATAAACTGAAAAATTATTACTTTACATCATGCCCATTTCAGATCTCTCCAGAAATGGAAATTGGAAAACAATAGAAGAAGCTTTGACAGAAAATCTGTACTTTTTATTCCCAGGAGGAAGTGTAGGCAACTATATTATGGACAAATTTAGAAGAATTTTATAATTATTTGTTGTCATATTTTATAAACATTGAGCAAGCTGAATTGTGAATCAGAACTGCTTGGTGACTAGAGTCCTCTGTTTAACATAATTTTCTTACTATTTAGACAAGATTTTTGTTGTTGAAAATTTTAGTCTTCCTTTAATAATTCAGTTTTCAGAACCTGACATTGATTCACATGGCTCTTATTAAATGTAGCTGTGCATATGATTTGGGAATCACGAGGGAGATTGTTAGGTTTCATAGCAGCTTTATTTTATGTCACTAGACATAGTTCCTAGCTACTCATGTTACTACTTTTAAACGTAGTCTTGAATTGAGGTTTTGCTACCTATTTTACCTACAGAATATACAGATAACTCATTTCTCTGATTGAAAAATTTGGTTCCCTGGGGGCAGAAGAGTCTAGTTTCTCTCTTCTCTGTTCAGTATGAAAATACAAAAGCATGTGACTTTTGGAGTCTAACAAACCTGAGTTCCACCGTGGTTTCTTCTCAAACTATGAATTCTGCAAGTTATAAACCCTTTCAGAGCACGAAAGCAATTGCATTAGTTGGAAACATGAGTGTGATAATTAGAAGAAATGGTATTAATATAATTTCTAGGACATAGTCAATTTTTATAAATGTTAGCTTTCTTCTTTTATGATTCAACACCTAATGATTCTGCACTCAATCCCAGTGTGTGAGGCTTTTCCCCCAACACCAAGCAATTCTCTACACCAGCTGAGTGTCCTACAATTTGACTCAATTCTGACGCTATCTACCTGGATACCTACCTTCAATCCCACAAGACTTCCCCCCACTTCAGATGCCAATCTCAAGTGGCCTGTGCTTCTGACCAGGCTATGAATCAAAGGTTCCCATGACCCCCTACTAAGATTCAATTAATTTGCTAGAGCAGCTCACAGAATTCAGGATACCAATTTATTCCCTAAATTATAGGTTTGTTATAACGGATATTAAAGGATACAAATCAACAGCCAAAAGAAGAGATAGATGCAGAGGGTAAGGTATGGGGAAATGTGTGGAGTTTCTATACTCTGAATGTGCTCTTCTCCCCAAATCATCACATGTTTAGCAATCCAGAAGCTCTATGAATCCCATCCATTTTGGGGTTGTTGAAGGCTTCATTATGTAGGCATGATTGATTAAATCACTGACCTTTGGTGATTGATTCTACCTCCCTGAAAATGAGGGAAAGGGACTATTCATCGCCCCCCTTTAGGGGATTTCAAAAAGTCACTTTATTAGCAAACTCAGGTGTGGTTGAAAGGCACTAGTTATGAATAAGACACTCATTTCACCTTTATAGTGCTGAAGCAATTTCAGGAACAGAGGACAAGACACCAAATATGACAAAAGATGTTCCCATTGTTCCTATTGCTCAGGAATTTCCAAGGGTTTTGGGAGCTGTAGACCAGGAACCATGAACAAAGACCAAAATACATATTCTAAGTCACAATGTCACCACATCTAAATAGAAGCCAGCTGGCAATTGTAAGACATTAGTATAAAAATAAAAGTTTGTTGATGGACCTTCAATTATTGAGAGCTTAATTTATAAGAAGGAAAATTAACATTTTTCTCCTCACACACAAGGAGACAGAGAGACAGTGTTACTACCAGGATGGAGACAGTATTCTGTGTACACACAAAGAATAATGTGAGAGAATGGTTTTATTATCAGGTGCTCTCTTTTTATTGGCAGTAACATCTGAAGAACTTAAGGGCTTATGAAATAGACCTTAAATGGACTTAAGTGCTGGGAAATTTTCATAAGCGTGTTTTATTTCTTCTCTGGAAATCTGGGAACCAATAAAATCACTTTGATAATTTATTCAGTATGTTATTTCCAAGTGAAGCTATTTATATTCTAAACTTTATAGATATACGTTATAATTATTAATGCAAAAGCATAGCATCTCATTTGTGAATACAAGAAAACTAACTGTATAACAAGGGAAATGTAATTTTGAGACATCTTAAAGAAGGATTGCATAACTTAACAAATATTTATGAATTCCTGTCCCTACTGTAAAATCATATACATCCTGAACAGATATGACTGAAGGTAAGTGATCTCCTTTTTTTTTTTTTTAAGATTTTATTTATTTATTTGACAGAGAGAGAGACACAGCAAGAGAGGGAACACAAGCAGGGGGAGTGGGAGAGGGAGAAGCAGGCTTCCCGCGGAGCAGGGAGCCCGATGCGGGGCTCAATCCCAGGACTCTGGGATCATGACCTGAGCCGAAGGCAGACGCTTAAGGACTGAGCCACCCAGGCGCCCCGGTAAGTGATCTCCTTAAAGAAATTGTGCAATAGGTTTTAATTTCTATGCAAACTGTAGTACTATTGTTCTATGATTAAGAAGAAAGCACTTAAAAGTGAGAATAAAGGGGCGCCGGGGTGGCTCAGTCATTAAGTGTCTGCCAGGAGGGTCCTGGGATTGAGCCCCACATCGGGCTCCCTGCTCTGCGGGAAGCCTGCTTCTCCCTCTCCCACTCCCCCTGCTTGTGTTCTTGCTATCGCTATCTCTCTCTCTGTGAAATAAATAATAAATAAAATCTTTAAAAACAAAAAAAAAGTGAGAATAAAGATGTAGCTTATTAGCACCTTATTTTGTGAGTTGGACCTGCAAAATTAAACCTTTCTTAGGAACAAATTGAAGTTAGTTGTGTATATGGAGTATAAATTGGTAATGTCCATATTTTCCTCTACTTAAAGAGAAATATGTAATTTTCACTTCAAAACTCTATTGCAAATTAGCTGTGTCCTAAGTAGTTATTCGTAAGTGTTAAAGTTATTCTTACTAATTATCAAATAGGCCCTTGCTTCATTATAATGAGATGTTCCTATGATCCAAAGTTGAATGATATAGACAAACTTGGGAATCTTAATCCTTTGGAAAATCAGTTCTAATAAGGGAAATATCTGTAGAATACTATTTCTACTCAAACGTGTTTCCATTTACAACACACTTTATCAATGTTAACCACACAAATGTTTCTTGACTAGCAGGAACAGCCATTATAATTATGTACAATTACCCAGGGGTGAATTAAACATGTGGATTGAAAGAATTCAAGGGTTGTAAGAATAAATATTATATCAGGCATTTCTTTTTTTTTTTTTTAGACATTTCTTGATATAGTGCTATATTAGGTTATTTTTCTGACCAAAAAAAAAAAAAAAAAAGACATGAATACCTTGAATATCTAAGTTATCAAAGGAAAACACATTCAAAGGCATGATTTTATAAATAAGCCATATGTGTAAAACCATAAAACCCTACATTTAAAACTGTCTTTAAGAAAAAAGAAAGAAAAATAGACTATTAGCCAGTTATGGGCACTATGGTAAGATTACTCTGGTAACCTGGAACCAAGAGGACCTTTGGTACTAAAAAGCCTAATTAGCCACTTGTCCCATGAAGGCCATCATTGTTGCCACGAATTTTTACTCAAAAAGGCAAGTGATCCATATATACAATGGAATATTACTCAGCCATCAGAAAAGATGAATACCCAACTTTTACATCAACATGGATGGGACTGGAGGAGATTATGCTAAGTGAAATAAGTCAAGCAGAGAAAGTCAATTATCATATGGTTTCACTTATTTGTGGAACATAAGGAATAGCATGGAGGACATTAGGAGAAGGAAGGAAAAATGAAGGGGGGGAATCAGAAGGGGAGACGAACCATGAGAGGCTATGGACTCCGGGAATCAAAAGGGTTTTAGAGGGGAGGGGGGTGGGGGGATGGGTTAGCCTGGTGATGGGTATTAAAGAGGGCACATATTGCGTGGAGCACTGGGTGTTATACACAAACAATGAATCGTGGAACACTACATCAAAAACTAATGATGTACTGTATGGTGACTAACAGAACATAATAAAAAAAAGAATCTTGCAAGAAAATATAAAAAATAAAATCCTCCTGAGAAAGACCAAAAAAAAAAAAAAAGCAAGTGGTAGAGATAAAGACTGATGTGGAATCTCACGGGTATTTAAACCAGAGATTTACCAATTATTACTTAAAGCTGACTTGTAATACACTTATCTAGAGGTTGAAAGATTTGGCCTTCTACAGAAGCTTCCACTAAGATAGGCAGGCCCCCCTGGAGAGTATTACTATTTTGGCATTTAAGGCAGTGTACTCTTAAATATCTTGAAAATGATACACATTCTTCAGAGAGCAGAAGTTATCCAATTCTCTTGGACTAGTCTAGATTTTATATTTTACCGTTGAAATGCCAAATTGTTTTATCATTATGGATGAAAACATACCAAATTAGCCTTTGTTCCAATCTCAAAATTTGGGATAACTCCTGACAACTGGAGAAATGTTACATGGTTAAGAATATACATTCAAGGCTGATGACTGGCACTTGCAAATAAACTATAGATGATGGCATATACCCGTTTACTGCCTAAACTCACTTTATAAAACCCTGTTAAATAAAAATCAGTGTCAAGAAACTATTTTTAATGACAAACTATTACACAGAAAAAGAAATATATCCATTCTCGATACCTGAAAAGAATATACAGCCTCTTACTATGTATGATTCTGGTTTTAAAACCAATTCTTAAATCATGACTTCTCTTTTATTTTCAAAAAGCCATAGGAGGACTTTGAGAAAACATCTAGATAATTTGATTAAGAGAAAAATAAATGTTGGCATGCATTAAGTTAGTGATTTAACTAGTACGTGGTAACTTATAAGTTTTAAAGTGCTATAAACTGAAACAAAAAGAACACTTTCCTGAAAATTTTTAAATGCTTGAAAATTATATTGATTGTCTTAAAACCCACACAATTGGATATAGTCTAGAGCAGTAATTCAAAAAGTTAGCATTACATACCATATGGAATTTATATTTATACTGAGTTTAAGTAAGGAATGGATTACCTGTTATCAGAGGAGGAGAAGAAACTCACACCAGAACTGATGTGCATGAATCATGTTAAAATAAATTGATGTAGAAATTAAACAATCTATTCAACCCCAGATGTGTGAGGAACTAAGAAAATTTCTAACTTTGGCTACTAAATTCGTTCTCCAAAATGTCTTTGAGTAATTGCATCCATTACCGATCCTCACGTTTCAAAACACATTCTACGGCGCCTGGGTGGCTCAGTCGTTAGGCGTCTGCCTTCAGCTCAGGTCATGAACCCGGAGTCCCAGGATCAAATCCCACACATCGGGCTCCCTGCTCAGCAGGGAGTCTGCTTCTCCCTCTGACCCTCACCCCACTTGTGCTCTCTCTCTCTCTCAAATAAATAAATAAAATCTTAAAAAAAAATCAAACCACATTCTATTGCAGCTATAAGGTAACCAGACATTAAAAAAGAAACAATCGGGCGCCTGGGTGGCTCAGTCATTAAGCATCTGCCTTCGGCTGAGGTCATGAGGTATGGTGAGGGAGGTTCATCCACAGGTGGGTTGGCCCTGATAGGAGTAGGGAATATGCCAAATGATAGGCAGGTCCCTAGAACAAGAACAAGGGAACCTATCAGCAGCAGAGTTCCAGTTAGAACTGGAAGCAGGTATAGGACATGGAATCTATCCTCATTTTTCTCACCTAGCAGCTAGGATTTTTAATGTCCTATGAGGCAGAGAGAGTGCCCTTCATTTCTGTTTGTTTGATTTAAGTCCTGCATAGTTTAGGACTATTCCTTGAACTTAGCTATTTGTTGAATAATTAATGATGACTAAAATCTGTCCATGGGTCATGTGTAGTACTGAGGAGGGACTTCAGCTATTAAGGTATCTATTAGAAGTCTTACTTTTTATAAAGCCTCTAATTAATTATTGATATGTATCACTGACAATTTCACTCTCACAAGGTAGAGAAAGCAGGGAGGTTATTTGGCTTCTTAGCTCCTCTTCCTTTGCCTTCCACAGCCCTCTCCCTTGGTCCACACACAGGCACTTTTGTGGTTTTCAATTTATTTTGCACTTCTGCTAGAACCTCTTTCCATCCTCCAGGGTAAGCAACTTGTCCTCTGCCCAATATTCACTCACAAAGGGACAAACAGCAAGAAGTCACACTCTAGATGATAAGGAGAAAGAAACATCACTAAGACTAGAATGACTATCTCTTATGGTCAAATGGATATTTCTGCTGGATCTCAGCACAGTTTTCCATTGAGCCCATGTCCCAAATTGGCCTATTCTTCTACCTGTTAGGTAGAAGAATAAAGAATGGGACATTGTTTATCCCCAAATTCCCTAATCGAACTACCAAGCCAAACAAATTAAATGTTCACCTCACCATCCTTTGTTTCTTCATGTCAGGATGCTTGATGGTGTTGGAAGCTCAACTCATAACAACCCATAGTTCAAAATTGTTAGCAACCAACCTACCAACCTTGTTGAGTTACATCTCAAGGCAACCTCCCAGCAAGTCAGCTTTAAGCCCAAGTGCCCAATCCTGCACCTCAGCGGAGTGTTCATCACACCCAACTTCTGTTGTAACAAGCAGAGACCAGAGTCCCTGACTACCTGACTTGCTGCTGTCACGGTACCTTAAAAAAAAAAGGAATTTGGCATCTAAAAAAGCTGATATGTAGGCAATGCCCAACAGAGATTTTTGTTTTTTAAGTTTCAAATGTATATTATCAGGGCCACAAACCTGGGATTGAATTAGACTTAAATTTAAAGGGGCTAAAAATATTTGAAGACAACAGTGGTAACTAATTTTATACAGGAATTTTTTTAAATACCTAGTTTTCTTTGTGTCTTTTAAATTTTATGATTTGTTGATATAATGCTCTCTTTTTAAATGAAATGTGCTTTTTTTTAATAAAAAGAGAATGGAAAAATATACTATTGACATCATCGAAGCTGTAGGAAAACCATCTGTATGTCCCACAAGCCTCTATCACCCACCTGGTAGCCATTTACCAAAATTGAAATCCAAATTAAAAAAAAGTAAATAATATCTGTGTTGTACTTGCCTTACAAGCTTCCAAGCCCAAATCTATAAAATGAGGAGAAACTTCCTAATTATTCATAATTTGCTCTGTGGAGTTGAAACAGATGGATTATAAAGATGATTCCATGATAAACAACTAAATGTGGTTACTACCTTCTGTGCTTTCTTGGTTCATATTTTTATTGTTTTTTTTCTTTATAAGCAGATAATACCTTCTTTTCTGTAGCAATGCAAAATTTGTAGCTGCATTGGAAATGTCATAGTTATTTTTTTTCTTTACTGTAGGTGTCTATTTTAAAAAGGTAGAGAAAACAAACAGGAAAGTCTGGTATTGGAAAGGGTAAAGAAAAATAAAGCTTGAAGAGGAAAGAAAGTGAGAGTTATTTGAAAACAAAAATTCTTAAAGGATAGGGGAGCTAGTTACTTAATTAGATTAAGGTTCTTTTCTAAGTTTTCCTGCTTCTTCATCTCTTGGAAGACATTTATTGATAGCAGAAAAGAAAGAAGGGTTTAAAAAGAAAATACTTAGGTGTAATGAGACTGACCATTTCATGAAGATGTTACTGAAGATGCACCTTTTCTAACACTAGTCAGCCTGGCACTATGTATGTGTGCAACGTGAAGGAAAGTTAACACACATTGTTGGACGGGTGATCAAATCGTGATTCCCAGAATAGAATCAGACACTGATTCATTTTCCTCTTGAGATTCCATAATCTTAGTATCTAAAACTGAAATTCAAATGAAGTTTAAGATACATAATCTTGCCCCAAATTAAAAATCAACAGGAGTCTATTATTACAGATAAATGTGTTTTGTTTCACCATCAATACTAAAGAACATCATAGACTTAAACAGTATTTACATAGCTAATATAATCTAATCTTGGATATTATAGTGTGATGTTGTACAAAATGCTTTTCTAACATTCAAACTGATCTTTAAAGCAATTACCATGGGATAAATTTGCACATAAAAGAAAAATGATATGGTGGGTTAAGGCAAATTGTTTCTGTTCAAAGTATATGATCCTGAATGAAGTCATTATCTCAAAGAGATATCTGTACTCCCATGAATACAAAAAGAAAGAAAGAGAAAAAGAGAGAAAGAAAGGAGAAAAGAAAAGAAAAAAAGATTCTCAAGATAATTTAACAAAGGTTTATTTATAAAAGCCTATTTACAAAGGCAAGGGGGATGGGAATGGAAGAACCACAGTGAGTAGCACTGTAACATTTCAGCAGCAGAGAAAATCATTGGGAAGAAACCATCTTTTTTTTTTTTTTTTTTTTTTTTTACTTTAAATTCAATTAGCCAACATATAGTACATCATTAGTTTTTGGTGTAGTGTTCAAGGATTCATTAGTTGCATATAATACCCGGTGCTCATCACCACACGTGCCCTCCTTAATGCCCATCACCCAGTTAACCTGTCCCCCCACCCCCTCCCTTTCCACAACCCTCAGTTTGTCTATCTTAAGAGGCCAAGGGAACCATGAACTTCCTATGAGAGACACAGAGTGGCCAAAAGACCTAGTAGGGAGGGAGCTTGGGGAATAATCCCTGACCCCTCTCTACTCCTTCCCTCTAATCTCTTAAACATAAACAAGCCAAAGTGCAAGGGAGCCTACTGAGATATTCAATATAGGTCAATCTACTTGGACAAAAGCGGGGTAAACTGTGCAGTACAACTGGGGATGGAGACAAACAGAAGATATCTCTGGCATTTGTCAGTCCAGATCAATCATGTCAACAATGGGACTGGCAGCTTCAACATTTGAATTGTCCAATAAAACTCACATGTGTTACCATATTGTAGTTTTGCATTTACCATGATTCGAGATACAAGTGCGCACATAAAAATTGTATTATCTTCCATGGTATTTTAAATATGCAAATAATTTGGCACAACTATATACATTCTTTATTATAAATGGATTTCAAATTATTTCTCCTTTATATAACTTGTGGCGTTATATTCATTTCTTAAAGACTCAAATATGTACATTATGTTTTTCACTAACATTTTACCGTAGTGAAGGGGCCATTCAAGAATGTGTTAGGATTTAGAGGTATTAAGTCACATAGAGCTGAAAACCATTGGCTTAGATTTATCACTATTCATTCTAGGGCTAGGAGGACCTATTGAAGCATACGGTGTCCAATTCCTGTATGAAATAGGAGTTCTATTATTAACCAGAGAAATTGAGAATGTCTCATGTAACAAGTGTGCCTTCTATGATTTATAATATTATGCACTCTCTTATTAACTAACAATTGAATAATTCAAAAGCTACAGCCCCCATAATGTGAAAAACATTTGATAAGTACTTTGAGACTGAAAAAAATATAGTCCCGTTTTCAAGTAGGGCAGTCTAATTACTGAGATGATAACAGGTCTTTTGAAGGACATGAGAAGAGAAAGAAAGAAAGTCTTCTCTTTAATAGTGTCTTCAGTATGGGCTTCCTGTGCTTCCTGTTAAAGGCACATCCATATGATCTAATAATTGAGCATAAAGCAGCCTAAAGGATAGTTTATGGTTTTGTTTTATTTTATTATTTACTTATGTATTTGCCAACCAACATCAATTTCTAGATCACAGGGCAACCATCCTCTCCATGGCCTCTCAAATTCACCAACATTGCTTTCAATATCATTCCTAGAAGACTTTTTGATCCAGTGTATTTATCTGACACTTGGACTTTTATAGCGATAAGAATCTAATGCTATCTCCCCCCAACTTAAACTCACAATTACACATTTTAGATCACCTTTGAGGCCCTTATCCTTAATACCAGAGATTTCTTCTTTTATAAATTTCAGTCTTAAAAATAATTTCTACTTGCTTCTCTATGAAGTTAGCTGAA
The DNA here is from genome assembly GCF_002201575.2 of Neomonachus schauinslandi. Classification (NCBI taxonomy): domain Eukaryota; kingdom Metazoa; phylum Chordata; class Mammalia; order Carnivora; family Phocidae; genus Neomonachus; species Neomonachus schauinslandi. The sequence goes on along the minus strand of NC_058403.1, from coordinate 28,425,965 downwards.
ATTTTTTACTTGCATTCTATTATCAGAATTACAAAATATATTGAAGGCTAAATCTCTCCAATCTTCTGATTAGATTAAGTTGGAAATGGGAATATGTTTTCTTTCTTTTCCTAACTAGGTAAAGGTTCTGATTTCTCATGCAAACTATAGGCAGATTAAAACACTCAGGTTCTGAGTTTCTGAGAGACCTCACACAAGTGGACCTTATCTGAGTAGTTCCAGTTTCTAAATAAGGATATAGACATGTGAACATAATGGGGGAAATCAACTGATTACGTGGTAAACGTTGCCTTTGTGATCTCCAAAGGAAACCATGTGTTTTTGTGCTTGGGCTCGCAGAGCAAGAACATTTAGCCTGCTTGGATATCACTAAAGAAGAGTTTTGTAATTATTTATAGAATTCTAACGCATTTAAGCCATCTTGACAGTAGCACCCATGAGGAAAAGAACATATGGAAAGCTTATTGTTTTTTGGTTTGGCATTCCTTTGGATTAAATTTAGCACTTTCTTTTAAACTATCTCTCTTTGCAGGTCATGTGTGATTCACACCCACTTAACTTTCTAGGTGTACATCCAGAGCTATTTCCACAGGAGGAAGTGGAGAGCCCTGCACCGCAAGGATTCTTTGCTTGATCCTGCTCAGCTAGAGCACTTTCTAAAAGTAGGTGTCTAAATGATGTTCTTCTGGATTCAGATCATTCACCTAGATATGTTCTGAAAATCCTATCAGTTTGCCACTTGCAAAGCTAAACATAGAGGTTACATGTCTAGCATTCACAGACTTTAGATTCTGACAAAATATAATAATAATAATTCTGTGTTGAAGTTGAAAGGAGTTTTTTTGTTCATTTTTACTTATTATTTTTATCCTTGTACCCACAATCATATTGCTTCATCGCTAACTGCCCTCTGGGAGCAAAGTCATACCAATCACAAATACATACCCCAAAGAGAGATGTTTATTACTCTTCTATGAATTCCATCTCCTATTATGCTTTAAAGATGCTACAAACTTGAGCCATTACTATGTAAATGACATTTCTAGCAAGCCCCCAAATAACACCTTATGAGATTTCAAATGCCATGATTATGAAACAGTAAAAGACTTAAGGAAATAAAGAATGGCACAATATATGTATACAATATATTAAAACATATCAGCTTGGCTATTGTGGACATTGCTGCTATAAACATCAGGGTGCACGTACCCCTTCGGATCCCTACATTTGTATCTTTGGGGTAAATACCCAGTAGTGCAATTGCTGGATCGTATGGTAGCTCTATTTTCAACTTTTTGAGGAACCTCCATACTGTTTTCCAGAGTGGTTGCACCAGCTTGCATTCGCTGGAGTTGGGGTGGGAAGGATGGGGTGGCTGGGTGATAGACATTGGGGAGGGTATGTGCTATGGTGAGCACTGTGAATTGTGCAAGACTGTTGAATCACAGATCTGTACCTCTGAAACAAATAATGCAATATATGTTAAGAAAAAAAAAAGAAGAAGATAGCAGGAGGGGGAGAATGAAGGGGGGGAAATCGGAGGGGGAGATGAACCATGAGAGATGATGGACTCTGAAAAACAAACTGAGGGTTCTAGAGGGGAGGGGCGTGGGAGGATGGGTTAGCCTGGTGATGGGTATTAAAGAGGACACATTCTGCATGGAGCACTGGGTGTTATGCACAAACAATGAATATTGGAACACTACATCAAAAACTAATGATGTAATGTATGGTAACTAACATAACAATAAAAATTTTTAAAAAAAGAATATATTAAAACAAATTCTCAATTATGAAAACATATAGTAAGTAGTGAGCTTTATTCTAAACACCAATTAAATCGGAACCACCACAGAGGGAGTACAAGTACATATTAAACCATACACCAACAAAAACAAAAATCTCTTTCTCCTGCATGATGAAATTTAGCATTTACTAAGGAAAACATAACATAAAATGCCTATAAAAATCCTTCCATCAACTTAAGAAATGTATACACTATTGAAAAGGTTTTAAAAAGTCTCTGGACAGGGCGCCTGGGTGGCTCAGTTGGTTAGGCGACTGCCTTCGGCTCAGGTCATGATCCCGGAGTCCCTGGATCGAGTCCCGCATCGGGCTCCCTGCTCGGCAGGGAGTCTGCTTCTCCCTCTGACCCTCCCCCCTCTCATGTGCTCTCTCTCTCATTCTCTCTCTCTCAAATAAATAAAAAAAAATCTTTAAAAAAAAAAAAAAAGTCTCTGGACAAAGACCAAAAAACACTAAAAATGAGTATCAGTCAATAATGAAATAACTACATTTATTAATGTTATATTAATAATACATTGAATACTACTAAGCACTAGCATTTATTCATTTACTGAGCCAAAAGTCTCTTAATACCAACCATATACAACATTGGTATACTATTGAGAAAATAAGAGCTTACCATCTTCTAATTCCTTTTAAAGCTTTTACATGCATTCTTTCATGCAATCCTTATAATAAATTTATGAGATATTTACTGATTTTATAATTTTACAGAGAAGAAAATTGAGTCTTATAGATAGTAAGTTGTAATGACAGCTAATCGGTGACATAGTGGATATTTGAAGTCCCAGGATAGTAAAGTATAATTTAGAGAACAGTAAAATGACGGTTGGAAGCATAGGCTCTGGATTGAAATTTTAGCTTATCCCTTTAGTAGCTGTGCAATTCTGGGAAAGTTCCCTTACCTCTCTGTGCCTTAGTTTTACATATGCATCAGTTTGTGCCTCTCTCATGAGCTGCTATTATACTAATTTATGCTTGTAGGACACTTACAATAGTACCGACTTTTGACAAATATTAGCCACCTTGTCCCATTTTCTTCACCTTGAGTAGCTCATGGTCTGATAGAAATCAATGTCAACATGAATGTTATAAAGGCACCAGGAAGAAATGTAAAACCATAGAAACAACTCTGTTTGACTGGAAAGCATATTTGAAAGCTCTGTTAAATTGAGAAGGGGAAGGGTGAGATCACAATGGTGAATCAGTGACTGGAAACTGATGACGTTTGTCAGAAATGTTCTGTTGGAGACCCTAAGTCTTAAAACAAAGAGTTTTGACAAAGGAAAGGAGATGATTGAATAGTGTAGGGAAAAGACATTTTCTGAAGTCAGCAAGTATGATAGTTCAAAAACAAGAAAGACAAACACAGTGAAGGAAGACAATATAAAGTAATAATGTATTTGAAGTGCTTTCTAAAGGGTAACACGTGTAAAATCTGCTGTATGTAAATTATTACAATTGTAATATCATTATTGCCTGGCTAATGCCCTCCAGCCACATCACTTGGCCATGTGAGATCAATTTCCCATGCCTCAGAGAATACCAATAACACCCAATCAGAGGTATCAGCAACCTCCGTCCGCAGCTGAGTAGACCCTCACAGCTATTGGGTGAAATTGATTATGTCTTCAAAGGCAGTTTTTAAGATATTAAAAATCTATTGCCAGTAAGCAAAGTGTAGGTTGTAGGTTGCCATCAACACCTCTGCTTTTAGTGTGTCTCAGATCACATTACAAAATGATTATCAATTTATCTTTTATCACATTCCAAACTTATTCCTTCTTCCTGGTGTAAAAATATCTTCTTTGAAGATTGTGGCATCTAGTTGTATTTCTATACCTTTTGAGTCTGGCATCCACTGACTATCAGCCTCTTACTTAGCCTTCCATTTAATCCCAAATTCCATTTATCCTATGACAGCTCTCTGCCCCAATGCAGTTCCCTGACTGTATTGCTAGTACTGGGTAGAATCTGGTTACTGGGCTCTATTACCTATTTCATTCCCTGAGCTACATCTTCAAGTATTTCTCTCCAAACCTCTTCACCTCTAAGCACCTAGGATCAATTTCTTATTTTCTGACTATACTTCCCCAGTGTTTCGGATATCCCCAACACCTCTTCTACTCTTGCTTTTCATCTGCACAGAGACGTCAAGTTTACTGACTCCTCCGATTTCTCACATTTTCACTTATTTCAAGACTTTATGGGTCCCTACAATATGTGTGTCTGTCCTCAGGAATTATGGTCCCACAATATGTATATGACCATAGGTTCCATGTTAGGCATGATGGAAATAAGGATAAATGCATCCCAACCCTTGCCTACAAGGAGCTAGTTTCCAGCCTAATATACTGACAAACAAGTAAAATTCAGAATGGTAAATATCCAGAATTTCATCTGCATGTACCTAATTCAGACTGAGAATATCAGAGAAAAATTTTTGAAAGTGGTTATACTGCACTGTGCCCAGAAGAACGAAAACATTAGAAATAAATAAAAGTAAATTAGAGGATGATATGGGTATGATGATAGGGAAAGGACATATCTTTAGGCCAAGGGAGCTTGGAGATGAGAGAAGGCATGAGACCATGTAGGGAAGTTCGTTAGCTCAATAAGGTTGGAGAAAATGGTATGAAAGGAAAAGCAGGAAGGAAGGCTACATAGGAAATTAAATTGTATCACAACAGGATCTGTATAACTTGCTAAGCTTTTTGGGCTTCCTCCTTGTGGCTTATAGGAAGACATAGAGACATATGGTATAAAAGCATGACATGCTTACACATGGGTCTTCTGGCACCCTCACAGCAGTGTGGAAGATGTTCAGAAAGGAGGCAAAACTTCCAGTAACATGAAATTCTAAAAATCAAGTATCCATAGTGGAGATGTAAAGAAAAGGCTAGAGAGAGGCTAAGGAGTTGGAGGAGGTGGGCTATGTAGGACAAATGTGCATTGGGATAGAGGGAAACATCAATGTTGAGTATGACCCATAGATCTTGGATGACACAGTGGCTGCTAGTAACTTTCACAAAATATTAACAAGTAAGAAATAGCCAGAGAGGTAAAGAGAAAATTATTGCAATGTTATATTTCCTTCTTAGTAGAAACCTCAGCAAAACTTATCATCGATACTTGATATTTTAACTGACCAATACTCATTTTACTTCCAGGATTAACATTATTTTTCTGCCTGAAAATCTGCTCAACACTTCTGGCCGGCAGGTTTCTTGCTGTTATACCCAGACATTTCTGCTAATACCACTGAGTTGTAGGTTCACTAAGAGTGTCTCAGTGGTTCCTCATTGTATATACACTATTTTCTGTTATCACGGTACACACAAAATTTAATTAAATATTATGAACACCAATAATATGAGTGCAAATGTAGTTATAAATGCTATGAAGATTAAATTGGTGCCTTTTCAAAGGTTGTCATGTCTTAGATGCTGAGTTTGGAGTATGTGTTTCTAGTAAGTGGATCGTTTGCTTTAATCATTCTGGTTCATGACTAAAATATAGGGGAGTGGCTTTAATCTTACCCTACAACTTAAAAAACAGAAGACCATAAGAGGAGTGGACAGTAATTCAGAGTCTGTACAGCTTTAGCATAAAACACAATTCACTTGAGTCAAACTTTGTTATTTTATGGGAGCAAAATTACCAGTCCATATTCAAAATTTACAATGTCAAAAGCAGAACATTGGACTGGGAAAGTTACCATTGCATCATGGAAGAATGGAAGAATCTGCCTGAGCATAGCAATTCTAGTGATTTCCTTCATCAGTGGTTCCCAAATGCAAGCCCCTGGAAAGTCTACGTAAGGATAATCGGAAGGACATGTGAAAGAACTACATATGCCCAGCTCCCCAACCCAGAGATCTAGGAGAAAGGTCAAAATCCTTCCTGATCACATACACATGTATAGTTATCTGTCCAAACTATATGATGATGTCTGTGAAGGCCTCCAGCTATGCTTCTTGACTACACAGAATTTGACAAATAAAATGGCCGGAAGGTAGACTCTTCTAAATGGCACTTACAATTCACATCACATAGTAACAGAACAAATATGATTTCACTCATAAGTGGAATCTTTTAAAAAAATGAACTAAAAGCAGAATCAGACCAGTGCATACAGTGAACAAATTGATGGTTTCCAGAAAGGAAGGGGAGTGTGTGCTTGGGCAAAGTAGGTGAAGGGGAGAGGGAGATACAGGCATCCAGTTATGGAATGAGTCAGTCATGGGAATAAAAGGCAGAGTACAATGGTATACCATAATGTACACTGTAGCATACGTGCTGTAGGATAGTACAAAGAGGCTATCATAGTACTGGAATAGGAGAGATGGTAGCTACCCCTGTGGCGACCATAACAAAATGCATAAACTTGTCAAATCACCAAGTTGTACACCTGAAACTCATGTAACATTGTGTGTCGGCTACACTCAAATTTGAAAAAAGAACATTTGCCAAACTCAATGACACATGAAAAAGTGCTCCACATCGCTCGGCATCAGGGAAATCCAAATCAAAACCTCAATGAGATACCACCTCACACCAGTCAGAATGGCTAAAATTAACAAGTCAGGAAATGACAGATGTTGGTGAGGATGCGGAGAAAGGGGAATCCTCCTACACTGTTGGTGGGAATGCAAGCTGGTGCAGCCACTCTGGAAAACAGTATGGAGGTTCCTCAAAAAGTTGAAAATAGAGCTACCATACGATCCAGCAATTGCACTACTGGGTATTTACCCCAAAGATACAAATGTAGAGATCTAAAGGGGTACGTGCACCCTGATGTTTATAGCAGCAATGTCCACAATAGCCAAACTATGGAAAGAGCCAAGATGTCCATCGACAGATGAATGGATATAGAAGATGTAGTATATATATGATGGAATATTATGCAGCCATCAAAAGGAATGAAATCTTGCCATTTGCAATGACGTGGATGGAACTGGAGGGTATTATGCTGAGCGAAATAACTCAATCAGAGAAAGATGTGTATCATACGACCTCACTGATATGAGGAATTCTTAATCTCAGGAAACAAACAGGGTTGCTGGAGTGGTGGTGGGGTGGGAGGGATGGGGTGGCTGGGTGATAGGCATTGGGGAAGGTATGTGCTATGGTGAGCACTGTGAACTGTGTAAGACTGTTGAATCACAGACCTGTACCTCTGAAACAAATAATACATTATATGTTAAAAAATAAAAGAAGAAGATAGCAGGAAGGGAAGAATGAAGGGGGGAAATCGGAGGAGGAGAAGAACCATGAGAGACTATGGACTCTGAGAAACAAACTGAGGGTTCTATGCGTTAGCCTGGTGATGGGTATTAAAGAGGGCACGTACTGAATGGAGCACTGGGTGTTATACACAAACAATGAATCATGGAACACTACATCAAAAACTAATGATGTAATGTATGGTGATTAACATAACATAATAAAATAAAAATAAAGAAAGAAAGAAAGAACATTTTCCAAACTCAATATTGTCTTCTATGATAAAGAGGCAGAAAATCATGACCCAAGTTTAGTCCAAAATAAGTGCAGAAACACTCAAGACAGATCAATGCCTGCTCTGTTGAGAGGTTAACAAGAAAGTACACGTATTTTTTTTAATCTATTTTTTTTAAGTAGGTTCCACACCCAACATAGGGCTTGAACTCACAACCCTGAGATCAAGAGTTGCATGCTCTCCCAACTGAGCCATCGAGGTGCCCAGAAAGTACCTGTTTTTATAACATAAAAATTTGCCTCATTTGACACCAGGTGATCTTCTAGGATTTATTAGACGTTCTACTTTCTCAGGCAGCTGCATTGTTTCAGGAGAACAGCCATGTGAGCAGGAAGGAATTCCCATTTCAGGCGATCAGAATTTAGCAAACACATTTTTCATTCATTGAAATCACAGTGGGCACTTCAATACTATCATTTATTAATTCTTTCATTATGAGATATTACTATGGGAACTTGATGGGAAATGGACACTATAGCTCCATCGCAAACAGAAACATTTAGTTATGAATCGCAGGTATATTGGTGGCTACGGGTCTCACAAGAAAGTCTTAAGAGTGTTGCTCCACCTATAAGGACATGAATAAAAAGATTTCTAAAAATCAATTATTAAGAAGGAAGAACTGTAGTGGCCTAGCTTTTCACTTGTAGGATCCAATTAATTGTACCATTTAATATTTTATTCTTTTTTTTTTTAAGATTTTATTTATTTGTCAGAGAGACAGAACACAAGCAGGGGGAGAGGCAGGCAGAGGGAGAAGCAGGCTCCCCGCCGAGCAAGGAGCCCGATGTGGGACTCGATCCCAGGACCCTGAGATCATGACCTGAGCTGAAAGCAGACGCTTAACCGACTGAGCCACCCAGGCATCCCTAATATTTTATTCTGATAGGTATTCATCTTATAAACATAAGGACATCCACTTGCTGAAACTTGCTGCAAACGAAACTAAATGTTCTATACACTTTGATGACGGTAGCTATTTGGGGCTGAGCTTTTGCCAGCGAGACACCCTAGAAAATCCACTGGGGGATAGTTTCAAGAGGTCATTACACCCCTTAAAAATCAATATTCCTGCTTTTAACATAAGTATAAATAATTCATCCACTGTCAACCATTTTTGAGATTATAATACATAGTCTTTATGGCTTGTTTTATGGCATAATATACATACACAGGTGATCAATCATCTCACATGGTACATTTAGAAAATACTACCTGGTAAAGTCAAGTTTTGAAATTACCTCCCATCTGATCATTGTCTTATAAAAACAATTCCACTTTCTATTTGTTCCTCATTTTCACCTTTACTCTATCCTTTGCCTCTTGCCTGTTCTTCCTGATCAGTGACCTGCAGCATTATGTATTTCTGGAAACACTTCAACATAAAGATACTACATATAGAAAAAATGCATCTCTATCAAACATTGTTTTATTCACAGTTGTCTTTGCCTATTCATCCACGGACAACTCTTTATAGGTTTTATATGCTATTAGTTTCTATGCACTTTTAGAAGAATTTTCCTGAAAATGAAAGGCTTATATAATTTAAATTATATGCTATTGTTACTGTATAGTGCTTTCATTTGTATTTCACAATTCATAAATTGAAGCAATTAATAACCAGTTGTACAGGATTTATGATATAAGCCCAAGGTTGTTACAGAAAGGCATCTGCTTCATTTTGTCTAATTACTCTTATATAATTATATAATTTCAAACCTGGAGGCCTGGACTGGTCAGTAACTATGTCAAACAGAAGAAAGAAAGGTTGCTCAAATTCTGAAAACAGCTAAATGAAGGAGCTGACCCTTTTGAATAAAACAGACACAAGACAGCCTTTAAAAATTAAACATTTTTCACTGTTTTGGAAAAAGTTGAAATAATCCATTTTAACTTTTGCAATTTTATTAACCAGAGAGAACTCATATCCTAACTTCATTAGTATCCTTTGAGGTTAAAAGAGAAAACTTTTTTTAAAATTCAGGTACATAAATTAATGTTGACATTTATTTGAAGAACTCTTTAACCTCTCTCTCAAAAAACATTTTGACAACTAATTAGAAAAAAAAAAATGAGTTTCATTGTAAAGTTTAAGCCAGTGGTAGCATGATCAGGAATTTTTGTTTACCTAGAATGCATAATTAACTCTAGAGGGGAAATGAAAGGCAAAAATCGTACTTTACGTATCAGTGTAAAAAAAGGTATAAAAAATTAGAACATAACTTTATAAACCACTATTGTCCCACTGCTATTAAGAATCAATGAAATCTGTAATTAGGAAACATTATGGAAAGGTTAAAGATGAGAATGCATGCGGTCTATCTACAGGAAACCTAAACTGTTTAGGTTAATGAAATGTCTGTGACAAGTCATATTAATTAGCAGGTTCACAGGAGCCTAACTTTTATTTTATAAATGCCATGATGAAAAGTATTAAGGCTCCATGCACACACTGTGTTCCATCTAGATTACCTTGCAGTGCTTACCTGTTTCAATCTTCTAATCATTTCCCCCCTAATGATCTGGATGCTATTACGTATTGCATATTTCTGGAAACCCTTCATGTGGTAGAAATCGTATTCAATGATATTGTTTTGAAGATAATGAGAAACAGTAGAAACTTGCTATTTTTTAGAAGAGGATTGTTGCATTGTCAATATTTCATCAATATAATGTTATTAAGATGACAGATTTCCTAATTTTCCTCTTTGTTGTTATTTCTGTCTAATGTCAACCAAAACCCTTTCTTTCATTCAAAAGTGAGAATGTTGTCCATCAAAGTCCAGTTTATGCTGGGAAACAAAAAGCCAGAATCAAATTGTATAGGAGAGATTATATACTGTAGAGATAGCAGGGCCAGAAAAAAAAAGGATGAATCAACATTAAAAAAAAAAAAAAAGGACAAAACCAGAGCATCATCAGAATCAAGCATTACCACCACATCAATTGTATTTCTATACCACGAAGTTAACCAATTATCCACAGGAAAACAATCACCAAGGACAGAATTCTCTGGTAGAAGTTGGTTATTTTTGTTCTTGCCTGCATCAATTAAAATGATATCTATAAACAGTGCCTCTTATCACTTTTCTTACTTTCAAATGTGTGAGTATGTCTGATTAGCTGAGCCTAAGTTTCAAGGGCACATCTGCCTACAAGGGAAATAGGGGATTTGAGCCTTGTTTCACTTTACAGAGGAATTCACAGCTTGGAAAATTCCTTAAATACAGAGAGGTTTTCCAAAAGATGATAGACAAAAAGTTTACTTTACAATGATGTGCATAGTAGCTCATATCTGACTAACCCAAATGCAGAGGAAAAAATTATAAACTCTATCAAAACATTTAAAAACACACACACATTTGATGTTATGGAGAAAACAAAAAACAAAAAACAGAAAGTAGGCGGATATATCAGAGTATTCATCCAATGACCGAGTATTTGATCATCAAAGGCAGATAACTGCTCTGGTTAAGTGTGCATTACTATGGTTTTATACCTGATGACACGGCAGTCTTGAAGAACTAGATGACTACAAACTGAGCAACAATTTTATTCTAGCATGAGGAGTAAGAGTACAGAGTTCCAAGCTAACAAAACAGAAGAGCTGGGAAATTAAGTGGAGTGGGAGAGAATCCCATTCAAATGAAAGTCACAGAAGAGAATGTCACAGATAGTGAAGATCTGAAATATTCATAAAAATCCATACAGATTATCAGTGACCCCTAAATTGCACATGCATAGAGGAGACTCCATAGACCCCAGCAGAAAGCAATAGCTGAGGGACTAGAACAGAGCAATGATTTCAACTACTGCGCACTAAGAAGATTTGAAGGTTTGGTGTTTGAGTTACAGATAGATAAGTAATACTAGAAAAGAGTCACTCCTCAAAGAAAAATAACAGAACCCAGAGTCTACAATGTATCAGGCCCAAATCCATTTTATAATTAAAAATAGCTAGATGTAAGAAGACATAGGAAAATGTAATACATGGGAAAAAAGTAGACCATGGACAGATGCATTGAGATGGCCTACATTTGGGGATTAGAAGACAAGGACTTTAAATTAGCTAGTAAAAGTATGTTCAAGAATGAAAGAAATAGATGATCTTACATACAAATATATGGGGAATTTCCAGGGAGAAATATAAACTATAGAAAAAAGGAAATAGAAATGCTAGAACTGATGAATACAATATTGAATATGAAAAATTTACTAGGTAGGCTTACTGGACATGGTAGAAGAAAATATCAGTAAACTTGAAGACAGATTAAGAATTTTTTTTCAAAAGGAAGAATAGAGAGGAAAAAATATTGGTTAAATTGTATACTTTCTAAACACGAAATTTAATTAAATTCTCTAAATTAACTGGAATGTTTATTGTCACATCATTTGCTTTTTCCATTACTTAAAAACCACAGATTTTCTTGAAAAATTTAAAATATCTATAAGAACTGAATCCGTATCTTAATGGGTAATACTCAGACTTCTAACTTTCTTGTTTTAAAGTCCCCAGTGTTTCCACTGTGAAGATTTACAGACTTACAAACCTCTGTTTTGTTCAACTACATCCACCTCATTCAATTTCTCTACTCTTCCTTTCTGTATAAAAGCAAGTTTTGACTATAAACTCGACCACTTACTTACTTAGACAGTATAATATATCCATTTATTTAACCAATACTTATTGATAAAAGATTATATTTTTAGTTATATTCTGGACCCAGGAATTTCACTGAAAATTACCTAAGTAAATTTGCTGTTCATTTAAAGAGAGGAAGAGAAGTACATCAGTCTAGAATCAAAAAGAAATTTCAAGTCTCAATGGTGGAGCTACATCATTCCATGGAATTCCCTACTGCTTTTACATTTAGGCCCCAATCTGACTAATACATAGGAAATGACTATACCACGTTGCATAGAAATGGTTTAATTTTTAGGTTAATAATCTTCTGGTGTTAAAAATGTATTATCAATGCCTTTCAAAAATATTTAATTTACAAGTATTTCTTTTGGAGTTTGCTCATCTAAAATCCTTAAGCCACAAATTGATAAATTTGTCTAATTACATTCAATGCATAAAATACTGATTCATGGGGCATAAGGCTTTGAATTATAGAGATAATGTGAAAAGTTAACCAAGTTCGTATCATACATTTTATATATATATATATGCACATATAATTTTTTTAAATATTGCCATTAGTAATTCTCTTCAGCTTTAATCAGATTTTTTTCTAGTTTGAGACCAAAATGGCCTATAGTGATTAGATTCAGTGCCTTATTATGTAGAGATGAAATGTTTTCAATACAACTTTACATATTTTGCTGATATTCTATCCAACTTTCCTAGTAATTTATATTTTAAAGTTTTGCTTTAGCTCTTCCAAAAAATTTAATGAGCTTCTCCCTTAATATAAAATAAGTTTAATGAAATTCAAAATGCATTAAAAATTTATATTTTAGGTTGAAAATTGATGAGTTATTATGATTTTTGTTATCAGTATGTAAAATAAAGATTTTTAAAATCTCACTAATTTAAACAAATTCCACTCCATATCACATGAAGATCAACTGTGTATGTTATAAATCTTTAGGGGTAAAGATCATAGTGTGCTCCATGTTGGCATATGGCTTGACAGGTGTGTGATGTTCCCATCATTTTATAAATGTATAAAGGAAAGGATTACTTTTTACTAAGAAAGTTAGTCCCTCCTAGTACAAGGCTGAGATCTGCTGTAAGTTGCCACCAAATGGATGACAGTGACTAGTCGCATGTACATGGCATATACATAGCCACTAGGTGGCAAAATTTAATTATCAATTCAGATTCTCCTCCATCCTCTTCCCAGAACTGCATCTAGATTCCAGGCACCAGACAGGAGTGTCCTAGTTGTTAAGATTTCACAGTGGGCTGGAAGTAGCACCAAATGTTAACTACTGAGATAGACTCCTTCGGTCTCAGTCATTAGTCCCTGAAGATCACTGCTGTACCCACTTTGTCCCAAGCACAACCACAAATCCTCTTCAGATCTGCCAGGTCTGTAGAACACACATTTCTTATCTCAGGTCCACAGGGTCATTATGAAGCTCCCTTGTCACTCCACCCACTGCATGACATACCTTGGTTTGATTAAGTGCCTCACTGTTTTTTGACAGCAGTGTCCAGGACGAGGTCAGAGAGAGACTCCTCTGTCTCATGATTATAACTGGAATACTCTACAAATGTCAGAGGTGATGCACAAAAGCAACTTCAAAAAACGAGGTCTTTCAATCCTTTCTGCCATAGGTCAGGATTGGTCCTAGAGAGAGGGAGGTAAGTATAGCCTTTGGATATTGGTGTGTCAGGAGCAGGAAAAGAGGAGGGGAGGGCAGCTAAAGGGCCAGCCTGTGGATAAGAGAGAGCTATTAAGGCTGAAAAACTAGATGCAGTCTTTAAACCACACAGGGAGATTTGGTTCTTTGTTACTCTCTGCCAGTCGCTGCTAATAGTCCTCAATTAGAATCACCTGGAGAGCTTGTGAGGCCACAGACAGTTGGCTGGGAGAGTTTCCAGTTCAGTAAGAAAAGAAACCCAAATTGGAGCAAGGTGGGGCAAGGTGGGATCAGGTGGTTATAACACCATGTGCTGCTCCTGGAAATATCTCATGACTTTGGGAGAAGTAACTCTATTCAGCTGTGTTACAGACCAAGCCCAGCCATACACTAAGACATCTTGCAATTTAGTCTTTATCAATGTATCTAATAGCATTGTATCTTTAGACATTTAAAAGTTTAAAAATTAGAAACAAACAATCCAATGATATTAATTTGCCCACGGCTAATATATCAGTCTGGAGGCCTCCAGCTTGCCCTTGCTCAGTTAGACACATTTGGTCATACAAAACTTCGGTGCACTCAGTTCAGCCATTGACCTACCACCGACTTGGCGCATGAAAGGTATAATCTGTGTAAAGCCATCTTTCTACATGAGACAATTCAGACCTCGTTTTCTTTATAGATTTGAAATATTTTTTGTCAGCAGTAAGGAAGAAAAAAGCCAACATGCATGAATTTAGCAAAGTCTCTGCTTGAATGTTTTGTATTGTTTTATTATTTACTTGTGTGGCTTTAAGTAACTGTCTTAAAATTTCAAGGAATGCATGCAGGTTGAGGAACAATTCATGTTAAAAGGCTGCCCTCTTGTGACAATGTGTTGTATGTTTTACTGGTAAAACTTAACCTTATACCCTCTAAAATCCAATTCATAATAACATTAAAAAGATAAAACCTCAATGTCGTTTGGGATTTCTTTTAAAAAATTCTTGTTTATATGGCAGTTTTAGATAATGAATTGTTCTGATTAGGTAAGGTGTTCCAGGGAGCTGACATTAAAACCCATCTCATGATTTAACTAACTTAATATATACATTTCCAATATATATGACCCACTTCTCTGCTTTTAAAAAATTAGTTGAATTTTGTTACAGACTGAGGTGTCAGTGGCACACATCATAGAACTTAATAACTCATCTATGTTACTGTAACTATGAATGTCACCCCTGGATTGAAGAGTCAGTTAATCAGTAAACATCACTAAAAGAAAGATGAATAGTTCATATCTTCTGGCTCTGAAGAGCTCTCGGTCTAATGCAGGAGATAGGTGATGTAGATAAACGATCACAAAGAAAAATCATGAATGCTATAGTGCAGGTGTATATACTATACCTGGAAGTACAGAAGAGAGAGTACTTAGTTTTTCTTTAGAGAACCAGGGAAACAGGCTAGAAACAGGTAACTTTGGAGTCACTTGAAATTTGAATAAGACACACAGGATATTATTATATGCTAAGTACCCCCTAGATATTAGAGATATATTAATGAAAATACTTAATCCCTACTTTTAAGGAACTGAGTTGTAATGGAGAAACTACACCACAAACAATCTGAATGCAATGTGATGAAGGTTTATAATGTTATGTGGATTTTCTCTCCTTCTTAGTTCTTGAAACTGTTCCCTTTTCATTTCATTACCGCCCTATAGTACAAATATAGTGACCGTGGCGTTTTTGTGGTGTTAATTTTGGGTTGTTGGTTTTTGGTTTTTGTTTTTCTTCCAGTACTTTTCTAGGTCTTCTTGCCCAGTTCTAGGAGCAAAGTGATTCTGGGTTCACTAATTTAGAGGAATGGAAAGAAAGCATTGTATGGAAAGGAATAGTTACCTACAATTCTTTCTGACTTTTAACTTCTAAAAACTTAGAGCTTAGGGAGAATTTAAAATAATCAAGGAACTGGTGGAGTAAAGTATTTTGGTGAATGAGAAACACTGTATAAATGTGAAAGGAGGCAGATTTTCCCCAGGTTAGGAAAAAAATCCACTCTCCACACCTCTACATTCCTTCTCTGTGGTTGAGAGGAGGGGGAAACAGAAGGTCCCTTGGACAGCAGAGAAGACCTAGAAGCAATTTCCTAGAAATATCCCATGAGGGGCGCCTGGGTGGCTCAGTTGGTTAAGCGACTGCCTTCGGCTCAGGTCATGATCCTGGAGTCCCGGGATCGAGTCCCACATCGGGCTCCCTGCTTGGCAGGGAGTCTGCTTCTCCCTCTCCCGCTCCCCCCTCTTGTGCTCTCTCTCTCTCTCACTCTCTCTCTCAAATAAAAAAAAAAAATCTTTAAAAAAAAAGAAAAATATCCCCTCAGATGTAAAGGTTCCGGGGGGGGAAGACAAAAACTACAATGGTGTTTAGGCAGAAAGGGCCATCGGCAGACTCATGAGAGGATTTTTGCACTCCAAATATGAGAAAGAAGCAATATTGGACTTGTGGGCCTCAATGAGCCATGTGGGGATGGACAAAGGAGAGACCAGCAGCAGCTTGTGTGGACAGATGGTCAACTAAGGACCTAACTACCATCCATCCCCCACATTCTGGCTCTGCTTACCAAGGCTGTGCTCTGCCATCCAGATGCCTTCTTCAGGACTAAAGCACCATTCTCCCAGCAGCTAGGGGTGCTGACAGCTGACACCTTGCAGTAAAGTCACAGCTGAATAAAAACACCTCATCCAAGTTCACAGACCCTTCTCAGAGATAAATCATATCCAAAGACTAGTCAATGTGGGTATATAAAGTCCTGGCTCCTTTACCCCAATCTAGGACAGTTTTAGACCCATCAGAGTCAAGCTACCAAAAAAAGGGGGGGAGGATTAATGTATCAAAGACAATGATTATTCCTAATGGTATGACATCAAAATTGCAATTAAACACAACTTTAATGATTACTTAAATGAAAATTTTAATTCCAGTGACATAAAGAAGAAATTGGTGATAGCTTTGACTCCAGGGTGGGGAACTCTGGATATATGTCCTTTTAGTACATTTTGATTCTGTGTCATGTCAAGAGATTAAACCCTTAAACAAGGGAATTCCTTGTGACACCTTATATACAGATTTCAAAAGTTCTACAACTCAGACAATTTAGACAGACATGAAAAGTATGGCCTAGAAAACCCTGTTAAATAACACTAAAGGGGATTTAAGTGGTAAAAAGACATTGATATAAAAAATGTATGTGAAGAGTTTGATTAAATTATTTCATGAAATGTGAGAATTTCTAAGTGTGAGAATTTCTAAAAATGTCAAAGAAATCTAAATTTCTTACATAGTATGTATGATTAATAAATATAAGTAGATACTTTATTTTTATTCACAGCCTAACTTACATATTCAATTTATATATTCAATTGTGCTCCCATGAAAACCTGAATTTTCTGAATGAGAAAATTAGAGAGATTTCTAACCCTTTCTCCTCCCTCACACAGGGATGTAAGCAGATATATATAGTTGTGAATCAGTGATTTTTCCTAAGAAAAAAGAGAAAATAAAAAGAACATTGAAGACCCCTTATCATGATCTCTATTAAAAAACAACAACAACAAGAAACAAACAAAAACAGAACAAATAAAAAATATCCTTATTCTGGAGAACAAATGACAGAGATATGATACAATTCAGACCTAGAGAGGATGGACCTAACTTATTTAGAATATGCATGTTTGGCAGGCATGGATCTGCAAACCAATCCTACCAGTAGCTGCTCAAAGAGCAGGAACTGTCCAGATTTACCGCAACTACGTAGGTCAACTCATTCTGCCATTTCCCTCACATCCCTGCTATTGCTGGACAGAAAGCCTATTATGACCTCTAAAATAAAACCCATAGATTGTTAAGTGGATGATTCACAGTAGTCCTTAATTGTTTCTCTTGTTTTGCCCCTCACTCCATTTGAGGCCACCTTTAGTACTTCCACTAGACTTTTGCTCTCATGGAGCTGGAAAGGGGGTCTCAACATGTTTTAGAAGAAGGGATGAAAAGAATTATGCCACATTAGAAGGCCACGTCTGTACAACACAAACTTTTCTTTCACTCCTGCCAGGCTGTTGTGGCAAAATGTCAATGCATCGCTGTGCTGAATTTCCCCATCTTCTGGGAGGTGCTCACCTTGCTTACCTAACATCTTTTATTATCCTACTTCATATGCCCAGGGTCCCATCATCAGGGTTGGAGACAAGCTCTTTAATAAAGCATAAGAGATATGTCTTTTTGAAGACACAAGTATGCTCATGCCCTGTTCTTACCTGAGAATCTTAAATAGCTCCTGTTCAGAGTAAATCCTTTTCTGTGATACACAAAACTTCGTGTAACCTGGCCCGCCTGTATCTGTTCTGTTCTTCCCTCCTAAGTCATAGTCTACAAGTCTACCAGGCTACATTCTCTTCTATACCTCTCTCTTTGCATGTACTGATCCCTAACTATCCATCAAGAACCAATTTTGTTTGTTTGTTATTAAAAAGAAATATTTATTTACTGAACCAGGGTAGATTAGATAACAACTAACTCTAAGTTTACATCTTTTAACTAAATATTGCAGTGTTTTCAAACACACCAAAAAAAACAAAAAAACAAAAAAACAAAACAAAACAAATCCCAAATGGCATTGCAACAGTTATCTTAAGGTAAAATACAATCACCTCATACTGTTGCAAGTATTTTCACCCCGGGTTGAAAAATTATTTATCCTGAACATGAAAACCTGTAACAAATTTAAATTAATTATATAAAACTCATTACTTCTAGTTTTTCCCTTGCAAAGATCCAAAACAAATATACAAGTAACTAGTATACATCAGTCATAATACAATCCTGGATTATATCCCACAACCAGATGCTCCTTTAATTTTAAACTCATCATCAGAGACCAAGAGAAAGTCATTTCATTTTACAAAAAAACAAAATTCACATGTGCCAAAAAAGAAAGTCCCAAGAAAAACAAAAACGAAATCCTAGTACTGACAGCGATGTTCAGTACCCTAATTAAACAGTGGCCAAAACGCCACTGATCAAAAATAAAATAGTGGCTGTATGTCATGGCAGTGAAATTCAAGAGACTTTAACCCTTGACATCAGAAATCCAGTTTTTTCCAATTACATGAATGCACACTTCCTACATGACAGGAGTGGAGAAAGCAGATGGGCCAGCATAGAAAGAGAAGAGCTACTGTTCGCTGCAACACCCAGAAAACTGGCTTTAGTAGAGACTTCTTACAAGGTTAGGTAGAAACCAACAAATTGTTGTTAGCTGCTGGTGTCATTAATTCAGTTTGGAGGCCATTGAGTCCTAAGGTTCAAGATATAAATTTAGGGGGAAAAACGTTGTTGGGTTAGGTCTTATCTTTAAAGAAAAACACAAGACAGGGCGCCTGGGTGGCTCAGTTGTTAAGCGTCTGCCTTCGGCTAAGGTCATGATCTCAGGGTCCTGGGATCGAGCCCCGCATCGGGCTCCCTGCTCAGCGGGGAGTCTGCCTCTCCCTCTCCCTCTGCCTGCCATCTCCTCTGCTTGTGCTCTCTCTCTCTCTGTGTCAAAAAAAAAAAAAAATCTTTAAAGAAAAACACAAGACAGACAAGTATAAAAGTACCACCTGGTCATAAGCTCCAGTCAGAGCTCTGCCACTAGGCTGGGTAGAAAATGTCAAGATTCAGGGGCGCCTGGGTGGCTCAGATGGTTAAGCGTCTGCCTTCGGCTCAGGTCATGATCTCAGGGTCCTGGGATCGAGTCCCGCATCGGGCTCCCTGCTCCTTGGGAGCCTGCTCCTCCCTCTGCCTCTCTCTCTCTCTCTCATGAATAAATAAATAAAATCTTAAAAAAAAAAAAAAGAAAATGTCAAGATTCAGACTGCTTTTTCTCATAAGGACTCAACAGAATGAATCTTTAATGACTCGAACTGTAAGATAAAGGACCCAAAGAATGCAGTCATTTTAGTTAAAGTACTATCAGCAAAGTACTAGTCTGAACAGACTGCATTTTATCATGAAAACAAAAGGAAAAGAAGATATAATCGGGATTATACACCTGTATTTCATTTACAGTGTTTGAGTTCTGACAGGCTTGTATAATGGAGGCAGAATTCAAATAAAAAATTACTCCAATTGAGTGTCAAATTTTCACAACTTTTCTAAAAAGGTGTTTTCCCCAATATCTATTAATCACAAAGAAACATGTACTGTGAGTACCTAACTGTACATAAGTACTCTGAAAAAAAATGTAGAGACTAATGACATTAGTACAACCAAGATGTTTGGTAAACAGTGAATTATGATTTTGAGATCATCCAAAAAAGGCTTTTTAAAAAAAAATATTTTATTTATTTATTTGGGAGAGAGAGAGAGAGCAACAGAGCAACAGAGGGGTGAAGGGCAGAGGGAAAAGCAGACTCCCCACTGAGCAGGGAGCCTGATGCGGGACTCAATCCCGGAACTCTGGGATCATGACCTGAGCTGAAGGCAGACCCTCAACCGACTGAGCCACCCAGGCGCCCCCAAAAAAGGCTTTTTAAACAGCCCTCCAGACTTCAAAAATTTCTTCAGGTAGTAGATCTGTCCCAATGTCATGGCAACTAGAACAAGAGCTTCAATGAAGGACCAAAGGACCACTCTGCTGTTTGTGTTGTTGTTGATCGCTCTGTGCATCCTCTCCTGAACTTCCATGGACTTCTGTTCATGTTTGACAGCTGCCATCACCCCTGCCAGCTCATTAGTCATTTCTTCCAGCTTGTTCTGGTGAGCTTATATTTCCATGTCTTGTCCTTTGGGGGCCTCCCCAATATCAATGGTGATCATCACTATCTTTGGAATCATGGTAGACATCCTGTTGCTAAAACAAAACCTAATGTGTTCCATGTGTGTGAGCAGCAAATGTGTATTTCCCACTGGACTCTCGGTCTCCTTTATAAATTCTTTTATTATCAGGCCCTGTCATCTCCACATCCATGTCAGTAGGAAGCCGCCCTCCACCATCTTGAAAATGAGGCCCATCTTGGTGCCCAAGGTGACCTGCTCCAAGAAGCACTCCCCTTTGTGCCTGTGGATCCTGGCGAAGTAGCCCAAGGCTGAGGCCAGAAGGGCAGCCAGGAGCACCAGCAGCTCAGTTCGAGTCACACGCAAAAAAAAAAAAAGGTAAGACAATCATCTTACCCTCTACAAAAATCAACTCAAAATGGATCATAGATCTAAATGTAAAATGGAAAGCTATTAAACTCCTAGAAAATAACATAGGAAAAAAACCTAGACAACATTTGGCATGACCATGACTTTTTAGACACAACACCAAAGGCATGATCCGTGAAAGTAATAATTGATAAGCTGGACTTCATTAAAATTAAAAACTTCTGCTCATTGAAAGACAACACCAAGAGAATGAGAAGACCAAGCCACAGACTGTGAGAAAATATTTATGAGAGACATCTGATAAAGAACTTACCCAAAATGTACAAAGAAGTCTTACAACTCAACAATAAGAAAATGAACAAGCCAATTGAAAAATGTACAAAGACCTTAATATACAACTCACAAAGAAGATATATAGATGGCAAATAAGCATGTGAAAATATGCTCAACATCATATGTCATCAAGGAAATGCAAATGAAAACAATGGTGAGATTCCTCTACATTTTCTATCAGAATGGCTAAAATCCAGAACACCGACACCAGATGCCTGTGAGGAAGTATAGCAAGAGGAATTCTCGTTCATTGCTAGTGGCAATACAAAATGGTATAGCCATTTTGGAAGACAGTTTTAGCAATTTCTTATAAAACTAATGAAGGATAGTTGGAAGGCAGGCAGGCAGGGACAAGCGCCCCCCCCCCCCGCCCCCCGCCAAAAGAGGAAACCACCCTTAAAAGGATTTTACACCACCCTGGGAGGAGCCCTCCACCCTTTCTCACGTGATAGATAGGTAACAAAAATCTGATTGGATGACAGGCGCAGGGAGGGTTAATCAGATTAAAACAGCCCGCCAACAAGCCCATGAAAACCCGGATGGCAACCCTCTCGGCACTGACAGAGAAAAAATCCTGTAACAAAACCAAACATACTCTTACCATATGATCCAGCAATCGTGCTCTTTAGTATTTACCCAAAGGAATTTAAAACTTATGTCTACACAAAAATCTACACATGGATGTTTATAACAGCTTGATTCAAAATTGCTACAACTTCGAAGTAACCAAGATGTCCTTCAGTAGGTGAGTGGATAAATAAATAAACTGCAGTATATCCGGACAATGGAATATTATTCAGTCCTAAAAAGAAATGAGATACCCAGCCATGAAAAGACATGGAGGAATCTTAAATGAATATTTTTAAGTGAAAGAATCCAATCTGAAAGGGCTATATACTGTATGATTCCACACACACACAGACCCCCCCCAAAAAAAAAAAAAAAAAAGCAAAAGCAAAACTAGGGAAACAGTAAAACTATGGAAGCAGTAAAAACCCAAACTCTGGAGACAGTAAAATGATGAGTGGTTGCCATGAGGCAGAGAGAAGGAACGGATGAATAAGTAGAGCACAGAGGATTTTTAAGGCAGGGAAACTCTGTATGATATTGTAGTGATGGATACGTGTCATGACACATTTGTCCAAACCCATAGAATGTACACTACCAAGAATGTTAACTCTGTAAACCATAATGTAAATTCCGGAGGTTGGATGAATATGATGTATCAATGTAGATTCATCCATTGTAACAAATGTATCACTCTGGTGGGGGATATTGATAATGAGAGAGGCTCGCAAGTGTGTGAGCAGAGGTGTTAGAAGGTGGAGGAGGGGCAATAAAGCATCTTCCACACTAAGAAGGCACTTTGAGACCAAAAAACAAAGCAAGCCACTCCATACCGCTACACAACTTTATTCAGGGTAACTCACTGACAGGGAGGGGATCCAGTGGGCAGATGATCCAGGTGCTAGGCAGCTATTCTCTGCAAAGTCTGGATTTTATAGAGGGAGGGGTTACTAGTTATCTAAAGTGATGCCATCTGTGTGGGGGGACTGGGGGGGAGGGGAAGAACTGTGTTATCTCTGCTAGTTATCTAAACATCTTTAGGGAAGATCAGAACAAGCCTTCCTGCATTCCCGTCAGGATCTACAATAACCTCCAAGGGGCCTGGAACATGTAGCCCCAAGGAAGTTCATTGCACAGACGAAACAAGATGGAGTGCCAATATGGAGTCAGTATTGTCAGCATCCCTAGAAGGGGATATACAGAAAATCTCTGTAACTTCCCCTCCCTTTTGCTGTGAAGCTTAAACTGCTCTAAAATAATAATAAAGTCTCAGTAAAAGAAAATGTTTCAGGCAGTCTTTGAATTGAGACCATCTGGCTAACAATCAAGCCAGATGACCAGCTTCTAATGACCTCCTAGCACAATCTTGCCCTGACTTTACTATCCACACAGCATGACTGCTCTGTGACTTCTAAAGTCGCTGACACCAATGACCAATGACCAATGTCTTGCTTCTTGCCTCTACCACATGTAAAGGTAGTAGTTAGCCCCGATGCAGATAATAGTGTGTTCTGTTATTATGTGCTAGACAGTATAATTATTTAATCCTTACACCAACCCTGTGAAGAAAACATGATTACTACCACCATTTCTCAGCTGAGGAAACTGAGGCAGAGAGCTTAAATAGTCAGATGAAGATCACCAGATGGTAATGTGGCAGATCCAAGATTTGAACTCTGGAAGCCTGGCTCCTGGGCTTGGACTTGAAACCACAAGGCACCACAGACCTGTTGTAGGAGTCCTCCTCCCACAAAGTCAGAATCCTTGACATCCCGGTTCTCTGGAAATGCACTCAGAAGTGTTTAAGATATGAGGCCCTGAAGGGCAACCAATATCCTTCTGTAGCTTATTTTGTAAAATGAGATTTCAGGGAGGAAAAAGTGACAGTAAGAGAGGCACAGCATTTTTCCTCTTATAAATTTATTCATCACAACGTTTTACGCCTAAACACATAGTTTGTATGTTCATTGCACAGTTATAAATAGATACACTCAATCTGGTAAAATGTAGAGAAAGTGGGCAGAGTATTTTTAATCTTGATGAAATACTTCAAAAAGAAGCCCATTCTCAGGCTTTTTGGGGTCAGATACAGGGACGTTTGTAGACTAGGTTTCTTACCTCTTGCTCGGTAGTCTTGAATGTAGGTGTTCCGTGCTGAGTCTACTTTTGTTCCTTGTACCATAACAGTTGGTATATCCAGCACCTCTACAGAGTTCTTCTACCTGATCTAGGTGTTCTGATGTCCAGGAGTTCTTGCTGTTAACGGATGATACTTCATGGGCATTTCTGTTGAGATCTTTTTTCTCAGAAACCAATTCCACTTTACCCTGCCTACATTTGAAAATGAATCATTTAACTCATTTCTTCTATCTCTTTCTTTGCAGTCCATCAATTTTATAACAGAAAACAAACACTACACCCACTATTGCAACTAGGAATGATGACTGGCATTATTTTTATATGTCACCACACAATATTATTGTTATTATTTTTTCCATAATAATATAAAGGTAATAACCCTTAGTTATTTCAATCATTTCTAGTTAAAGTAGTACTAAATAAAATTAAATTCATAGTACTCTTCTAGATTCAGAAATTGGAATAATTCTTTTTTTTTTTTTTGGTAGATTGCATTATTGGCCCTGTTCTTCACCTATCCCCCCTTTTTTAAAGATTTTATTTATTTGTCAGAGAGGGAGAGCATGAGCAGGGGGAACTGCAGGCAGAGAGAAAAGCAAACTCCCCGCTGAGCAAGGTTTCCAATGCAGGACTCGATCCCAGGACCCTGGGATCATGACCTGAGCAGAAGGCAGATGCTTAACCGACTGAGGCACCCAGGCATCCCAGAAATTGGAGTCATTCTAAATACCATTTTAGAATATGATAGCATATTAAAGGTGTATAATTATGTAGAAAAAGAACTGGTTTAAAAAACTGGATTTAAAAAACTGGATTTTGGGGGGTGTTCTTGGGGGGTCTCATTTCTGCACAATTGTGAGCACTGGCTGCCTTGTTTGAATATCTTTTCTAGAATGTCTGTATAGAAAACAGCCTTGGAGTACAGAAGCAGTGTCTCCTTCTGGAGTGAAGGAAAGACTTGTTTACTGTTCAGTATAATAGAGAGCATGTCTCTCTCTGGGGAAAAGTCCTGGCAAGTCAACTACCATAATAAAAGATGTAGGTTCCCTAAGCCTGTGGTTGTTCTCCAAAATACAATGTGCAGACATCGCTGGGCCCCTTTGTGTTGCCCTGTGAGAGTTGTGTACTCCGGCTGTGCTGTTGCTAAGAGCAATAGGGGTTTTTTTCCTCTGAGCCAGAAGTCTTATGTCTTCAGTCAGTATCCATAAAACTGTGGCAGAAAAACTGGTTAGCTTGCAAGTAGGGTAATGTCTCAGATCCTTCTAAGTTATTGACAAAAAGATCTAAGAAAATTTTAATGTACATTTTAACACATAGATACATGTTTGGAGTGAATTAGTGAAGTGGGGGGAGAAAAAGAGAAATGAAGAGGAAATGCTAATAGGGATAGGATTTTATGATTTTTAAATTCCACTTCTTTTTGTCTTTCCATGTTTCTACAATCCATCTGTATATAAACAGAAAAAAAATCAATGTTTCATAAAAATAACATGCCAGGTATACCATAGTTTATTGCCAATGTGAATTATATTTCTTTTAAAATGGTAGTTTCAGTGTTTTCAAACTTAGGAATATAGAGAAGTTATTAATTTTTCTGTATTCTTTTACATCCTATTGCTTTACAGCATTCTTATTTGTTACAAGGGTAGCTGATTCTATTGTGTTTTGTTGGTATAGAGTATTCCCATCTACTAATAACTTTAGAAAGGAGGACTCAAAGTTAGCGGTGTTTGTAGATGGTAGTAATACATAATATAATGTTACTAAAGTGTATTATATAATATTCCTATATAAGCTATGTATCATATATGCCTTCTTTGTTGTCTATCAAATTTATATGTATTTTATATACACGTTTCCATTGCATATTTTACTTGGGCAAAATTTCCAGATAAAAATAACTACTAATAGTGATAACAGGTTTCCTTACCTTGATTCTGATTTCAACAAGAGTAACTTGGCTGTTGTATTGTTAATTAAGTGAAAACCATTGATTAAGATATGCATTATCATCTTAAAAGTGTTTCCTTTTTTTTGTAGTTTAATAAAGTTTTATTTTGTCCTTCTATTTTTTGAGCTGAGTTTTGGATTTTGTACTGGGTTGAATAGTGTCCCCCCCACCCCCGCCAAAATCTATATCCACTCAAAATCTCAGAATGTGACATTATTTGGAAATAGGGTTTTTGCAGATGCAGTTAGTTAAGATGAAGTCATGCTGGGAGGGGAAGAATGAAGGGGGGGAATCGGAGGGGGAGATGAACCATGAGAGACAATGGACTCTGAAAAACAAACTGAGGGTTCTAGAGGGGAGGGGGGTGGGGAGATGGGTTAGCCTGGTGATGGGTATTAAAGAGAGCACGTTCTGCATGGAGCACTGGGTGTTATGCACAAACAATGAATCATGGAACTACATCAAAAACTAATGATGTAAGGTATGGTGATTAACATAACAATAAAAATTTTTTTTTAAAAGATGAAGTCATGCTGGACCCTTCCTCCCTCAACTTTCATATTTAATACATTGGCATGTTATAGTTCAACCTTCAAAAGTCTAACCACTAGACTACAGTCTAACCACTACATCCAGCAAAACAAACAAACAAAACCACCATAGACCAAGCCACCATGATCACACAGCCTTCTTAGCGGTTCCTCTGCTTTCAGACTTACCTGCCTATTGGAAGTGGCCTTCCAATAATGAAATACAAACACTGTTACTCTTATGTTTGAATGATATTAATGGTTTTATATTATATTTAGAATAAAATCCAAACTATTACCATGGCCAAGAAGATGTTTAAAATCTGGCTTCTGCCAATGTCATCAACCTCAACTCCTGCCACCATGTCTCTGGATTACTGAACTCTCAGCTCCACTGGCCTTCTTCCTATTCCTCCAACACACTTTCATTCCTCAGGTCCTTACATTTGTTATACCCTCTGCTGGAAATGCTGTTCCCTAGATCCTTGCATGGGTGGTTCTGTCTTGGCATCCAGGCCTGTGCTGTAATATTACCTTCTTGGGGAGGCTTTTCCTGACCATTTCAACTAACTCAATCTCTCTAATATCACTATCTCTCTTCATTGTTATTTTTCTTATCACCTTATCACTCTCTGAAATTATATTTTTGTTACCTTACTTATTCTTTGCTTGAAGCTTACTGAGTTCAAGAACCTGCTCTTTTTTGCTCATGGCTGTCTCCAGCAAGATGTCAGGCACATAATATACATTCAGTGCGTGTTTGAATGAATGAATGAACGTCTATATAGACATGTCTAATTTACATATTCTAGATGCAGCACATAGTTTTTCTTGCCGCGATCCATGCTTACCTATTTCATGTTTCAGAAACCACGTTGCTTGACTTTTGCTGCATAATAAACCATCCCCAACAGTGTGTTAACACAACCACTACTGTATTTAGCTCATGATTTTGTGAGTCTGGGCCAATTCTACCAATCTCTGTATCCGTGGTCAACCTGCTGAGTGGCAGTTATTGGCTGAGGTGACTCAGTTTTCCTCCATTCCTTGTCTCATCCTCCCAACAGCCTAGCTTGGGCATTTTAACATGATGTCTCTGGGATCCAAGGGCAGCAAGTACTTGTCAGGTCTCAAGTTGGGTTACATTGTCCCAGTGGCCAAAGTAAGACACATGTTCAAACTCAGATTCAGGGTTTAAAGGTGTTATCTATGGGAATGGTTACAGGGAGATTTGAACAAACTGGGAGATATTACTGAAATAATCTACCACAGGTGGAAAGCCACCATAGCCTATGTATATTTGTTTCCAATAGTATAATTTTCCTGGATTTGTGGGCTACTGGTGACTAGAAAGTGAAATAATGTAGGAGAATGTGGAGAGTGAAAATTTTCTTGCTCTCAGAAAGGTATTGAGTCCCAGTAGATAAATGACCATACACCTCTGGTTGGAAAGTGTAATGGAATCACAGTGCGATGGTCAACCTCTCTTCCCACCCCACATTCTCAGTTCAGCTATCTGCCTCAATGTCCCATTTGTGTCTGGTTATTATAACATCCTTCTGAAGTTTGGAAGATTATAAGTAATTTTCCTAGATTGCCAATATTTTCAATCCTGGATTCTGTGTATTTCCTTTACTTGTTCAAATGAAAGGGAGGTAAGGGTGAATCCATCACTGTTGGCTCCATCATCATAACCCTGTTGTGTCTTCCAAATTTTTCTTTACTTTATACTAAAACTGTGCCTATATTCAAATCTATAAATATTTGTCAAGTGTCATTTTCTTTGGTATAGATTGTGGGGAAATATGGTTGAAATAAGATAGTCCCTATGATCGGTAACTCATTATTTCACAGAAACAATATCTTGTATTTCAGGATGAAAGTTTCTTGGGGGTGCTGGCCTAGGTCATGTGGTTCTGAGAATACATTTAGTTTGATCATTAAGATAAAGTGTATTCTTAAAAAATTCTAATTCTCTTTGTCACTCTCTCTCTCATCTCATACCCCCTCCCAACTTAAAGAGTCTTCTGCTAAGAGTAAGCCCACTTTCAAAGTCCTTCTTTCTTCATTTACTTTCACAACCTCATCTTGAAAACTTTTTCCACCGACGTTTTCCCAATTAAGCATCTCTCCTACCAAGTGTTAAAGAGTAACACAACACTAACATGTATTGGAGAGTAAAAAAACTCTTTGATAACTTATGACAAGTTCAACTGACAAAGGTCCAGTGATTTCAAAATCTATGCCTGCTGCAGACTTTGTTGTGTTTTTTTACCTTCAAATTGTTTCCTTTCCCAGGGAGTTGTTTTTAAAAGACCTGAATTTTATCATTCTTCTCTGTGTTTCGAGTGTTAGTGTTTTAATACTTTAATGATATATGTGGAAGACTTTATTCTGAATTCAGTTCTAAATGCAAATTATTCTTAAGTACTCTGTCTTGACTAACATCACTTAATGTTAAAATCTGGTTCTACTACATTTTTAGAAAAGATTTGAAGACACAGGTGATCTTAAATTTGCTGTACTGTGAGAGCTCTGTGATCTCTAACCAGAACGACTTGTAACATTTTGTTCTTCTAAATAGCCGGCAATCAAATGGTGACTGCCTACTCTTCCTGACTAAGCTAAAAAGAAACTTACTGCTTCATTTAATTTTGCATTTATCATTCAACAAATATTTATGGAACCCCTGAAACAGGCCAGGCATTGGTCTAAACCCTGAAAATACAAAGACGTATAATACAAAATGTCCTACTCAGGAAGATCGCATCCTTGTGATGGAGATAGACAAGTAAGCAAAGAGTTAATAGCCCATGCTGTAACAGGATCATGAAATAGCATCTCTGGGGAAACAGAGGAGGAGGTGAAAGCAAAGGAAGAAGTGATTTGGTGAGATATAACAAGTTAACTATAGAAAAGGCCAAGAAAAGACCAAGTGAGAAGTGAGGACAAAACTGAGTTAAGAACTGGAAAGTGCTAATGGTGATCAAACAGGAAAGCTGGAAAAGTATTCAACTGCATCCTAGAGAATCTGGGGGAATGATCTGTTTCTTTGAATCTTCAAACACTTTCTGCAATATTATGTTCCATTTGAAACACTTGAATCATGACTGCTAGCCTACATGCAAACACATTCTTCCATGTCCCTGTGAGAAATAATTCTACCCCTAGCCAAGAGCCTAGCATTCCAGAAACTTAAGCCATGATACAGAAATCCAAATTCAATTCAACACCATCTGCATAACCAGCTGTTCACCTCCCATATTTCCTTCTTTTTTCATGTACCACATGTTCATGGGAAAAAAGAAATTATGAATGAAAATGTTATCTGTGCTTTGAAGTCCTACATTTTCATAACCCCAAAGTCATCCACTGATGTTCTCTGACAGCGTTGTTTCCGCACCTGGAGAAGCAGATTATATTTCCTTGGGGCAGGACTCAGGTATTTGGTAACTTTTAACAAGGTCTTCATACTAAGATCCATGTGTCTGGCGATTTGCTGGAATCGTTACATTCAGCAAGCCCCTTGGCAGTTGGCAGGCACTCACCAACCACATCAGTTTCTGAGTCAGGCTCTTCTTTTTGTCCTATGCTTCTTTTCCAGTGACTTCTGTGACGTCCTGTTCACACATCTATTTATTCATCCACAAACATTTGCCTAATGTCTATTACATACTCAATAGACAACATACAACCAACATATCTTTCAAGTATTGTCAATTGTTCAAAGGATTTCTTTTTCCTCTTTTACTCCCCTTGGCCACTGAAGGTAATAAAAGTATCTAACTTATAGGGCATTTTTAAGTACTAAATGAAATAGTGCAAGTCAAAGACTTAAAACACAGGCTGGTGGGGCACCTGGCTGCCTCAGGTGGTAGAGCATGCGACTCTTGATCTCGTGATCATGAATTCAAGCCCCACTTTGGGCATAGAGCTTACTATCAATCAATCAGTCAGTCAATCACAGACTGGTCCATAGTAAGTATGCATTATGTATTTGCTATTAATATTATAATAATGTCAAAAAACAGGATTAATACATAGGCCATAAATGTTATGACCCACAACAACACTTTTATGAACGTAACTAATTATAAGTATTCTTATAATTGTGCCTTGTCTATTTTGGCCACACATACACACAATTTAAACAATTACCCAGTACATTAGAATGGTGTTACAGCTTATAAATGATGCAATTTGGGTTTTTTAAAATGTATAGTTTATTAAACAAAATCCAGTTGGTCTAGGATTATATTTCCTTGTCATTATAGTCAACCATTGTGGGAACAAAGGTATGATTTGTTGCTTTGTTGGTGATTTATTTTTTTAAATATAAAGTTTCTTATGCCATGGAAACACAAAGAAGGCACAACAGTAAAACAGTAATATAGTATTTAATTAGATAAATCCTAAAATTAACCTAAAAATAATAAAACTATGTTGTTGAGAGGATTTTGAAAGACAAGGTTGAGTCCGATTCTGTGATTCATGCCAAGTAGGCATTCTGAAAGATAAAGAATCTAAACATCTCATCTCTCTGCTTCCTTTTCTATCTGTTCCAGAACAGTATGTCTTCAAAGCAGCCTGGCATAACATATTTTGTGCATAATGTCTATGTGTACCTTTTGTTGTCCCAGATAATTGCTGTAGAAACCTGTGCTTCATTATGATCCTCCAAAAAGTGCATTTTTTCCTCTTTTATTTTTGATCTATGATTTCCACAAATTAAAAAAAATATATGATTAAAAGTATTGCTTGAAGACTATGAACTTAACGTCAGAGGAGTCAAAGTCTTCTTCCCTTACCTGTCTTTTATCTTAAAAAAAAAAAAAAAAAAGATGAGAAGAATTAGGATCCTGGAGAAGTTATTGCAATATGGAAACATGTAAACATTTTGTAAGTTTATGCCATCAAGTTATCCTTGGGAGAGCCTATGGCAAGGAAGTTTTATTATGAGGGTTGTAGGACCCATTAATATGCTATAAGTCTCTCTACTACCCAGAGACCCTAAGCAACCAGGAACACAGGAACAAATTTCCTCTGTTAACACTAAATAAAATAGTGCATTTTATTTAATTTTAAAAGTCTGTTTTAGGGGCACCCGGTGGCTCAGTCGTTAAGCGTCTGCCTTCCTCAGGTCATGATCTCAGGGTCCTGGGATCGAGCCCCGCATCGGCTCCCTGCTCAGCGGGAAGCCTGCT
This sequence comes from Neomonachus schauinslandi, assembly GCF_002201575.2. Taxonomy (NCBI): domain Eukaryota; kingdom Metazoa; phylum Chordata; class Mammalia; order Carnivora; family Phocidae; genus Neomonachus; species Neomonachus schauinslandi. The sequence continues at coordinate 28,394,436 of NC_058403.1, read as the reverse complement.
TCTCCCTCTCCCACTCCCCCTGCCTGTGTTCCCTCTCTCACTGTGTCTCTCTCTGTCAAATAAATAAACAAAATCTTTAAAAAAAAAAAAAAGTCTGTTTTAAAAGTCCTCTGTTTTTTTAAATTTTAAAAGTCCTCTGTTAACACTAAATAAAATAGTGCATTTTATTTAATTTTAAAAGTCATTAATATCACAAAACGAGATTCAAAATTTGCTGGGGCTATCTGGCAAATTAATTGGAGGGGATTAGAAAAGTGAAATTACGGGGCGCCTGGGTGGCTCAGTTGGTTAAGCCACTGCCTTCAGCTCAGGTCATGATCCTGGAGTCCTGGGATCGAGTCCCACATCGGGCTCCCTGCTTGGCGGGGAGTCTGCTTCTCCCTCTGATCCTCTTCCCTCTCGTGCTCTCTGTCTCTCATTCTCTCTCTCAAATAAATAAATAAAATCTTTAAAAAAAAAAAAAAGAAAAGTGAAATTACATGAGGGTTTGTAGTTTTAAGAATGTGGGAAGTCTGTGAGCAAATGCCTACCTGACAGAGAGGAGAGAACAGGTATGTCTGCAGACTTGAGTCAGAGGCCTGTGGAGTGAAGGGCTGAAACAGAAACTGAAGGAGCTATCTTCAAGGACAGTTAGACAGTTGGGGTACAGGCTCTACTGATCAGATCCCTAGACAAAAAGTGAGGAGCCTTCGACTTGTTTCTGCCTGGAACACACATCTAATACCTCAAGGGTTTTTACACAATGGCCCCAATTAACCTTCAAAAGACTTATTAGCAAAGGTCAGCATTGTGTAACTCATGAGTCATGGCAGGTGTTATAGACTGAACTGTGCCACCCCCAAATTCATATACTGAATCCCTAACCCCCAGTACCTCAGAATGTGACTATAATTGGAGATGGGGGTCTTGAAAGAAGTGATTAAATTAAAGTGAGTCCATTAGGGTGGGCCCTCACCCAATCTGACTGGTGTCTTCATAGAAGAGGAAATTCAGACACATGAAAGAGACACCATGTACAGAGAAAAGAACATGTGAGGACATAGCAAAAAGGCAGCCTCTGCAAGTTAAGGAGAAAGGTCTCAGAAGAAATCAAGCCTACTGACACCCTGATCTTAGACTTTCAGCTTCCAGAACTATGAGAAAATAAATTTGTGTTGTTTAAGCCATCCTTTCAGCGGTGTTTTGTTATGGAAGCCCTAGAAAACTAATACACCAGGAAGTCAAAAGCATAGAGACTGACTGTAATGGACAGATTAGTTTAGAAACATACATGAAACAAACCCTGGGAGTATTCAGACATAAGTGAGAGAGAGCTGAGGCCCAGGAGTCCTTCAATTTCTTCATCAGTGGAAATAGCAAGGAGAACCTCATAGGGTTTTTGTAAGGATTAAATGAATTGATATATATATATAATAAAAATACCTATAGTTTTTTTTTTAAAAAACTAATTAATTTGGAAAACTAATTAATTACAGGCATTGAATATCCTACTGTTTGTAAGTACAATTTTGTACTTAACAAAAATGAGGAAGTATTTCTCAACCCGAGCACATATATATATATAACATATATATATATAACATATATAAATAACATATATATATATAACATATATAACACATATGACATATATATATATGTGCTCGGGTTGAGAAATACTTCCTCATTTATATATATATATATATATATATGTTATTAAACTGTGTAGGAAGACAGTGATGTATGTGTTAGCTATAGGTATTTTTATTATTATTATCATTATGGGCAGACACTAGTCAAAATACTGACTCAGTCTTGACAAAAATTCTTAGATGACTGAGACATGGTGAGGTAAGTTTAGCTACTCAAGTTCTCACCACCAGTATGTGGACCCAAGATTTGACCTTAAGCGTCACAGACCCATATATTATTGTTCTCCGTAGAAACTAATTTATTTATGATGCCAAATAGATCAAATGGAACACTAAACGCCAAACAGATCACTAAACAGAAGTTATATTTATGTTTACAAGATTTACATTAATCCAAGTGATTTCTCCAAGTGACAAATTTACAATTAAAAATATATATACTCACTCATTTTACTACTGCAGTCTGAGAAGTAGAGAATGATACTAGTTAGACAGTGTATTGAAGCAATAGGCTTCTCTTTTTTTCTAAAAACATAGTATCTGTTAATAATAAGTAATTAAGGGAAACATTCAAAGATAAACATTTGATTGAGATAAACAGCTTTTAGAATATATTCAGAATGTGGAGCTCCTGGATGGCTCAGTTGGTTGAACATCTGACTCTTGATTTTGGCTCAGGTCATGAACTCAGGGTTATGGGATCAAGCCCAGGCTCTGCACTCAGCACGGAGTCTGCTTGCCCCCTCTCTCCCCTCCCCCCACTTGTGCTTTCTCTCTCTCAAATAAAATAAACTCTTAAAAAATATATATATATTCAGAATGCTTTACCATATGTTCTTTAATAATTTTCTGTATTTTTGATTTTAAAAATTTATTCAGGAAGTAGAAATATCTGAATCCCAGATTGAACAATGCATTCTTTTAGAAGTTCTTTAATTCGCAAACAAGTTTTTATATCTGATGGAAGAAGGCATTTTATATTTCCTTTGATGTGCATGTGCTCGGGTTGAGAAATACTTCCTCATTTTTGTTAAGTACAAAATTGTATATGCAAAGTGGTGGTCTATGGAAAGAGAAAAAGAGAGAAAAAAATAACGATTAGTAAAAAGCAGCAAAGTTTACATTTTTTCCTCATGAACAGTAGGATATTCAATGCCTGTAATTAATTAGTTTTCCAAATGCAGAGACAAACCTTTGGCATCGTTTTCATTCCATCTCATTTGGCTATACCGGGATGAAGTAGACACAATATTTATGAAAAAGAAAAAACTCTCTGTGTTTCAATTTCTTCTCTCCCTGATGCTTCATTGGGATATTTACTTTATATGGGAGATATTTTTGGATACTGAAAGAGCTGAAGCCTGATCGCAATGCTTAGTGGCTGGGCCATTTTTTTCTACCGTGATAGCCACCATTAAAGAATGGGGCTTAACTGCATACACAGATTTTCTAATAATCTAATCAGTCCTCTTTTCTGCCTACTAAAGTGGAGATAATAATGAGTAAAGAATCTATATCTTGGAGAGATTGTATATTTAGCATTTGAAGACGCCTGAAAAGTCAAGTCACTGTGATGAATCAAGCATCTTGTCTAGTTTTTATCTTCCTGTTAATGTCTAAAAAAAAAAAAAAAAAACCTTAAAAAGGTAATCAAGTAGGATAAGAAAAGATGGGTTAAAGTTCAGGAAAGGAGCTAAAGAAAAATATGGTTGAAATAAATGGAAATTTCCTATGTGAGCAATAGCAACTTAGTCAAGGAAAAGGGGCAACTCAGCTGCACGGGGGCTGACAGCTCACCTTTGCTTGAAAAATGCATTGCTCTAGTTCAAGATGTACATTGCTCCCAGGCTCCTTCTAGCTTGGTTAGGATACCATCAAACAAGTTTTTTAAATATTCAACAGCTTTTTTAGGTTGAGTTATTCAATTTTCAAATAAATCAATTTTCTACATTTGTTAATGTGTTTAAAAGTAATAAAATATAGACATTCATTTTTTATTATAAAAACTGATACAGAATTCTACAGTGTCTTCCATTTGAAATAATAAAGGCATCTTGAAATTTTAATTTTAATACTATAACAGTAAATGTAAAATGGTAATATTTCAATCTTATAAGAGTTTTAGGTGTCAGCAAAAGTAGCTTTTTGTTATGTTATCAAAGATCATCAACCTCCCTTCTTTATTAAGAAGTAAGTGTGGGAATGACTTCACCACGTTTCCAAACAAATGTATATATAGTTACGTCAATTCTTTATATATCCTGCCATACCCCTAAATTACTGAATGTGCCTTCACTGTTCTAGATCTCCCTGATCCGCCGCATTTTTCAGTTGTCACAGTAGGACAAGTGTGTCATTAGACTTATTAATAGGTAAATTACCTCAGCCTTAATCATTGTATTCACATATTTACAATATAAAACAAGGCAAGTGTGTTTTTATTTCTTTTCCACAAGAAAAGCTCACAACCCCATTTCCATTAAGATATGTTCAATCAGTAATATAATAAATGCATATTTTTGAATTAAATATTCCATATTTTACAAAGTCTTTGCAAGCATGACAAGACAGTTCAGGCAGGTTTACAATGCCTACCCAAAGTTAATTTTCACCAAAATGTGTGAGAAAAATTAATTTTCTTGGTTTTTACATTGTGAAAAGCCTATCTACTTCCTCTGCCATGTTTCTGAGTTTGACATCATTTATTCTAGGTTATTAATAGTTCCTTCTCTCCAACCAATATAAATTTTTAAAAACTATAATTTAGAAGAAAACGGTGTTATATGTTCAACCACCACGCAAAGATTATTATATGCTGATTTTTTAATTTCAAAAAGAGCACTGAATATTGCATTTCTAATGTTTTACTTACCACAAATTAGTGAAATGAATACATTACTTTGATAAAGTATCTAAATAATAAAAGAAATCTAGTGATAAAAAAACTCTAAGATTCAGACACAATTCATTTGTTTTATTTTAATCCATCTATTATTCCAAATTATAAGACATACATATACTTAAGTAAGTATATGTATAAGACATACATAAACTTATTTGAAAAAGCTCACAGGGCTTTTGTACAATATATCACCACATCCAAGCTTATAATTTTGTTTTTAAAAGTTATTTAAGGTTCTGAGCACTAATCCAAGTTGCATGTTCCCAGCCAGATGAGAAAAGCCAGTATTTCACAGGTCCCTGGGGAAAGTACATGGGAGGTTCTTGCCTCAGTAGTAGGAGTAATTAACCCTAGGTTTAGGGTTACTCTGGGCCTGCCTAATAAATTTTGAAAGCAGGACCTGAAAGAATCAACCTATTTATAAGAACTTAACATCTTCAGAATAAACCTGAAGAATATTTACAGAAATATAAAAATATAGAGCACCCAACATAATAAAATGCACAAAGTGTGACAGCTAATCAAGAGTTACCAACATGCAAAGAAGCAGGAAAATGGGCCCATCTGAGGGTCACCATTGAAACCAACCCAGAACTAGCACAGATGAGAGAATCAGCAGAGGACATTAAAAGAGTTATTATAACTTTACTCCAGGTGTTCAAATAGTTAAATAGAGATATAAGAGATATAAAAAGATCCTAATCAAACTTCCAGAGGTAAAAACTACCATGTCTGAAATGAAAAATACCATGCATGGGATTAATAGCAGATTAAACATTGCAGAATAATAGTGAACTTGAAGCCATAGCAACAGAAACTATTCAAAATAAAATACAGAGAGAAAATGAAATTTAAAAATTAACAGAGTATCGGGGAGCTGTGACATAACCTCAGGCAGCCTAATGAACTTGAAATTGGAGTCCCCAAAGGGAAAGGAGAGAGAAGGGACTTGGAAAAATATATTTCAAAAAATAATTATGATTTTAGATGAAATTTGATGAAATCTATAAACCTATGGGTCCAAGAAGGTCAACAAATGCCAAACACAAGAGGTATGAAGAAAATTACAAGTCACATCATAACCAAACTGCTTAAAATCAGTGGTAAGGAGACAATCTTAAAACCAGCCAGAAAAAAAAAAAAAAAAAAGGCATATAATCTTCACAAGAACAAAGGAAGGAGAGTAACAGATTTCTCATTAGGAGCAATTCATGGTAGAAGACAGTCCAGCAACATCTTTAACTAACTGAACTTAAAAACAAACAAACAAACAAAAACCTGTCAAACTAGACATCTATAACCAAAGAAATGATTTTTCAAAATGAAGGCATCCTAAAGACTTTTTCAGATACACAAAAGTTGAAAGAATTCACACCCAGCAGACCCACACTACCAAATAAAACAAAACAAAACAAAACAAAAGCCAACCAACCAAACAAAAAACCTTAAAGGAATTCCTTTAGCCCAAAGGTAAATTATACCACATAAAAATATGCAACCACTTAACAGTTCTGAGAAGTGCATCAGAAATAGTGACTTTTCCTAATCATTTATATCCCTTTAATAGATTAACTCTTTAAACAAAAATGATATACTGTATTATGGAGTTTTTAGCATATGTACAAGTAAAATGTATGCTAACAACACAAAAGCTAGGATGGGAGAAATGAAATTATTCTACTGTAAACACTCTCATGTTAAATGTGAAGTGGTAAAATTCACTTGAAGGTAGACTCTGATAAATTAAGATTATAATATGAACCCCAAAGAAACCACTAAAATAATCAAAGAGTTAATAATAATAATAATAATACCACCACAGTAGGGAAATAAAATGTAATCATAAGACTACTCTTTATCCAATAGAAGGCAGACAATGACAAAACTGGGAACGAAAAACAGATAGGACAAATAGAAAACAAAATGGTAAGATGATAGTTTTAGGCCGAACCACATCGATAACCACATTAAACTAAATGATGTAGGGCGCCTGGGTGGCTCAGTTGGTTAAGCGACTGCCTTCGGCTCAGGTCATGATCCTGGAGTCCCTGGATCGAGTCCCGCATCGGGCTCCCTGCTCGGCGGGGAGTCTGCTTCTCCCTCTGGCCCTCCCCCCTCTCATGTGCTCTCTCTCATTCTCTCTCTCTCAAATAAATAAATAAAATCTTTAAAAATAAATAAATAAATAAATAAAAATAAATAAATGATGTAAATATCCTCAAAAATGGCAGAAGCCATCAGCATCATTCACCATTTGAGAAATCCAAATTAAAAACACAATCTCTATACACCTATTAGTATAGGGAAAACAAAAACCAAACAACAAAAACACTGGGGAAGGTGCAGTCTTTGATGATGCAGGAGAGCAATGGAACCCTGCTAAATGCCAGTGGGAATGCAAAATGTACAGTCACTTTGGAAACAGTCTGGCAGTTTCCTCTAAAGTTAAACATACACTTAACAGTATGACCCAACAATTTCACTTCTAGGTATTTATCCATGAGAAATGAAAACTTACGTTCACATAAAAACCTACATGCAAATATTTATGTTGGCTTTATCCATAGATAGATATCATAAACTGTGAAAGAACCATATGTCTTCAAACTGGTGAGTGGATAAACGAACTGTGGTATATACATACAATGGAATGCTATTCATCAATAACATTTCATTGGTATAAGCAACAAAATGCATCAATTTTGAATGTACGAAGCTAAGTGAAAAAAGCCATACTGAAAAGCTACATACTATTATGATTCCATTTATATAATGTTCTGGAAAAGGCAAAACTAGAGACAGTGGTTGCCAGGGGGTAGGAGTGGGGTTGAAAATAAGGGGGTAGCACAAGGCAGTTTTTGTCATTGATGGAAATGTCCTGTATGTTCAATGTGATTGTCGTTATATGACTTTATGAATGTATCAAAACTCATAGAACTATATACCAAAAAGAGTACTTTTTACTGTTAAGTGTTAAAAAGCAGCTTTAGTCCAACTTTTCTCAAGAAGTCATCCCAGGTCACCTCCACTGTGAATATTCCTCTCAAGTCCCTAAGTTCAAAGGCCCTACTCTACTGGAAACGCCCTGAAGGAGAACTATGCTGTAGTGTCTATCAGAGTTTGCTACAGAGATAATTACTAGTTGAATGCAGACACAGTTTATCTGGACCATAAGGCATCACATTTTTAAAACTCACATTCCCAATAATTTGGCAGTGCTAATTCTCATTAATTGCACATTATCTGTATGGACAGATTTAAATAGGAAAAGCAACTAAACGGTTATGGCAATTATCTAGGTAATTAAACTTAGAGTATACATTTCATCCAAGCATCTGTTAGCATCCGCAGCCAGCAGGGAATGTTAAGAGTTTTGCTAACCATCCACAAAATGTGTTTTAGGTTTCTTCCCGCCCCCTCTCCCCCGAGTAGAAACAACTGCATTTAAATTTTGCAAATTTAGTAAATTTTCATTGCCTATCCACTGTTTAGATTTTACATAAAAATTGAAATTACATGCATGCTTATTTTTTGCTCTATAGCATATTCTAATTAATTTACCCTATTTTTTCCTTATTAACCAATGAATGAACTGTGTACAATAGCTGTCTATGCAAAAATGATTAAGAAGAAAAAAAAAAAGAAGACAGAGTCGCATATAATAGTGGATACATCTGTCTGCCTTTTTCCCCTTTCCTTTCCCCTTATAACAAGGGACTTTTTAAAAGGGAGAAATGCATGGAGAAAGCAACCACTGTCTGTAGGCTCACCAACAACCTGTATCAAGGTGTGACCATCATGTGCTGAGGTGGATGTTCCTTCCTCCTTGATGTTCCTTCTATGAATATAGAACAGGGAAAATGTTTACTGTGCAGATAGCTTTCTATGCATCGATAGTCAGTATTTATGATAAGCAAGCATTGGGGGGAAGAAAAAGCACCAAAATGCCTAACAATAAAGGAAAGACTAATTTGAATATTCTCCAAAAGGTGGAATATAATGGCAGCCATTAATTTATATTTTGGAAGAAAAAAATGCTTCTAATCAGGTCCATGGTATGGCACAGCTCCAAGTACATTATGTTCACCTTGTTATCTACGTGAACAGTGATGCCAGTACCTCCTGCAGTGAATAAACTGCACGATCCTACACAGAAAGCCAGCTTATAATTTAATGTAAATAATTAGATTCATGATTCACTTGTAACATGTGTGATGATAAGTAAGCATGACAAAATATTAACAGTGACAGCTCCCGGTTGTAGCATTACATTTGAATTAAATTTTCCAAATACTCCATAATGGGAATAAATCACGACATTAGTTAGTTAGTAAAAAAAGTGTTTATTACTATCAAAATAAGAGCAACTAAAAGAAAAGAAAACAACAACACTAAAAACCCAAGAAAAGTCTGGCTTCAAATCATTGCGAAGGCACTTTTCCGCTGAGAAATCTTAGACTTGCTATATAAAGCCTCTCAGTTTCTGTTCCTTTACTAATAAAACCAAGAAAATACTTACCTCAGAGAGGTGTTGCAAAGGTTGCAAAAGCAGTGTCTGGGATGTAGTAAATCTAAACACCCTTAACCACTATTATTCATCTTGAAAATGGTTTACTAAGTGTTGAAACTCTTCAACTAAATGCAATGCTAAATAACTAGGGCAGTTAACAGGAAGTAAGTAAGGCATTCGGGGCAAAGCTACAAAATTGTTGATTTAAATATTTAATTAATTTGAAAAAGGACAAAATGTCTAAAGTTATACATCAACCCTCCATGATATATTGGAGTAAATTACTTAAGAGGTTACTACAATGTTCAATCTCAAGTTGTCTTATCAGGCAAAATATTATATTATAGCGATCCAGAACAATAAATACAACCACTTAAAAAAAACCTAACTTACCCCAAAATCGTTCGAAGTATTCAGATCTTGAAAAATCTGAATTTGAGTGATCCAGCTTAGCTATTCATTCATTGCCTTCATTCACAGGTTAACTGCATCAGCCAATCAAAATTATATTGAGGGTTTTTTTTTTGTTGTTAAATCAATACCCAACTTCAGTAAGATAAATTACAAGCCAATCTACTTTTTTTTTTTTAAGATTTTATTTATTTATTTGACAGAGAGAGACACAGCAGAGAGGGAACACAAGCAGGGGGAGTGGGAGAGGGAGAAGCAGGCTTCCCACCGAGCAGGGAGCCCGATATGGGGCTCGATCCCAGGACCCTAGGATCATGACCTGAGCTGAAGGCAGACGCTTAACGAGTGAGCCACCCAGGCTCCCCCAAGCCAATCTACTTTTAATTAATGTTTTGCCTGATTTATCAAAATATTTTCAGTCTTTCTGTAGTGTCCTGTTATTTTTTTCACCTTACAGGTAATATTATCTTCTCTGGTAATACTACCTTTAACATTCTTCATCCTACTCTTAATATATAAACTTTGATCAGGGACCCTGGGTGGCTCAGTCGTTAAGCATCTGCCTTCGGCTCAGGTCATGATCCCAGCGTCCTGGGATCGAGCCCCACATCGGGCTCTCTGCTTGGCGGGAAGCCTGCTTCTCCCTCTCCCACTCCCCCCTGCTTATGTTCCCTCTCTCTGTCAAATAAATAAAATCTTAAAATATATATATATATATATATGTATATATATAAACTGATTGAATTTGGTCCCATCTTGTCACAGAGTAAGCATAAATCAAAGGACTTATTTCCCTGGCCAATCAGAATAATCTACTTCCCTGGCCACAGTATGAGGTTCAAAGGTATGCACTTGCCCAGTCAAAGTCAGTGACATGCAAAGAGACTTTAAAACTTTCTCCACCCATCCTCATGGGATTTGAATTTGGAATCAAGTAGCAGCCAAGTTGGTATTGGGACGAAGCAATGTGAATGGCAAAGCCAAGAGCTAGCACAGAAGTGCACTTGGTGCTTTGAATGCAGCTAAGCCAGGAGCCATTATCTTCTATGGGATTTTCAGATACATCTGGCTACGTGTCCCCTTTATCTTTCGGGATTTGTGGTTGGATTTTCTGTCTTTTGTAGTAGTAAGAGTTTGCTTGTTTTTCTGCTATACAACATCATGCCTATAGTAAATAATACTGCACTTTAAAATTTGTTGAGAGTAAATCTCATGTTAAATGCTCTTACCACAAAACAATAATAAAAAAAAAGATGGTTAGACAATATAGGGTGGGGGACAAGGGGGTGGGAGTTGGCCTCTTGCTTCACCTCTGAGCAGCAGGGGAAAGTTCTTTAATGAATAAACTATTCTGTGAAACAGGTAAGGTGGTGGTTTAATGTTTTGCCTTAATTGGTAAATGTCCATAGCTATTAGAAAGTGTATTTTGGGGGCGCCTGGGTGGCTCAGTCGTTAAGCGTCTGCCTTCGGCTCAGGTCATGATCCCAGGGTCCTGGGATCGAGCCCCGCATCGGGCTCCCTGCTCGGCAGGAAGCCTGCTTCTCCCTCTCCCACTCCCCCTGCTTGTGTTCCCTCTCTCGCTGTGTCTCTCTCTGTCAAATAAATGAATAAAATCTTTAAAAAAAAAAAGTGTATTTTGTTTACATCCTCAGACTAAAGAGGAAACTTTTTATTTTCTCTTTCCATATATAATATAGAGGGAGAAGACTTTATTCTGAGACAATATGAATTCTTTACATTTAAGTACCAGAAACAGAAGATATAAAATTACAACCTCTAAATTTCTCTGTTTATACTCACCTTCCTTATGCTCAGAGAGGTATTAATGGGGGAGACTAAGGGGATATGATGGTGCAAAAAGCTTGGCCCCTTTAAAACTTAGCTTTTGGGAACTACAAATATATTTTGCATTCTTACGATTAGTAGAGGCTTTTCATCTTTAAGATAATAAATACAAGGGGTGGGGAATAAATAAATATTGTCTTAAAAAGGTAATAAATACAGAGATCAGTTGAAGAATAAAAATCTTGAGCTCTAGTCCTTCAAACATGACCCCCTTATGTGTGTCTGTCTGTCTGTCTCTCTCTGGTATACTTTGGTGGGGAATGATGTTGCTAATATTCCTAGCTGAAAATTTCCATATATTTTGTATTTTTTTGTAGGTATTTCAATCAAAGACAAAGAACAGTAAAATTATTCCTAGATTTTTTCCATTATAATGACATCTTACTTAGTGATTTTTGAGTGACTATTTTCATGCCAAAAGTTACAAAATAATTTTCACTTCAAAGAATCTTTCTAATTCTCCTCTTTTTATTTTTTTAATTTTTAAAAAGACTTCATTTATTTATTTTAAAGAAAAAGAGAGAACAAACAGGGAGAGGGATGGGGGGAGAGGGAGAAGCAGGATCCCTGCTGATCAGGGAGCCTGATGTGGGGCTTGATCCCAGGACCCCAGGATCATGACCTGAGCCGAAGGTAGAGGCTTAACCAACTGAGCCACCCAGGTGCCCCCCAATTCTCCTCTTTTGTTATAGACCTTGTCTAAATGCATATTCTTATAATTTATTATTTTTATTCTCCAAAAATTCTTATTTACTATGTGCAACATTCATAGAAAGGTAATTAGGGAATCAAACATATAAATACAAAAACATAAAGAGAAGTAAAAAGAAAGCTCCACTGTCAGCTAAAGAAGAGAGATTTCTAGCAATCCACAAACCCATTGCTATTGGCTCTCAGTTGAAACTCATGGTTGGAACAAACCACATGTCACATATCCAAATAGACAAATGGTCAACTCATTAAAGAGGTCTTAGTGGTTCTTAGTGCTTTCACAGAGGTGTTTTTGTGGGAATATGAATCCTGCCATGGTGAACATGTACATCAATACTGTGGGGACAAGGATAGTAGGAAAACCTCTTCAGTTATGAGAACATGGAACTAAGAAAAGCATATTAAATAGACTAAGAAAAATACCGCTGGAGTCTATCATCTTCAAAAAAACCCATCAAGTCATGATGTGGAATGGAGATATTTGTGATATAACAGACAAACCAAGACATATGATGGTAAAATTAAAATGTAGAGTCAGATTTTCCTCATGCTGTTATTGTACATATGCTAGAGCTTCACTTCTGTCAATATATTCTTGGGGTTGAATTTCCAGTGATATGTAGAATCTTAGATACAATAAATGAAAATGGGCTTTTTTTCTCTTCCCAAATAAAAATAAATTTAAGAGAAAGAGAAAAATCATTGAAAGTCATGATGACTTCTATCTTCTATGACCATATGCCTCGTTATAGAGTTTTCAGCCACTGAACCCCATCTAAAGAATTGTATAAAAGGAATCTCAACCACTCTGTAAATATATATGTATATATAAGAAATTATCAATCAACTTCTAAGGCAGATACTTGTCTCATTTTTTTTTTCATTTTTATTGTGTCTAATGAAATGATTGTGTTTTTTCTTTGCTTAGGTGATGTGATTCCAAACTAAGTTTCATTCAAACTAATTTTCATTTTTAAAAAAGTGCATCTTGCACCTTTTAGATATTCTAACATTTATGTAAAATATAATCTGAAATACACAATAAACAGATATTTGAATACATAAACTTTTTTTTTTTAAAGATTTTATTTATTTATTTGACAGAGACACAGCAAGAGAGGGAACACAAGCAGGGGGAGTGGGAGAGGGAGAAGCAGGCTCCCCGCGGAGCAGGGAGCCCTATGTGGGGCTCGATCCCAGGACCCTGGGACCACGACCCGAGCCAAAGGCAGACGCTTATCGACTGAGCTACCCAGGTGCCCCTTGAATACATAAACTTTTAAAACATTTCTTAGCAGACCAATATTTTCAAGTTTAAAAGATTATAAACTGAAATCAAAATTTATTTTTCTTACCTTTCTGGATATGTAAGTGACTGTAACATGATACGCTGGATTTTGTATCTGCCTGTGATAAATTGCCAATGTGAGCTCTGAGAATATGCCAAACCAATGCTTGAAATATTTACAACATCATTTAAAAATTGAGCAAGAATCTTGACTTCTTGGAGCTCATTAAATGATCTGTTCTTCCTAAAGAGAGAATTTAATATGCTCAGCATATTAGTAAAATATAATTTAACTCTAAAGTCAATGTAATGTTAACAATGCAGGATAGAAAGAATAAACTTAAAGGAAAAAGGCCAAACAATAACATATTTGTTAAAGTATTTATTAAAATAATTTAAAATACAACCCAGCAATTGCACTACTAGGTATTTACCCAAAGGATACAAACATAGTGATCCAAAGGGGCACTTGCACCCCAATGTTTATAGCAACAATGTCCACAATAGCCAAACTATGGAAAAAGCCCAGATGTCCATCAACAGATGAATGGATAAAGAAGATGTGGTGTGTGTGTGTATAATATATTACATATATATATATGTATACATATATATATATATGTATACACACACAATGGAATATTACTCAGCCATCACAAAAAATTAAATCTGACCTTTTGCAATGACATGGATAGAACTAGAGGGTATTATGCAAAGTGAAATAAGTCAATCACAGAAAGACAATCATCATATGATCTCACTCATATGTGGAATTTAAGAAACAAAACAGAGGATCATAGGGGAAGGGAGGGAAAAATAAAATAAGACGAATCAGAGAGGGAGACAAACCATAAGAGACTCTTAACTACAGGAAACAAACTGAGGGTTGCTGAGGGGGAGGGGGTAACTGGGTGATGGACATTAAGGAGGGCACGTGATGTAATGAGCACTGGGTGTTATATGCAACTGATGAATCACTGAACTTTACCTCTAAACTAATAATATACTAATTAATTAATTAATTGAATTTAAATAAAATAAAAATTTTTAAAAACTAATTTAAAATAAGTTAAAACAAAATTAAAAAATAATACGTGCGTCTCCATACAAAATTATTTGGGGGTATTTTTTTGAGAAAAATGTGGGACATCTTGTCTTTCTGACTTGGGTATCTAGATTGTACATTTAAGATAAGAGAAGTCCTAGGTGCCTGGGTGGCTCAGTTGGTTAAGCGACTGCCTTCGACTCAGGTCATGATCCTGGAGTCCCGGGATCGAGTCCCACATCGGGCTCCCTGCTCAGCGGGGAGTCTGCTTCTCCCTCTGACCCTCCCCCTTCTCATGCTCTCTTTCTCATCCTCTCTCTCAAATAAATAAATAAAATCTTTAAAAAAAAAAAAAAAGATTAGAGAAGTCCCCTTATGCGTCTTTGTTTAGACACCTGAACAACTACCATAGTTCCCTGAATGGGCTGGATACTCAAATAATAATTCTTCATTGTTCTGTGCCATTTTACCAAATATTTGTGAATTAAAGGAATAATTATAAAAGCCTCAGATTCAAAAGGAAAAAATAAAGGTAGAATTTAATAAGTACAATTTTCTGAGCATTTACAGTGCATCCAGAACTGTAATAAAGTTTGACCTACTTGACCTTATTTAACTATCTTAACAACTCCCTTTATTAGGTACTATTAGTATTGCCATTAACAGATGAGAAAACTGAATATCAGAGCATATAAGAGCCTTTCCTAAGCTAGTGAATGCAAAGCCAGAATGCAAACACAGTCATGTCAATGTTCTTCATCACTCTACTCAAATTCCTCATCCTTGTTTGCCAGAAGTATGGGGGCCTGGAGTGGGTTAGATCAATATGAATCTGCTTAACTACCAAGGGAACTCCAAAGAAGGAAAAGGAGGAGGAGGAGCAGGATAAGTAAGAGGAGGAGGAAAGAAAAGGAGGGAGAGTGGGAGGAAGGGGGAGAGGAGAGGAGGAAGCAAGGGAAGAAGAGAGAAGAGAAGAAAAAGGAAGAGGAAAGAAAAAAAACATCTATTGTACTGGGGCACATGGGTGGCTCAGTCAGTTAAGCCTCTGACTCTTGATTTCAGTTCAGGTCATGATCTCAAGGTCGTGGGATCGAGCCCTGTGTGGGGCTCCACGCTCAGCAGAGTCTGCCTGAGATTCTCTTTCCCTCTGCCCCTGCTCTCACTCTCTCCCTCTCTCTCTCTCAAATAAATAAACAAATCTTTAAAAAAATCTGTTGTATTAATTTCCTCCTTCAAGGCAGCAATGATTTGCTTGAGCAAAGGCAACAATCACACGTAGAACAGATGAAGAGTATGTTCAACACTTGTGCCATCTTACATTTTTTCCCACCTTTTCCTCCTCTTGAGTCTTCAAAACAGCTAGGCCCAAAAAAAGGTTGTCATCACACTCCTCAAAGCCCATTTCTGCTCCTTCCAGGCACTATTACTCCTCCTCTCTCACGGAATATAGCATCAATGATCATATCTCTAATTTCTATCCAAGACCTTATCTGGGTTTCTCAGAGATACTTCAAAGTCAGTATGTCCAGATGGGAATGCGCTATCTTTCCCTACAATTTCACACCCACTTTAATGATTTCAAATACCAACTGTTTGCTCATGAGCACAAAATCTCTGCCTCTAGCTGAACTCTGTCTGCTGAGATCCAGACATACATATTGACTGTTATTCATTATGTCTACTTGGATCTCTCAAGGACGTCTGCAGCTCAGTAGGTTCAAATCTAAATGACATCTTCCCCAAAAACCATCTCTCACCAAAAAACAAAAGGAAACAAAACCCAACAGTTTACAAATTTCTTTATCATTTTAAATGGCTCTACCACCTATTACCCAAGCCAGACAATTAGGATTCACCCTTGATATCCCCTCTTTTAACTCCTACTTCCAATCCATCATAAATTCCTACTGACTATACCTATGAAATATCCTGAATCTGCTTTGAATCCATCCTCAGTTTCCATCTCCACTGCAAGCACTCAGGACACCATTGTTCCTTGCCTATATTCTTACAACGACATCCTGTCTTGTCCCTCATCAACCCACTGTGATCAAATTGTTTTTCCTAAATAAAGATCCAATCCCAGCTCCAACCAGACTGCCCCAACTAAAACACTTTAGTGGTTTTCTTTTGCCCAGTGAGTAAAATAAAATCCTAGAAATGCCCTGTAAGTTCTAGTTCTTACAGAATCTAGGGGTTTACTACCTCTCTCAAAGCTCTCTTGCTTTCCCTGCCTCCATTCTAAGACATTATAAAATTCCTTCAGTTCCTAAAATGGGTTCCCTTCTCCTTCAGGATCTATGCATTTATTGACCCTTCTGCCTGGAATATAGCAAAGCAGATGAATTCCTGCTCCTCATTTAGGTCTCAACTAATATGAAATGTCCTTAGGGAAACTTTTAATGACCTCACTATCCCCTATTTTATGTTTCCATACACACTATAATTTGCTTCAAGACATTTTTCAGATTTTATTTATACATTTTTATTTATTTTTGATTACTGTTATAGCCTTCATTAAGCTGTAACTTTAATGAGGGTAGGACCACGTCTATTTTTCTCATCACAGTATCCTCAGCACTTAGCACAGTCCCTAGCTCAATGCAGAAACACATTAAAAATTGTCTGAATAGAGGAATGATGAACATTATCATTTTATTTGTATTATGTATTTGTAAAGTCTATCGGCTGCACTGGACAGAAATTATGTAAAGACAGCAATCTAATTTGTCCAGAACTGTATCCCCAATTTCTAGTACAGTTACTGGCCTATAGAAGCTTTCAAGATATTATATTAAATGATTAAATTGGTTCCTCTCCACGACCTCCTGGCTCAGTAAATGGCACCATAACTTAAATGTTTGCCTCGAAACTGGTTTCTTTCCTTCAGTTTCATATATTTAATTTATCATAAAAACACATCTATTCTAAGTCCTAAAAACAAAACAAAACAATACAAAACAAAAAACATTTCCATGAATTTAGTCCAGGCCTCCATCATCTCTCACAGAAATTATTACAACAGTCACCTCTTTGGACTTGTGCCACTCTAATCTCTCCACTACTCATCCTCTGAGGGAACCAGAATGTCCAAAATTGATACCCCCTGTTTAAATTCCTATATTGATGTATTAATATATTTGGCATCGTATTACAATGTGTGAGTAATTTTAAGTGACATAAAAAATTATTACATTGTAACATTCAGTATAAAAATCAGGATAAGATCCTAATTTTGCTAAGTGAAAAAAAATAATGCACAGAGGTATGTACAAGAAGAAAGAGGAAGGAAGTGAGGAGGTAGAGGAAGAGAAGGAGACATAGATGTAGACCAAATAGTAAATGTGAACATGCCTGGATGATGTAATTATATATGATTCTCATTTTCTACTGTATGACACATTTTTTTAGAGTGAGCAAATATTCCTTTTCAATTTTGAAAAGGGAAACAAAAGGTCATTTAAAAGTCTCTGGCTTGGGCACCTGAGTGGCTCAGTTGGTTAAGCGACTGCCTTCGGCTCAGGTCATGATCCTGGAGTCCCGGGATCAAGTCCCACATCGGGCTCCCTGCTCAGCAGGGAGTCTGCTTCTCCCTCTGACCCTCCTCCCTCTCCTGCTCTCTGTCTCTCATTCTCTCTCTCTCTCAAATAAATAAATAAAATCTTAAAAAAAATAAAATAAAAAAATAAAAGTCTCTGGCTTCCCTAGTTTCTGAAACAGTTCAAATCCCGAAGCATGACCAAAGCTATTAGCAAAGAATTATTTAATAGAAAAACAATAAAGCCTATGGCAAGGCTTAAATGGAGAGATTTGCCATGAATATATCATCCATGTTTTATATTCCTTCATGAAAAATGCACGAAGTCAAGTATGTGGATAAAATGCATCAATATTTCACGGTGTTCTGCATAGACAAGGATGTTTATAAAGGGAATCAAGAATCACAATTGCATTGCCTTCTGAACAAGCTGGAAACAACTTCTCTCGTACTAGTCTTTGTGCTGTTACTGAACTCTGGTACTTTCCTATTTCCATGCCTTTGAAAGCACTCTCTCTCTGCCTTGACTGCAGTCTCTCTCCTTCAAATGCTTCCTTGCTTCTTCCTCTGTACACCCACAGCACGTAAGTATTCTGCTACTACAGAACTTATTACTCAGAGCTATAAATATGCATTAGTCTCCTCCAGTTTTCTGTGACTTCCTTGAGAACAATAACAGTGCTATTTTATCTTGAATACCCATTATTTGGTGAAATGCCTGAATAAGTTCCATTGGTGCTGAATAACACTGTTGAATAAGTGGATTCAAAAACCTAAGAAAGCATGTGTCTTATAAAAATAAATAATGGATCATACACATATGTGTGTTATATGTATGCACATATATACACTATTTTAAGTGATTTAAAGCAATAAACTATTATAAAATAAATATTATTATAACACTGTCAATCAGTGCTCAAAATTAAGTGGCAACAACTTAAGTTTCTCTTAATAAAATACGGGCCTTGGGGTGCCTGGGTGGCTCAGTCATTAAGCGTCTGCCTTCGGCTCAGGTCATGATCCCAGGGTCCTGGGATCGAGCCCCGCATCGGGCTCCTTGCTCCGCGGGAAGCCTGCTTCTCCCTCTCCCACTCCCCCTGATCGTGTTCCCTCTCTCGCTGTGTCTCTCGCTGTCAAATAAATAAATAAAATCTTTAAAAAAATATATGGGCCTTGATGTAAATGAAGAATTTGAAGAATCTGAAATCCTAATTTGATTTATTTAATATTCTTCTTTGGGTGACTGAGGGGAAGTTGAAGAAAAGGAAAAAAACAAAAAGAATTGATGCTCACTCATCACCAGTTCTATCCAACTACTAAATTATCTGCAATGCCTTTAATCATTTTAAGAAAATTAAAATTTTAAGGATCTAATATTAAAAATATGTTAATCTCAATGTTTAAAAAATTTTTCCTGACTTATAACTCAGAACATTATTTCCAAGAATGGCCTTAGTATCCCATGGTGAAGTAGTCTTTATGTCACTTCAGTACATAGGTTCTCAATATTTTATCATAATATACTTCTTTTACTATTATTTTTCTTTGTGGATTTCAAGGTTTTAAAGATTTATCTACAAAACAAACTTCATTTATTATGAGATATGACTACTTTTTATATTTTAATATCATTTTAGATTTTAAACAAAGGTTCATAATAATCCTGTAAAATTACATACATCACTTCCATTGTTTGCAATGCTGATGTGCAAATATATAAGCATGCAGAGACTTTTCCCTGGTTCGCTTTAGTGGTTGAACAAGTTTGGGCATCACGATGTATGCAAGTCTGAAGCCCATCACGCATCAGATTTAGTCAATTCAGGTACTGTAACCACCTAGACTATGACAATGGTAAAAACTGGATATATCAACTATGCTTCCTGAAATTCTAAAGAGGTCATCAGTAATCAGTCTAAACTTAAACCAAATTGTTCTGAGTCCAGGCACAATAAAATAAAGTGTATCTTTTATTTCATCACTAGACATGGTACCAGTGAGCATTTTGAAAAGTCACATTATTTAATAGATTTCTAGAAGTCTAGCACAGCAGGTTGGAAACTACAATTTTAATAGTAGCATACACCTTCATACCATTCTTTTGTTTAACAGGAAATGAATTTCTTACTTTGAGAATTTATTAAATACACAAATGTGCATTCAACAAATTCAAGCTGAGAACATTCTTTGAGATGATTAGATAACTTAAAAAATATGTATATATACCTACACATACATATATACACAAAGAGTTAAATAGAAGATTAAGTAAAAACAAAACACTCTTCTATTATTTGTGGAATTTGTGGCTGGGAGCGGTTCTCTGGAATACTGAATTTGTGTCACTCTACTGACAGAAGTTGTTAGACATTTATTCACATCACTGTGAACACAATGTTGCCTGAAAACCAGAGAGAATTAGAAGGCAAGTAGTTTGAGAAGAAGAACACTGGAATGAGAGTTAGAATGAGAGGGAAAAAAAAGTTTCCCCTAATGTTTGTAGTTCCTAGGTGTGTATGACATAAACAAGTTAGTCGACTTCATATTCAGCATCTTCCTCCATAGAGTGAATGCGTTAGAACATACACCTGAGATTCTTTTAATATTTAACATTTTAAGGTTCAATGGATAGAAAAATTACACCATTTGTATTATATTCCAAAGTAGGTGCTCAAGAAAACAAACATTTAATTTATGAAAGAAAAAAAATACTAACTTATACTTACTCATAGAGCCTTGGCTCTTCAACCATTCCAAGCTGGTTTAATAATTTAAATGTAATATAGCCATCCTCTATAGTTTTATCCAGAACAGTTATAGTGAGAACAAAATAATAGGCTGTAAAATAAAAATATAGAATGCAATTCACATTATTATTTTTTTCCTTATTTTTGGTGCCTATGCAGATACACATGTATGTATATATGTACACAATCTAGGCACATATTATATATGCACATAATATTGAGAGCCACTCATTAGGTACATGGGTAATATATTTTACTTTTTGTCAATTTTTAACTAGACCTGAAAATGAGGAATGAAAAAGCCTGCCAGAAAGTCATAGGTATGGTGAAAAGTTGGCCAAATAATTGGAGAATACTAACTGGTCTGCAAACCAAGAAATTTCAGAATTTAGGTCAATGAAACAATTTTTCTTTTTCAATAGCACAACTAAAGAAGTAAATATGATAAGTTTCCTTAATTATCTGATGAGTAGTCCTAGGTAAAATTGCTTGACAAATATAATTCCCAATTTCACTGGTTGTTTAGGAATGCCTGTAAAATTAAGTATTTCTATAATACCAAGCTCATAATAGTTTTTATTCAAAATGCCCCAGCTAAAAATCGATATAGTAAATCTTCCAGAGGCAAGGATGCTGAACTCATCACTATACTCAATATAGTCTGAGCTATACAGCAAGTTCTGACTCCCTGTGAGGTTTTTTTTGGTTTGTTTTGTTTTTAAGCACAAGAAGAATTTATTAGGGAATATGTAGTTCAAATAATTATTGAGGTCCAGAGAACAAGGCTCTGCCAGAAACCCCACCACAGCCCAGAACTGCTTCAAGATCCCACTACTCCCACCTGCAAACAAGAGCTAGAAGATTAGCTGAGAAAACAAGTTTGAGATACTTTCATTTCTATGATGGGAAGATGTTGATGCATCTGGAGGGGAAATACCCAGACAGGGGGGCCTGGGTGGCTCAGTCGTTAAGCGTCTGCCTTCGGCTCAGGTCATGGTCCTGGGGTCCTGGGATCGAGCCCCCATCGGGCTCCCTGCTCGGCGGGAAGCCTGCTTCTCCCTCTCCCACTCCCCCTGCTTGTGTTCCCTCTCTCGCTGTGCCTCTCTCTGTCAAATAAATAAATAAAATCTTAAAAAAAAAAAAAAAAAAAGGAAAAGAAATACCCAGACAGAGGGAAGATTTAAATTCACAGCAAAGAGATATTTTTAAGTGCTCACTAGGTCTACCCCTTTTACCACTTAACATCAATATCCACTTTTCCTCCTATACTTCAAGTATGATGCCCTTATGACTTAGAGCCCATCCGCCAGTCCCAAGAACAGCCAAGTGGATACATTTTGCTGCAACCCAGTGTAAGGTGATGCCCATCCTTTTAGTTCTATGCCAATCCTGTTGTGATACTGTAACTTACGGACTAGAACATGCAGTCCATCTCCATCAGAGGTAGACACTAGTCCCTGTACTGTGAACCATCTCTTAGAAGAAAATGTATAAAAAACAGAACATGGAATATGAAATTTTCTTATGAGAAATACATGTACTAAAATCATGCATGCTAGCTGTTAAATGTTGCTACTAAACAGACAAGAGTAGTAACTTCTTGTTTTATTCCTGATGCTGAGTACTACCTCAAATAAGGTAATGTATTTATCACCGGACCTCATCAATTTCTCACACAAGAGAGTTAAGGACCACTTCTTACTTTGAAGTGATTGCTCAGCTTTAGACAAAATACTTTGTTCCACCTCACCCAAAAAAGCAGATGTTCAGACTTTCTCAGATGACTTCTGGTAGCATGACATATTGAGATATTACAGAATAAGCCCACCTCTTGCTACAAGTACATGAAAATGATGAGTGTACAATCCATAAATTAAATATAAAACCAAGCTCAGATGAAGGTAGGAAAAATATTAGGAAGCAGAAATGAAGAGAAAGTAAAGGCAAAACTTAAGATAGACTGAAGCTCTGGATCCCTGCAGGACTTGAGAACTGGATATAGGGAGACTGAGGTTGCAGTGTCAACTTCCATGCACAGAAGACAAGATGCTAAGTGACAGTGCTGAAATGAAAGTCCCTGCACAGAGCCAGAGACCTTAATTCTCTGCTCTGTCATTCAAAGAGGAACTTGGAAAATTCTTCCTACTGGTTGTCTATGAGTCTTAGATGGGGGGATAAATTTTCCAAGACTAAATAAAACTCTAGGTAACATGGAAATTTTTTTAAGGATTTTATTTATTTATTTGAGAGAGAGAGAGAGAGAAACAAGTGGACTCTGCCCTGAGCATGGAGCCGGTCGCGGGGCTCAATCTCAGAACCCTGAGATCATGACCTGAGAGGAAATCAAGAGTCCCATGCTTAACTGACTGAGCCACCCAAGTGCCCTGGTAAGATGGAATTTAAATTAGCACTCATCACTTGGTGAAGAACCCCCCAAATTATATTAAAAATGCTCCAAGACTATGCTACATAAATTCTGGAAAAAAACAAAATCCAACTTGCTCTGAAGAGAGAATTTTGAAGAACTGACTACTGAGAGTTTTCTATATTTAAAGAATACATGAGTTTTTATTTTGAAATAGCATGAATATCTTTCTTTAATTTTTAAGAGACTTAAACTGACCATTGAGACTAGAAAATGATAATAATAAATCATGAAGAAATAGATTAATTAATTAATTAATTCAGCCAGAAGAAAACTATAGATTATCTGCAGGAAACAATTACACTGACAATAAATGAAAAAAGAAATTTATCTGACAAGAAAATTAATATCTTCAAAGTGCTGAGTGAAAATACTCTCAATGTAGAATTCTATCTTGAATTAAATTTGCATTCCAGAGTAAGGAAAAGATAAAGGCATTTTCAAGGAAAGAAACAAACTGAGAGAGACCAGAAGTGAAAAGTCACTAAGGCTATATTTTAGTAAGATAGGAGTTAAACTCAGAAGCAAAAAGTGGGGGAGGGAAAAGAGAACAAGGTAAAAGGTAGAAAACTAAAATTGGTAAATATGGTGAGCATTTGTTGTAATGATAACATTCATAATAAATACTGATTGTTAAGTAACATGTGAAATAAAATACTACAGAACATAATATTTAAGACAGAAAAGAAAACTCAGGTTCAAAGGCTCTATGAGACAAATTGTTGTGATAGAATTGGATAAAATTGGGAGTCAAAATGCAAGTTTATGCATAAAGCAAAAAGAAGCAAGTCACCAGGAAAATATAAAAATCCTGACCTTTATACATCTAAGAAATCACAGCCTCAGAATACATAAAACTAAAATCTAAACAACGCGGCTGCCTGCTTGAAATAAAAGATTTAAATAGGACTCAAATTCCAACATAATAAACAAAATGTCCAGGATGTGATTGAAAATTGCCCATTATACCAAGAACAAAGACAACCACAACTTTGGTGAGAAAGGACAATGAAATGATGCCAACACTGAGATGAATCAGATGCTGGGATTATCTGACAAGGATTTCAAAGAAGCCATCATAAAAATGCTTCAAAGTCAGTTAGAGCCTCTTGAAGAAAAATGAATAGAAAGATCTGAGCAAAGAAATAGGAGCTGTAAAAGAAAACAAAAATAGAAATTACATAAATGAAAGCTACAGTAAAATATATAAAACTCACTGCATGTGCCTGATGGTAGAGTGGATGATAGAGTATAGAAATTAGTGAAATTGAAGACAGATCAATTGGCCACTCAATCTCAGCAACGGAGAGAAAAGAGACTAAGGAGGGAAAAAATGAACAGGGCCTCAGATACCTGTGTGACTATAACAAAAATATAATATCTGTGTTATCACGTCAGGAAGAGAGAAAAGAAAGTGGGGCTAAAGAATATTCAAAGAAATAATGGCAAAGGACTCTCTAAATTTGGTGAAGAAAACAAATATGCAGATTCAAGAAGCTGAGTAAACCTGAAACAGGATAAACCTAAACAAATCTCACCAAGTCATATCATAATTAAACTTCAGAAAACGAAAACAAAGACAAAAAATTGAAAGCAGCCCAAGACAAATGACGCATTATCTATAGGAGAACACCAATTTGAGTCACAATGGATTTTTTATCTGAAACTATGGAGGCCAGCATTTTTCATACATTATGTGGCACATTTTTCAAAGGCCAAAAGAAAGAGTTCAGCTCTTAACCTTATATCCAGCAAAACTATCCTTTGAGAATAAAGGAGAAATAAAGGCACTCTAAGACAAAGAAAAACTTAAAGAATTTCTTATTAGCAGACTCAATCTCTTAAATATTGTAAGAAGGGATTTCTTGCAACAGAAAGAAATTGAAATCATCGACGCATCAAAAACAAAGAGGTAAAAATGGGAAGGGAAGACATCTGCATTCATACAATAGATTATCCTTTTCCTCATGAATTTTATATATTTGATGATTGAGACCAAAATTATTACACAATCTGCTATTCAATGAGATTTTAAAGCGGAGAATGTAAAGAAACCTAAATGCAAGTCAAGTTCTCACACTTCACAGAAAATGTTGATATTAGGAAACTGAAACATCATATGTGCTTATTGTAATTGTGGTAGACCTCCCCAAATATGTCCATGTCCTAATCTCTGGAACCTGTGAATATGTTACCTTAAGTGGCAAAGCATAATTAAGATCTCAAATGGAATTAAAATTGTTAATCAGCTGCCCTTAAAATAGGAAGATTATATGATTTACACAAGTGGGAGCAATGCAGTCACAAGGATTGTAATCACAAAGCCTTAAAAGAAGAAGAGGAAGACAGAAGAGAATCATAAAAAGAGATGTGATGCAGAAAGAAGGGTTGAAGAGATGCAGTGGGTGTGAGCGAAGACTCAAGCCACCATTGGGGAAGAAGAGGCCAAAAGCCAAGGAATGCAGACAGCCTCTGGAAGTTCAAAAAGTCAAGGAAACAGATTCTCCCCTGGACCCTCCAGAAATACAGTCCTGCTGACACCTTGATTTTTGCAGTGACACCTGTGTGAGTCTTCTGACCTACAGGACTGTAAAGATAATAGATTTTTGCTTTTTTAAACCACTGAGTTTGTGGTAATTTGTTATGTTAGTGACAGAAAAATAAATACATATCTTGATGTGAAGAATGGGATGCTCTGGTAACAAATACCTAAAAATGAGGAAAAGGTTTTGAAATTGACAATGAACAGAAGCTGAAAGAATTTTGAGGAGCATGATAAAAAAAAAAACACCTAGGTTACCTTGAACACATTGTTAGTGGAAATGTAGATGGTAACAACTCTGCTGGTGAGGTATAGCCACAGAAAGCCTAACAAAATTATGTCCTATGAAATTATATGGAAAGCAAAAGTTGCAAATAAAGAAATTGGACATCTAGCTGAGGGAATTTCTGTGCTAATAAGGCTTCAAAGTGTGGCCTTGTTTCTTATTGGTGTTTATGGTGAAATGTGAGAGGAAAAATGTAAATTGAGATAAAAGTGTTAAGCAAAAACAAACCTGGACCTAATGTCTTGAAAAATCCTTATCCTATCAAGTTTGCAAAAGATACTAAAACTAAGAGATTCACCGTCAGGAAATCACGCTCTAGAGAAAAATTTAGCAGTGTGGCTTGACAACCTTTTGACTTAGATCAAAGAGTCAGAGAATTCGGTAACACAAAGTCTCTTTGGAAAGATTAAGTATGTCGTTCTTAGATTCCCTCAGCCACCTCAGCAGAAGCCCAAAATAGAGATAGGATTATCTACAAAAAATATTTGGAAGTACCTCTTGTCTAATGGAATGAATCTCTGACATATATGGACATCGACAAGGTTTCTGACAATGTTGTAGCATAAACACTGTCAGCTTGGATGGAAGGAGACAGAGTACAAAATGAAAGAATGTTGTTGGACCCCCAAAATTTTTCAGGCAAGGAACAGGCTGTTAAAACTATTCAGGTGTAAGCATAAGTTACCATTTTTACAAAAATAAAAAAGAAGAAAGAAGAAAAAAGATGACTCTGAGAAGCTAGAACATGGAGTCATGAACCCACAGAGCAGACCCCAGGAGGAATAAACCACAGGGAATTATTCCCAACCTTGAAACCAAATGGAATTTGCCTCATTGGACTATAAAATTGCTTCAGACCATTGACTCCATTTTCCTTTCATTTTTTTCCGTTTTGAACAGGAATGTCTATGACTAGTATCCTATGCCTGTCTCACCAACGTATTTTGGGAACAAATAACTTGATTCTTGAGTTTCACAGACTCACAAATGAAGGTAATTGTGCCTTTGGGTAGATTCTACCTAGAGCCTTACCCAAATCTGATTTAGATTTGGAATTGAATGATATGATTTGGAATATTTTATCTGATGACATTAGATGAGATTTTTTTACTTTGAGTTGATGTTGTAATGAGTTGATGATGTTGGAGACCAACAGAATCTTATTGACATATATTGAACACTGCACCCAACAAAAACAGAATACACATTTATTTCAAGTGCCTATGAAATATTCATGCAGATAAACTATATCCTGGACTATTAAAAAAAAATTCAACAAATTTAAAAGAATTGAAATTTCTTTTAAAGATTTTATTTATTTATTTGACAGAGAGATAGAGCCAGACAGCATAAGCGGAGGGAATGGCAGAGAGAGAGACAGAAGCAGTCTCTGCACCAAGCAGGGAGCTGGAGGCGGGGCTCGATCCCAGGCCCCTGGGGTCATGACCTGAGCTGAAGGCAGATGCTCAACCATCTGAGCCACCCAGGCGCCCCAAAAGAATTGAAATTATATAGAATTTGTTTTCTAAACATAATGACTCTAAATAATATAATCAACAATAGAAATCAATAATAGAAGGACAACAGGAAAATCTCTAAATACATGGAATTAAACAACATGCTTGTAAATAACCCATGGTCAAAAAACCTACAGGTAACAAACAGTCCTTTCTTCTAAGATCGGGAGTAAGACAAGATGTCTGTTCCCACCATTCTTATTTAACATAGTACTGGAAGCTCTAGCCACTGAAATAAGTCAAGAAAAAGAAATAAAAGGCATACAGATTAGAAAGGAAGAAGTAAAAGTTTCTCTCTATTTGTAGATGATATGATTATTACATAGAAAACTCTAAGAAATCTATTTCAAAAATCCAAGAAATAATAAGTGAATTCAGTGAGACTCCAGGAAACAAGCTCAATACAAAATATTCAATCCTATTTCCACCTTCTAACACAGACATGGGGATATAAAATTTTTAAAATATCATTTACCATCACTCAAAAAAAATTTTTAAAAATAATTATTTAGGTATACATGTAACAAAAGATACACAGGGCCTATATGCTGAAAATTACAAAATACTGATGAAAGAAATCAAAGAATCAAAGTAAATGTAGAGACATAACATGTCTATGAATCAGAAGACAACATAGTAAAGATGTCAGTTCTCCCCAAGTCTATCTATAGGTTTAATTCAATTCCTATCAAAATCCCAGCCAAAGTTTTACAGACATAGACAACCTTATTTTAAATTTTTATTGAAAGGCAAATACCCTAGAATATCTAAAATAATCATGACAAAGAAGAATGAAGAAGAAATACTCATTCTACCTGATATTAAGGCTATAGTATTAGCTATAGTAATTAATAATGTGTGGTATTGGAAAAGGGATAAGCAGATAAATAACAGGATAGAGAATGGAATCTAGACAAAACAGAAATATGCCTAAACAAATATGCTTAACTGATTTTTGATAAAGGTACAAAAGCATTTCAATAAAGCAAAGATAGCCCTTTCAACAAATCGTGCTCGAGCAAATGGACATCCATAGGCAAAAAAAAAATATATATATACCTCAACCTAAACCCCACATATTATATGAAAACTAAATCAATAATGAATTACAGACTTAAAGGTAACACATAAAACTATAAAGATCTTATGTGGGAAAAAATCTCCAGGACCTAAACTCAGCAAAGAGTTCTCAGAAATGAAAAAAAAATGTTCTATGAAAAGAAAAATAATAAATTAGATCTCATCAAAAGTGCCCTTTTTTGCCCTTGCAAAAGTCCTTGTAAAGAAGATGAAAAGATAGTCAGATTATAGACTGGGAGAAAATATTTGCAAACCAAGTATTCAACAAGGACTACTATTAAAATATATGAAGAAAACTCTCAAAACCCAACACTTCAAAAAAATGCAGTTGGAACATGGGCAAAAGACATGAACACACATTTCACCAAAGAGGATATACAGAAAAGATATTCATTATCATAAGTCATCAGGGCAACAAAGATTAAAACCACAATAAGGTATCACTATCCACCTGTTAGAATGAATAATTTTTTTAAATGATGACAACAGCAATTGCTAGTACGAAATCAGAGAAATTGGATCACTCATACTTTGTTGGGGGAATTGCAAAATGGTATGGCACACTGAAAAGCACTTTGTCAATTTCTTATAAGACTAATTAGCTTCCGACCCAGCAAGTGCTTTCCTAGGCCTTTATAAAGGAGAAATAAAAACTTAAAATCACATAAAAACTTGTATATAAATATTCATAGCAGCTTTATTCATAATAGCCAAAAACTAAAAATATCCCTGATGTCCTTCAAGAGATGAACAATTAAACAAACTAAAAAATCAAGTCCTTATTTGAATTTGGCTCTAACAAATTTCAGAGTTCCTTGAAATTACATGATGGAATTGGACTGGGTACGAAGAACATTTTGGAGAAAAGATAAATTAGCATGTAAAACCAATCATTTGTCATTTGTTGAAAATGTTAACTTACCACAGAATGGACTTGCGCCAGTAGTATCCAAAAACACAGTGGTCTCTTCTCTCTTTTCTTTTAAAACATCTCCCCATAGCTCAGCTTGATAACCTAAGATTTGAGAAAGAAAACATTAGAAACAGGGGGCGCCTGGGCGGCTCAGTCGTTAAGCGTCTGCCTTCAGCTCGGGTCATGATCCCAGGGTCCTGGGTTCGAGCCCCACATGGAGCCCTACATCGAGCTCCCTGCTCAGTGGAGAGCCTGCTTCTCCCTCCCGCTCTGCTACTCTCCCTGCTTGTACTCTCTCCCTCTCTCTCTCTCTGTGTCAAGTAAGTGAATAAAATCTTAAAAAAAAAAAAAGAAAACATTAGAAACCAGATTTCCATCAAATAGCACACAAAGCTTTCAAATCACTAAAGGAACTGAAGAATCAATGCATTATAATAATAATCGTAATAATAATTTATGATTTTTATAACTTAAAAACCACTTTTCCAATAATTTTATATTCTATTCATTTTAATTACATAATAAATCAAATCCAAGATTCACAAACAAATCCCCACCCCGGAAATCTTACCAGAGCTGAGCATACTCCATATGGCTACAATCCATTTGTAGCAGTTTTTATTATTATTTCATAAATTCAGAATTTTACTTGTATCTCCTTTTAGTAAATTCAGCAGAATAAAATGATTAGATAAAACAAACACAAAATTTAGTTCCATGAGTACAGCTCCCAATTCTCCTACATATACACATTCATACAGATATACTATACATGTGTATACATTATAAATGTGTCATATAGATAGCATCTATATATATAGTATATATGTAATATATACTATATATATATATATGTAATATATACTATATATATTCCAGATACATACATTATTAGTACATTTGAAATATTATCACACACATGCATATATTTAAAATGCTTCCAAAAAAAAAAAAAAAAAATGGGCGCCTGGGTGGCTCAGTTGGTTAAGCGACTGCCTTCGGCTCAGGTCATGATCCTGGAGTCCCGGGATCGAGTCCCGCATCGGGCTCCCTGCTCGGCAGGGAGTCTGCTTCTCCCTCTGACCCTCCTCCCTCTCATGCTCTCTGTCTCTCATTCTCTCTCTCTCTCAAATAAATAAATAAAATCTTAAAAAAATAATAATAATAAATAAATAAATAAATAAAATGCTTCCTACTTTATGTATTTGTCTGTTCCCACATTGCTACCTCCAAATTCGAAATTTGAATGTATAGAAAGAACACTGAATTGAGAATTAAGAAGTTTAACTCTAGTTCTCACTTGTGTCCTTACATAATCCTTCTGTTCCCACTGGGTCACAATTTTCTCATTTATATGGAAAAGCAATGAGACCAGAAAAGCAATCCCCAACATGAGGTCTGGAGAAAAAGAATCCCACAAGACGTCTTCTGGACAGAAGGGGTCTATGAGAAAATAGGTCTGGCCAAGCCGGCAGATTGCCTGCCTCCCCCAGAAATTCTCTACGCATGTTAGTATAAATCTCCTGCCGAAGAAAACTACAGAAAGCGGTTTACTTCAGTCGTTGTAATTGCTTCCCATTTCATTGAGCCCCTTTGGCCTTGGAAACATTTCTAGCAGATCCTGATCATGACACTGATAAGATGTTATATGCTCATGACATGCTTGGGATCTGGTGATCTCTTTGGAAAATCCTGAGCAAAAAACAGCCGCTGAGATTCTTTCAGCTCTACCATTCTATTTTTATGTGGATTCTTTTTTCCTCTATAATTTCCTACAGACAGGCTGTTGTTATCGAAAGTTGCAATACTTAACTGCTCTTGCCAAGCTTTATCGATTTGGAAGGTGTGAACCATGTATGATTCATGCCTACTTGCTAATAGCAAATGAAAAGCTAACTATGGTTTACACCTCTCCACTTGCTCCTAAGACTTTCCATAAAAATAAAAACCTTCAGTGCCGCTAAGAATGCACAAGTCTCAAAAAAAAAAAAAAAAAAAAAAGAATGCACAGTCTCTTTCTTTAGTGGAAATACAGATGGATGATAGATAGTGAGCCTCCTTTACAAAACAAGAACAAGGGTCATCATGAGACCACCAAATTTGCACATACATTGAGCACAGTTGGTTAAAATCCATTGAGCAGTTGATTAAATTCTTTTCACTAAACACCTTAAAAACATTTAGTAGGAAATAAACTATTTCCTCTGGTTGTTCCACAGGTAATTTTTCCATAAAATGCTTAACATGTTCCCAAGTAAATATGAAAGCTTCCAGCAAAAATACTAACAATTATGTTATTCATTTTCCACAAAAAATTAGAGTAATTACAACAGTCTCACTTACCTAGCCTAGGACATGATTTTTCGTTGAAGTTGTCACAGTCTACACATGAACCAGCTTTGAAATCTTCATATGAAGGACAAGGAAATGAAATAAAATTGCAGTTTGTTTCCAAAGAGGCCATGAACAAGTAAACCGCTCTCTGGTGGTCGCATTTAATAAATTGAATTCCTTAAGTGTTAAAAATCAAGCAAAAGAACTGTAAATGTATTAAACCAAGTTCAAGTAAATTAGAGAAAAATTAAAGGTTAAGTTCTACTCAATACTACGCCCTTGTGAATATTAAAGTGTTGACTACAATGCAAAGTTTTATCTCGAGCAATTAAGTAAGTAGTACCATTGAAAATTTAAATTTAGTATGCTTTTACATGAGATTTATAAGAATTTTTTCTGAAGTAATAATTACCACAGGGGAAAAAATGTTTAATTTCAATAATTTGACAAACTCTACAAACACGGTGCTACCATACTTAATAACTATGTGCACATCTTTCCCTCCTAATCCCGCACCCCTAACATTTCTGCTTAATGTCAGAGAGGACTATGAAACCAGGTAACATTAAAGCTTTATCATGTCCCTTTCTTTCCCCAACTCCTCACATCCTTATAACCTTTGACCAAACTTCTCTAGCTGTAGTGGCCTTTCACTGTGTGTTACTTGACCAGTTGTCACTGTAGACCTCAAAACATCGAATTCTTCTGACTCTGAAGTGAGCCAAATTCCACACCTGGAGCAGCTGCTCGGCTATTTATGTAATAACCAAGTGCAAGAGATTATGAATCTGTGCTTGTACAATATTAGAGTGATGGTAAAGATTAAATCCCGAGCCCAAACTCATGTTACATGATACTTTGGCCATCTGTGCTTCTTCACTGACTTAGCACTTCTCCTAATGTTTAAAATGATGAAATAAAGCTATTGAAACTAATGTAATGGATCCCACCATGACCAAATGGGGATATCTACTGGTAAACTCTATGAACTGAGAAAAACCCAATTCAACCATTTTTTGCCAATCACTCTCCTGAATAATGAGCAAGGGTGATCAAAATCTTACCCACAGATTAAGAAGGAAAAAAGTAAAGTAAATTTGATTTTCCTTCATCATTTGAATCATATGTAATTCATTCAAAATTACTATTGGTATACCTGAAAGAATGGATTTAGGACAGCCAGGTTGCGTTTTTCCTCCATTTGGATAAAAATCTATATGCCCCAAGGGTTCTTTAATGCCTAAACCTAAGAAGAAAAACACTCAAAAATCACAAAGTGAATATAATCAGGTCAACAACACTTTTACAAAATAAAATCTATAAATTCTATTGAAAGTGACTCTTAAAATTTGAATTGAAAATAAAAGAAATGCCTTTTTTAAAAAGATACATTTTTCTGGTATTAATGCCTCAAATTAATTCCTCATGAAAATTATATGTCATTAATTTAACATGTTTACTAGTCACCAATTTACTACGGGCCCATCACAGTTCTTTGTGCTACAAATATATAAGTAAAAAAGAAAAACAGAGCAAAACACCTTTTTGTACTGGAAATTACATCTGAGTGGAGGAAGACATAATAAACAAGTAAAAATATAGTATGTCAGATAATAATAATGCTGTAGAGAAAACACAAGTAGCATAAGAGGGTGGTAAGTGCTTAGTCAGGGTGGTAGGTTGGTTGTACTTTTAAGTAGTTTGGTTAGGGAATTATCCATTGAGGTGGTAGAGTCAAGCAATGACGTGAAGGATGTGAGTGAGATGAGTGAGACAGGCAAGTAGAAAATTATGTGAGCATACCTAAAGTATTCAAAGAAGCCAGGTTAGAAGGAGTATAATGGGTAAGAGGGAGCACCAGAGGAAATGAAGCCAAGTCATATAGGACCTTTTAGGCCAATTTGATGATTTGCTTATACTCTGGATAAGGCCTAAGACTTGGTACTAGATTCATTAACTGGAAAAATCTAAATATGCTGCTTCAGCTGGAACAAATGGGTCAGAGTGACATAAATGTGTAGCTGTGATTTAAGGGCTTCTGTATATCTGTGGATCCTCGGGGCACTGGGGAAGGTGCAAATGCTGGGTCCATTATTACCAATATGGGGGCTATAACCCAGGGAAGGCATGGGAACGAAAGAGGGTAGCAAGCTCAGAAAAATCAGGAATGTGGTTAGATCTGAAAACCTTGCTGCCAAGTGAAGTCACAATGCTTTGGCTTAGGGCACAAGAAATTTCCTACAACATGATAAACTCTTGAAAGTGATCAGCAATAGATTTACATAACAAAGATAAATACTTGGGTCTGACAGTAGGATTAAGATGGAGTGACAGGATTTAGTGAAAGTACGGAACAGAACAAGGTAACTGCTAATGAGGTGTTAGCAGAGCATGAGGACACTGGGCATGTGCATTATGGGGGAGGGGAGTCAGCGTGTAAGGAAAGGCAAAAAACAATTCAGACGACTTCATTTGAACTCCTAAGAATTCAGGGAAGCACGAGAGTGATTAGATTGTGACAGTGGTGAGGTTATGCTAGCCAATCCCTCTTTACATTCCATCATCTGCTTGCATTCTCCTAAATATGACCAAAAAAAAAAGTCCAATAATTTTTTTAAATTTTGGCAATCTTTACAATTTCCCTATGTCTGAATTCAACATGGAGTTCCAAGACTAGGGGTGCCAGGTTGGAGCCATCATTTTCTCCAATCTGCCACTAAAGTAGAAATAAGCCAAGAAGACTCCTCAGGACTCAGGGAGAAGCAAAAGACATTTATATTAACTTAGAAGCAGGCCTTGATTCATTCAGGCATGTCTTTTCCCCTTTACCAGATGGAAGGGGCAGAGAAGTTTGGTCTGTTTAGGTCATTCATTCCCTTGGTTTCAAGGAGGGTAAGGAGAGTAGATAGGGCTTTTTAAATTTTCTTTTTATTGTAATTTAATATACATACACACAAATAAGAGCATAAACCTAAATATTAATTAATTATTATAAAGCAAATAGCCACTTAGCTATCACACCCATGTCAAGAAATAGCACCTAGAAACCCCTAGCTCTTACCTAATTACCAGCTTCTCCTTTTCCTTTAAAAAATAATAACATCTTTTTTTAAAAAAAGATTTTATTTATTTATTTGACAGAGAGAGAGCACAAGTAGGCAGAGCAGCAGGCAGAGGGGGAGGGAAAAGCAGGCCCCCAGCTGAGCAGGGAGCCCGATTCGGGACTTGATCCCAGGCCCCTGGGATCATGACCTGAGCCGAAGGCAGACGCTTAACAACTGAGCCACCCAGGTGCCCAATAACATCTTTTAATAAAATAATTTTTTTGCTATTCTTTACCTTCCAAGGATGCCTCCCAAAACATAACAGTTTAGATTTGCCCATTTTGGAACTACATATAAATTGATTCATATTTCATGTATGCTTTTGTGTATGCTTTTATTATAAACTTGCTTTTTTATAATAATCCAAATTGGGTGTGATTCATTATCCATTTTTATATGTTGCAGAATTGATTTACTAATGTGATGTTTACGTAGAAATTTTGCACCCATGATTATAATAGAGAATGTCCACAAATTTTCTTTTCTGTAATGTCTATCATCTCAAGTTTTGACATTTTTATGATAGCTTTTAAAAAACGTTATAAACAGTTGCCTACATTTTATTATTCTCTGAAACCGTTTGTGTGAAAGTGGTCTTACTTTTCCCTTAATTGTTTGGTAGAGATGAAAAAATTTGCCTAGGATTTACTTTGTTGGAAGTCTTTAAATTACAGTTTCTATCTCATTAATAATTATGGAACTATTCAAATTTTCTTTCTTAATTTGTCAGTTTGGTAAATGCTTTTGCTTTTTCATAAAAATTTTTCTATTTTATATATCATACCACATAATCATACATTTTCATATTTATTTGCATAATATTGTTCATTATATCATAATATGATCAATTTCATATCTGTAGTACCTGTAAAACTATCTCTTTTTCTATTTTATTTTATTTTATTTTTTTAAAGATTTTATTTATTTTTTTATTTATTTGAGAGAAAGAATGAGAGACAGCACAAGAGGGAAGAGCGTCAGAGGGAGAAGCAGACCCCCTGCTGAGCAGGGAGCCCGATGCGGGACTCGATCCCGGGACTCCAGGATCATGACCTGAGCCGAAGGCAGTCGCTTAACCAACTGAGCCACCCAGGCGCCCACTATTTTATTTTTTTAATATGTATATATTTTAAAGATTTTATTTATTTATTTGTCAGAGAGAGAGAGAGCACAAGTAGGGGGAGTGGCAGACAGAGGGAGAAGCAAGGTCCCCACTGAGCAAGGAGCCTGATGTGGGACTCGATCCCAGGATCCTGGGATCCTGATCCGAGCCAAAGACAGACACTTAACCGACTGAGCCACCCAGGTGTCCCTTTATTTTATTTTTTTAAAGATTTTATTTATTTATTTGAGAGAGAGTGCTGTGCACGCACCAGTAGGAAAAGGGCAGTGAGAGAGGGAAAAGCAGGCCCCCCGCTGAGCAGGGAACCCTGCGGGGCTCGATTCCAGGACCCTGGGATCATGACCTGAGCCTAAAGCAGATGCTTAACGACTGAGCCACCCAGGCGCCCCTACCAGGGGCCTGTTGTAAATTACTGAAATTCATTGCGCCTTCTCTCTTTGTTCTATTTTTTCTCCCCAAGAATATATTAAATTGGAGGGTGATATATAAAGTCCAAGCACTCTATATTCCTTCATTACATGGAAAGAAGGTAAAAATGAGATATTTTACAAGCCCCGTGTAAGGGTTTCAAAAATACTTTCCATACTCTATGCATCAGGAAACCTGCCGTAAGAAAAGTGACTCCAAACTTACCAGTTTACTTCCCTGGAATTTTTCTATCTTCTGGATGTTGGACTGTAATTTTTTACTGATATCCCAGCAAGGATATTAGTCCAAATTATCCAATTCACAATTTTAGAAGGCCACATAACTTTTTTAACATATACAACCAAATATGGACAAAAACTCCTGGTAAGTAGAAGATGCACTCACTGATAAGTATTCAAGGAAAAGGTAGTCTGCCAGATATGTGTTGACCCCAAGTATCTCATTCAGAAATTCCTTGAGACAGGTGGATATGCAGCATCAAAATTCTGTGTCCCTCATTTGCAATGGTTGTGAAAAGATCAATCAAAGGTGCCAACAATGTGGCATCTAGTGGTAAGTTAGATTTGATAGGCCAGGTCATCAAAAGATGTTGAGAGTGGAAGATAATAGAAACAGTTTTTTATTAGGAAAAGCCAGAAATGCAAACAAAAATAATAAAAAGTATGAAGAGCTAATTCAAAGGCCATAGGCAAAACTGGAGTTGGGATTTCAGACAAAGAACTGCAGAGCAATTGGGCAGTAGGTGCACTGTGTCGGGGGAAAGCTAAGTTAATATAAAGGGATAAAGACAAGGAAGGCTTGAGAGGTTGACGTATCATATTCGAACTATGAACCTCTGGGCACTAACTCCCTGTGATACATAAGGTAACTTAGATTCCAAAGAAGGAGCAGAACGATACCCATAGAGGCTCAGCCCCCTGGCATGTAGCCATAGAAGCTGAAAAATTGTCTTCTGTGGCATTTACGGCATTTGTCTCTCTCACAAAGGCATCGGTATGAATCTCCACAAGGACAATTCAGAGGACTATGGGAGCAAATAAATTACCTGGACCAAAGAGAAAAGAAACCTGAAGAAATAGGGAAATCAAAACAGCCTGAGCATCACTTCCTCCTTTCTCCATGGTAGCGCCGTATCCTCCCCATGCCCACAACCAGAGCACATGGAAATTATCAGCTGGTCAGAGCAACAAACTGGTGACGCACAGACTCTGGAACCACAAGACTTCAAATTCTGGCTCTGCCACTTGTGACCATGACCCTAGCTTCCCCATCAGTAAAAGGGGGATGATATTTATTTTATTTTTCTCATGGGGACTTAGAAGAATGCCATAATTCATTCACAGAAAGCATCTAAAACACTGCCCAAGGTATAGGAAGTGCTCAATAAATCGTAGGATCATTAATTTCAAATGAGGAAGGGGCTCAGGGCCATCTAAATTCTTCCTTGAGAGTGTCTGTCCAAAGCACTCTGGCCTAAACTACCAATAGCCCATTAGACATTTTCAGGAAGACAATTAAAAACCATAGAGAAATTATGTCCCTACCTCCAGGGGAGGGTATTCTCTATCTGTGCCTGAAATGCTGTGTTCAGTTCGAGTTGATACACATCACAGTGAGAAAGTGGAGGGAATGGTAATCTAAATACAGCAGGAAAAGGAAGCATGGGAGAAACTGTGATCAATCAAAATTGTCAATAGCATGAACAAGATGAAGTATTTTTTTTATCAAGTTTCCATTTTTTAGGATAATATGACAGCCCTTGAAACCTGAAGGAGGTAAGCCGATGGCAAAACCTGGCCATTTGACACCACAGGACATCACGAACTCTAAGAAATACCGCTTGTGGGAAATAGAATCGTTTTATGATTACAGACTCATCGTCACTTTACCCACTACTCCTTCTCCTTTCATGTTCTCCTCTTCCCCAATGTCTACATCTTTTCATTTTCAGATAATTAAGCAATAAATCCTACATTGTTACCATTGGTATCGGAATGGATGACATCCACAAACTTGGCATCAGTGTAGTCTAATCTGTCATTAAATGATTTTCCAGAGAATTTTGGCCCAGCAGGGTCAAGACCTGAAATTCAAGAAAGAAACTATCAATCGATTAATTAATTCCTACTACAGTGTTTATTAGATCATATGGTTGCATTATTATTAAATTATAAGCATGTCTATATAGTTTTAGCTTAAACTTGTAAAAAAAACTAATATTAAGATAAATGAAATTGGGTGAATAGCAAGTATCTTCGTTATTTGAATGATACTTTTTACCAGTAGTTAGAGTTTATCAACAATCTAGTGTTAAGGCACACTTAGAGATGCCTCAACAAAATACTGTAGGTTTTATTTTTTTAGCATTTTTATCTAAGAAGTACTTAGGGGTAAACCAATAGTAGTTATATAGTTAATAATAAATAACTACTACTGCCCTGAGGGGGGTGGGGGGAATGAATAATATCCTGGTCCTGTGTTGAATCTCATGCCTTACTAGTACATCCCAGATATATCTGCAGTTCTAAAATGATTTTTAAGTGCCAAATACAATTTGGGCTCTGGCATAAAACATATTATTATCTTATTATTCATTTTTCACAAAAGTTTCCCATATACACACAAGAAAACAAAAATGTATTAAGAGTTCCATGGAATATAGATATTATTTCTGGTGTATTTGAAATTTTATTTATTTTTTTAAATATTTATTTATTTGACACAGAGAGAGCACAAGCAGGGGGAACAGCAGAGGGAAAGGGAGAAGCAGGCTTCCCACCGGGCAGGGAGCCCTACATGGGGCTCGATCCCAGGACCCTGGGATCATGACCTGAGCCAAAAGCAGACACTTAACCGACTGAGCCACCCAGGCACCCCATATTTGAAATTTTAAATAGAAATTCTAGTCTCATGACCTACTGGCATGTATCAAAAAGGCAAGGGAGTGGGAAGGAGGTAAAATTCAACAACTTGAGAACATCTATGCAATGGAAGATAACAATCATCTCAAAAAGGATATTTTAAAAAGTAAAATATAATGTTGCTCATCTCAAGCCCTTCTCCTATCCCTAGTTTATTTAGCCCACTTGACTGAGTGAGGCAGAAACTTCTCTTCTCATAAATAATTCTGATGTAGAACTACCACATTTGCTGGGCTTTTAAACCCTGATGATTGCTTGGCCTGTGGATTCAATCTAACTGGACTAATGTGTGAGTAAACACACCTTAACATAAAGTAGGATGACTATGGTGGTTGAAACAGAATGGGCTTTGGGTGCTAGAAAGTTTTGTATAAATCCTGGCTTAGCTGTTAAAAACTTTTTGACCCCCTCCCCCTACATTCATTCAGTTAACCTGTTTCCACATCTATATAATGGGGAATAACATTAAAACCGATCAGAATAAGTAAGTAAGGTATACTTAAGGTTGTAAAGATCCTATCTATGCAATTCATTCACCTCCCCTCCCCCTTTGCTTAACTTAACACTCTATTACTTTTATTAACACTTGAAATCATTATAAATATTCTATGGACACAGATCTCAATAGTTGTTAAAAAGCTGAATTGATTGGGGAGGGATATGATCTTTCTATTCTAAAATCACCACCATTCCCAAGTGGAAGCATGAAAATCTATGTCAGCATTATTTGGTTACTAAGCTTTCTGGATGCAGGAACTCTGTTAAAAAAAATATATATATATGAGGGGTATCAGGATCTAGACTCCTTCAAGCTTGGGTATCAACTCCTGATTCTCTCTTCTGGTGTTCAAATAAAATTCTTAAAAGAATTGAAATGTGTCAAAGTTTGTGAAAATTAAGTACATGGTTATATATTTAGTTAATACATGAAAAAAGTTTTATATTTAATGGGTCATATTTTCCTCTGGATTGTTACAATAATGTGTCCTTAAAATTCACGTGGGGTTGCAGAAATTGATCTTCTTCCTCCCATTTTTATAGAAGTATCTCATCTCTGTTAAGAACTAAACAAGAAACAAGACTTTAGAATCTAACTAAAACAAAGACTAGCATTTGAATATAATATAGAAAAAAAATAAATGTGCATCATTTCTACTGCTTAATTATTGTGCCAGATAACTTTTAAATAAAACAACTTCTGATGCCTTAAAGAATGCTAAAACACATTTTATCAAAAATATTTTACCTGTTATTCTTCCAAGTTGACCTTGAAATATCTTTCCAACAAATCCACTAATATGAGCCCCTAAGCTCATACCTATGAAATGAAAATTACCAAGAGATGCTCCATGCTTCTGCAAGTGAAAATGCAATGTTACGATTTTCATTTCAGAAATCGCAAATTATCCCCTGTGCATCAATATTCTAGAATTTATTTTTTTTTCTAGTTTAATACATTTTTGGGAGATGGAGGATGGGATTTTATAATTTGAAAACAACAGTATCTTTGTTCAACATTTTCCATAAGATATCTGATTTTTCTCTATACATTTTTAGTAATACCAGTACATTTTTAAAAACCTTTGTTATCTGTTATCTAAACTAGTATATGCAAAATAATACATTTAGTTAAAGAATTTTGTAATAATAGTAGTAGACATTATAGGGTACTTACCTTGAATAAGTGTTTTGTAAATCTCACATTTAATATTCACATTAGTCCTATGAGATATTTATTTTTATCCTATTGTTTCAAACTATTCCTGGCACTTATTAAATGTTGAATAACATGGTTTGATAAAAAGTTGCCCAAAGCCACATATAATTATTACTGTAAGGGAAAAAGATGGACTTTAAGTCCAGACCTGTTTAACTCCAAAATACATACTAATCTGCCTCCTTGTTTTTTTCTGAACAGATTGTGTCAAAATCACTAGGAAGACTGTAACAGTGTGAAATGAGGATGCTCATTTCAGAGATGTTAAAATGAGACTCATGGATTTGAAGTGTGATCATGGATTCCTGAATCACAAGCTGGAGAGTCATGGAATCCAATCTTCCAAGCTGAAATTCTGAACACATCTTAGAGGCTTGTAGAAAGATGTGGGACATTTACTGCCAATGAGAAACTAAATCCAGGCTTTCCAGCCACAGGGTGTTAATCTTCTTCAAATTCCTCAGAGCAATGCCCAGAAACCCGAGGGAGTATCACTCTCAACTTTAGTGTTACTGAGCTTTTCATCCTTTTTCCTAAATATAAAGCCTTTTCCTAAATTTCTATATTTTACATTCGTATTTCCCACACTTTGAAGTACATGTTATTAGAGAAAAGACCACTGCTGTAAGCAAAAATCAATTATGTAGTTTATAGACTATAAGAACCGATGAATTACTTCCACCGTCTCTCTAGAGAGACGGTTTGGTTTTGTCCAAATTTGGGGATGTAATAATTATACTGATCCTGATTATATTCAATGATTATTATATGCCAGGTACTGGTTAAGAATTAATTTCATTTAATACTTATATAAAATATTGTTATAAAGTTTCATTATCCCCAATATATAGCTAAGTAAATGAGGCAGAGAGATTAAGCAATTGCTTAAAGTCACACAGAAGATTAAGAGATAGATTTGGTCTTTGAACTCTTCCAGTCTGACTCCTAATGACTAAACTGCTTCTTGGATCTGGTAAGCTTGCTCAATTTCAGGAGAGCCTTGGAAATTCAGGACAACACAACTCAAAGCAGATGTCAAGCTCAAGAATGTTCCAAATCAGAAATCACCCTTCTTTCTCTCAAGTGCTCATCACCACCACATCTCTCTCTAGAACAGACACTGATCTCCATATGGGTTGACATAGTAAATGTAGATCATTCAAACTGCAGATGACCTAAAACTGGCCTGAATGTTACTGACACACTGCAACCCTGCACCTAAATCCTGGACAAAATCTGAAGACTTGCCTCCAAAGTTGGCCAGAAGTATGCTACTTTTCAAGATGTTTTTCCCTCACTTTTACCAATTCACACTTGATTAACTATAAATATATTAGCCATACCTTAGGAAAGATGTCTAAAGAACCTAATGATTATATAGTTTATTCCCTTGGTCCACATGGAATTACTACCCTAACATCAAGTCAGTATAGGTAGAGTTAAAAAAAAAAAAATATCTTAAAGACTCATAATAACTGAGTCTTTAAGATATTTTTTTTTAAAAATAAGACCGTTCATAACTAGGTATGGAATTTATCCATTTACACAAGTTAAAGATGGCTGTATATGTTAGCATATCAAAGAATAATTCTTTTTTTTAAAGATTGTATTTATTTATTTATTTGAGAGAGAGAGCACATGAGAGGGGGGGAGGTCAGAGGGAGGAGCAGACTCCCCGCTGAGCAGGGAGCCCGATGTGGACTGGATCCTGGGACTCCAGGATCATAACCTGAGCCAAAGACAGTCGCCCAACCAACTGAGCCACCTAGGCGCCCCTCAAAGCAATAACTCTTAATGTGTATAGGAAAAAAGTATTTATCTTGCTACCACTTTGTGGTATTGCATAAAACACTGTATATTGTAAAACATATATAATATATAAAATTCTTACCAAAAGATTCCGAATGTACCCACTCAAACTCACAGCAACTTTTCTGGTGTTTTTAACTGCTCTGTTGTAAAGAAAAGTTGTAGCACCCCGGTTCCAGTCTACTACAATTATGTTTATATCCTCTTGATTCAACAAAATCCTTAGGAAGTTCTGAAGCCATGTGGGAGAGGAGCCCGTTGGTCTGTATCCATGAATAAGCCAGACTGTTTTCTTGCTTATACTGAAATTAACATTAAGTGAGTTATGCTGCTCAAACAGTGGCTCAGCACAGTTGAGGTTTTTCCTTGTATACAACATCAAGGAAATCTCCATTTGGGGAACAAACAAATCTTTGAAGGAATCCTTTATACTTAGATGAGAGAATTCAAGACATGATCTTTTATTCTCTGAAATAAGAAAAAAAAAGTCCGTCAAGCTGAGTACTGGGATAATATTTGATACAATTCCTATCGCTATTACAAAGAACAGATTTGAACTTGGAGGGAAGGTTTTATTTCATCAGTATTTCTTTTTTTTAAAGATTTTATTTATTTACTTGCCAGAGGGAGAGTATAAGCAGGGGGAGTGGGAGGCAGAGGGAGAAGCAGTCTCCCCACCAAGCAAGAAGCTGGATCTGGGACTCGATTCCAGGACCCCGAGATCACGACCT
The DNA here is from genome assembly GCF_002201575.2 of Neomonachus schauinslandi. Taxonomy (NCBI): domain Eukaryota; kingdom Metazoa; phylum Chordata; class Mammalia; order Carnivora; family Phocidae; genus Neomonachus; species Neomonachus schauinslandi. The sequence goes on along the minus strand of NC_058403.1, from coordinate 28,350,874 downwards.
GAGCTGAACGCAGATGCCCAACCATCTGAGCCACCCAGGCCCCCCTATTTCATCAGTATTTCAACATAATACTCTGAGCAACTACAATGTTTAATGTGTTGATTATGTAAAAAGACCCTTTGAACAAGAAGCATCCAAAATTTTTAAATAAAATATAGAAAGAAATGTGATTGGTTAAAAGTTAAAAATTATTTTTTATCTGTACAAAATAGCAATGGTGTCACTTAAAATCATTAATATTGTTAGTAAAGGGACGCCTGGGTGGCTCAGTCAGTTAAGCATCTGCCTTCAGCTCAGATCATGATATCAGGGTCCAGGGATCCAGCCTTACATCAGGATCCCTGCTGGGCGGGGAGTCTGCTTCTCCCTCTCCCTCTGCTCCTCTCCCAATCCCCCATTCATGCTCCTGCTCTCTCTCTCTCTCCCTTTTTTTCTCTCTCAAATAAATACAATCTTTAAAAAATATATTGTTAGTGAAGAAAGTATTATGCACACCAATAAAAGTAAATAAATTGATTATGAGCTTTAACAGAAGTTTTGCAGAATAATATATATGGATAATAATCATTCAAGAAGATATATTTAACCTAACTAGTGATCAAATAAATACAAATCAAAACAATAAGGTATCATTTTCTTCCTATCAAATTAAACAAAAAAAATCATTTTAATACTTAATACTTCTGAAGGTATATTTAACCAATATTCATATACATGGATGCTGAGAGCATAAGTTGATACAACATCCTTTTGAAATTGAAATTATAGGGGCAACTGGGTGGCTCAGATGGTTAAGCGTCTGCCTTCGGCTCAGGTCATGATCCCAGGGTCCTGGGATTGAGCCCCTCATCAGGCTCCCTGAGCAGGGAGCCTTCTTCTCCCTCTCCTTCTCCTGCTCCCCCTGCTTGTGCTCTCTCGCTCTCTCTGTCAAATAAATAAATAAAATCTTTAAAAAAAAAAATTGAAATTAGATGGTACACAGAATCCTAAAATATGTGTTCTTCCTTATTTTCTTCCTAGGATTTATATTAATGAAATAAATAATTTGTATTAAATGTAAAGACATTAATAACTGGGTTATGCATAATTGCATAAAAACTTAAAACACCTTAAATATCACCAGATAGTATTTTCATTGATGTCGCATCCTATGTGTCTGCCTATCTATCTACCTACCTATCTATCCATCCATCTATCCTAGAAAGGAGTAGGGCAGAATGAAATAACTAAGCCAAATCAATAGCAATAGTCATACCTAGGCAGTGAAACAAAGGCTGCTTTTTAATTTTCTTTTTCATAGAGTCTCAAAAGTGTAATTTCTTTCAAAATAAGCATATGATCCTAATTTTTTATGAGCATATGCTTGTATTATTTCTGGAAGTTTAACTTATTAAAAGATTTGGGGAAATATGTCAATTTATATCAAAAATTCACAAAATTGTTAATATAGTTCATGCCAGTAATTCTACTTCTAAGAATTTATCCCAAGAAAATAGTCATTTAAACATAAAAATGAACTAATATATATTATTTTAGTACTGGAGAAATAGAAGTGATTTAAATGCCCAGAAACAATGACATGATTAAGTAAACTACAAATATATTTAATAAATATAAATATGTTTTGTATACACATATTTAAAACCACAGACATATAATGTATATTTGATAAATCCATAATAATATGCACAAATTACAATCTACCTTTTAATTTGGAAAGTATATATATGTGATATTGTCACAATTATTCAGAAAATAAAGGAGGAAGGCAGTGAAGGAGAAACAAGTGAAGGAGAAGCACAATTAATTCCCAGGTTAACAGGTGAGAGATACTTAGACAAGTGAAAACTTTGAAACAAACTTCATTTGTCCTAAGTACTAGAGAATGAGGAAGTGGAGAGGAGAAATAAATCAAACCACAGTGCAACATCACACTATACAAATTGCATAGGGAATTGTGTACATCCATCTTTCCACAATCTGAACTGTTTCCATCAGCTGAAACTCTGAGAAGGCCAAATGCAATCAATATATCTAAACTGCCAGTCCACTCCAAGCCAAGGTAGATTTTACCTGGCCCTGGGATGAGTAATGAGGAATAAAAAGTAGGATCCCTCTGATAAAGTAAGGGACAGAAATCACTTGAAACAATCAACAGAGCAAACTATTATCTATTGCCAGATGTAGAAGTAATTGCAGAAAATTCAATAGCACTCTCATTACAATACAAGAAAAATCATGTCTCAAAAATAGGAGGACACTAAGAGAAAATTTGTTGAGGTAAAAAAAAAATAGCATAAAATTAAAAGTGGAATAATGAGATACTAAAATTCAAGAAAAGAAAAAATGCAATTGCAGAATAAAAATTCACATTGCATGTGCTAAAACATGGAATGCTAATCTGGCAGTAAGAAATGAAGGAAGGAAGATTTCAATTATGAAGGGAAACACAGATATGGGACAGGAAATGATGATTCAAGTTAAAAAATCATCACTGCTCCCTCGGAGTGGGAAGGAATTAGAGAGGGAGATGGTTGCAGTTACAATCACTAAGGAAATAATTGCATACCATCACAATATAGAGAAAATCAGTTAATCAGACTCACCAAGAGGCTTCCTAGAAACTAGTTTGGGTTTTGATGAAAGGGAAAAATATCCTAAAAACATCAAGGCAGAAAATCCATGTTAAAATAGAGGAATGAAGTCATGATGACTTCAGATTTGTCTTCCAAAACGATACATTAGACAAGATAAAAGTTTGATGAATGAAAGTTATAAGTGAAAAAGTTTGTGGCCTAATGATTTTATATCCTCCCTAAAGTACACCACTCATAAATAACATAGTACAGTTCCTAACATCACTGCTGTTAAATAAATGCTAGATTTATTGAAGACAAGATCCACAGAAACTCATAGTATAAGCAGATAGAAAGTTTGCAAGGAAATAGGTAAGACACCAATATAAGTGTATATATTATAAAACTGAGTGAAACATACATGCAATATCAAAGGCATTCTTATTCAAATGTTTGCTAAGAATATTTAAATATTAGTGTAAGTCAATATACTAATAAGATGGGAATATAGGTTAAAAGGAGTATAGAGAAAGTAAGTGTGGTACAAAAATTCCTTAACTGGAGGATTCAAAAGATGTCAGCTTTTTAAATTTTAATAAATAGATAAGTGTGGCTTTAAAAAGATACTGAAAACCTTAAATGTTAACCACTGTACTATATAAAACAGTACACATAACTTTGTACACACTAAAAAAAAAAAAATAGCAAATAGTGTATACATACAAAAGATAAGAAATTGAAAAAATAAATATAGAAAGTAGAAAACATGAAACAAAAGGATACAATTACACTGGAGAAAAAATATATATGATATATAAAGTTATGTAATTGTATAAAAATTGCCCATTTAAAAAGCAAAGAATCTCAGCTTTCATTAAAAAAATTAGCACTGGGTGTTGTAAGTGATTAATCACTAAAATTACTCCTGAAACCAATACTGCACTGTATGTTAACTAACTAGAATTTAAATAATTCTTCTAAGTGACACTTAGCTATATGTTATTTAAAAGAAGCACACAGGAAATTTTAAAGAAATAGGAAGTATATTCTACACAAAATAAAAGGAAAGCTGGTTGGTGTACTCGATTATAAGTGTGGCTCCAATTCATCACCCTTTCTTGAATCCATGCCATTTGCCTTGTAACTTTGAGTCATTCTTCTATCATCATAAATGGGTGACTTGCCTCACTTCTTGATATGGGCACAAACATACAGCCTGCCATGGAAAATAGGACCCTGGTAGATGCAAGCAGAGGCTTGAAATGGGCTTGCATGTTGGGGGGCTGGCCTCTCATACTTCTGCCATCACCATGAAAATATCCTTGGTCTGGCCTGATAGAAGAGGGGAGAGAGGAGCAAAAAAGCCAAGCTGCCAGTTGTACTAGTCACTCCAACAGACTGACAGCCAGTCAAAAGCAAACCATGCAAGTAAACCCAATCAGGAAGAGCAGCGTTGCCTAACCAATTCCCACCTGACCCCACAAGTGTGTGAGTATACTGCTTTAAGTCAAATGCTACTGAGGGAATGAGTTTTTGTTTTGTTTCATTTTGTTTAGCTTTATTGGGACATCATATAATTGATTACATTGGTAATATTAATATCAGGTAAAGAAAAACAAAAGTTTTAAAATGATAAAAAGTGTTAACTAATATATGTTAAAACTCCTAAAAAACATTGAACGGTCTCAATTCTGGTAGATGTTAGGAGTAGAAAAATAAAGCTCTAGGTATCAAAAACTTACCAGAATCCCCAATAAGATTGTCAGATTTCTCAGCAGAGCAGGCCAGAAGGCAGTGAGATGATATATTTATATATTTAAAGTGATGAAAGAGAAAAACTTTCAACCTTGAATTCTATAACCAGCAAAACTGTCCTTTAAAAATGAGAGCAAAATTAAGACATCCTTAGACAAACAAAAGCTGAGGGAGTTCATTACCATAGACTTGTTCTACATGAAATGCTAATGGGAGCCTTCAAGTTGAAATGAAAATGTTAGACAGTAACTTAAAGTCATATGAAAATATAAAGAGCTCTGGAAAAGGCGAATATATGAACAAATATAAAAAAACAATATTTTTGTAATTTCGATTTGTAATTCCACTTTTTATTTTCTACAGAATTTAAAAGACAAATGCATAAGTATAATTATAAATCTATGCTAATGTTATGCAATATAAAGATAAAATTTGTGTCATAATAACTGAAAATGAGGAAAGCAGAGCTGTAAAGAAGTAGCTATTTATGTAAAAGTTAAGTTTTTATTGAGGTCTATTTTTCTTAAGTTAGTATCAATTTAAGAAAGGTTGTCATAATTTTAGGATGTTACATGTAATCCTATGATAATCACAAAGAAAATAATCTATAGAATACACACAAAGGAAAATGGGAAGGGAATCAAAATGTGTCACTACAAAAAATCAACTAGACACAAATAGAAGACAGAGGAAATGAAAGAAAAAATAAGCTATAAGACATATAAAACATATAAAAACAACAAAATGGCAAAAGGAAGTGCTTCCCCATCAGCAATAACTTTAAATGTAAATGGATTAAAGCCCCCAATAAAAAGAAATAGATTGACAGAGTGGATAAAAAAACAGCATCCAACTATATGCTATCTATAAGAGACTCACTTTACATCTAAAGACATTCATAGGTTGAAAGTGTTAGCATGGAAAAAAAGATATTCAACAGAATATCATTCAACAGAAAGTTACCAAAAGAGGGCAGGGATACAACCTAAATGTCCAGTGAATGAATGGATAAAGGAAATGTGGTATATATACATAATAGAACATTATTCAGCCATAAAAAAAGTACATCCTGCCATTTGCAACAAATGGATAAACATAGAGGGCATTATGCTAAGTAAAATAAGCCAGACAGAGAAAAACAAATAAAAATACTATATAGTATCACTTATATGTGGAATCTAAAAAAAAAAGCCAATTTCATAGAAATAGATAATAGAATGGTGGTTACCACAGGTTTGGGAGGGATAGGTGGGGAGATACAGAGCAAAGGGTGCAAACTTCCAGTTATAAGATGAATAAGTTCTGGGGCACCTGGGTGGCTCAGTTGTTAAGTGTCTGCCTTCGGCTCGGGTCGTGATCCCAGGGTCCGGGGATCAAGCCCCACGTTGGGCTCCCTGCTCTGCAGGAAGCCTGCTTCTCCCTCTCCCACTATCCCCTGCCTGTGTTCCCTCTCTTGCTGTCTCTCTCTCTCTGGCAAATAAATAAAATCTTAAAAAAAAATAAGATGAGTAAGTTCTGAGGATCTAACATGCGGCATGGTGACTATAGTTAATAACATGATACTGTATATTTGGTTATGTAATAATATAATATTGCATACTTGAAAGTTGCTGAGAATAAATTTTAAGCATTCTCATCACACACACAAAAAGTGTTAATTATGAGAGTTGATGGATGTATTAATTATCTTGATCTTGGCAATCATTCCACAATGTATATATGTTTTAAATCATCACATTGTACAATTTAAATATACACAATTATATTTGTCAATTATTCCTCAATAAAGTTGCAGGGTAAGGAAAGAACAGATTGGGATGTCTATACTTCTATCAGAGAAAATACACTCTAAGTTAAAATTCTTACAAGAGAAAAAGAAGGACATGATAGAACTAAAACCATAAGACTCTTAGAAGAAAACATAAGAGAAAATTTCATGACTTTTGATCTGGTAATGACTTTTTGAACATTACCAAAAATAGCACAGATAATAAAAGAAAAATAGATGAATTGTACTTCATTAAAATTAAAAACTTTTGTGAGTTGAAGGACATTATCAACAGAGTGAAAAGGCAACACAGGGAATGGGAGAAAATGTTGACCAATCATATATCTGATAAGAGATTTATATCCAGAATACATAAAGATCTCCCATAATTCAATGACAACAACAACAACAAATAGACAACCAATTAAAAAATTGGCAAAAGATTTGAATGGACATACAGATAAAGATATACAAATGGCTAATAAGCACATGAAAAGATGCTCAATATCACTAATCATTAGAGAAGCGAAATCAAAACCATAAGTATGGCTACTATCAAGAAACAGAAAATAACAACTGTTGGCAAGAATGTGGAAAAACTGGAACCCTACCCATTGCTGATGGGGATGGAAAATGATATGGTAGTTCCTAAAAAATTTAAAAATAGAATAACCCAAACATATTTATACACCCATGTTCATAGCAGCATCATTCATAATAACCAAAAGGAGGAGGCAAATCAAGTATCCACCAACAGATGAATGTATAAACAAAATCTGGTACATACATATAATGGAATATTATTCAGCCTTAAAAAAGATGGAAATTTTGACACAGGCTACAACACGGAAGAACTTCTAAGTCATTATAATAATTGAAATAAACCAGTCACAAAAATATAAGTACTGTATGATTCCACTTACATGAGGTACCTAAAGTTGTCAAATAGAGACATAAAGTAGGAATAGTGGTTGCCAGGGGCTGGGACAGAGAGGAAAATGGAGAATTACTGTTTAATAGGTAAAGAGTTTCAGTTTGGAAAGACGGAAAAGTTCTGGAGATGGATAGTACACCAGTGTCAGTGTACTTAATACAGCTGAACTGTACACTTAAAAATTATTTAAATGGTCATTGTTATGTATGTTTTACCACAGTTAAACCTTACAGAATACAATTCCTGTCATGAAAGATATCCAGATTCCTCTTACTTCTATAAACAACTAGAATACTGGATAAAATGTTTATATAAAAGTTTAGACACTGGACAACAAAGGGCTCAGAACTGGGATCTCTAAAAGAAAGGAAATAAATTATTTGAACACTATAATCTAATAGCTTTCTGCCTGGAATAGTCTCCTGCTGTGCAGGAAGGTTGGACTCAAGGGAAACATGGTGGTGTTACCAAATTGGGGAGAAAGACCGGAGTTTAGGGAGGGTAAAGCAACTAGAATTTATATCAGAGTGCTGCAACGGAAGGAGCTGTGTGGAGGCAGAGCTCAGAAATCTGCAGAGGGATCCCCAGGAGTAGCTTGCTGGATATAAACCTATGCATGCAGAGGGTGACATTCCACAAAGAGCTCTAAGCTGAACCATTCCAAAGGTCACAATCCTCTGGGAGAAAATGAAGTTCTGGCTAGCCAGAGTAGAAAGACCTTAAAGAACATCATGGACATTCAATAGAGACCCTAGAAGGGTCATATTTAATTTTAAGGGAGCCAAACTAGCTCTAGTGTAAAAGAGACCCATCTTTTCTCCTTCTCATTCTCTCCATTCTGCTTGCTTTGATTCGGCTTCATTTTCTGGCAGGGAGCAGGCTATGTGTCTGAAATATTGAGAGAAAATATTAATGATTTTGAAGTAAGCAAGGATTTCTCAGACAAGATTACAAGAAGTGTGACACATAAAAGCAAAAACTGATAAATAGGACACTGTCATAATGAAACATGTCTGCTCCTAAAAGGACATTGTTAAGAATATGAATCGGCAGACTTGCAATATGTACACCTGAAAGCCACCTGTGTCCAGAATTTGTGGGGCGGGGGGGGGGGGGGCGGAATGTGTGTTTATATATACATATAGGTAAAACACGACACCTCAATGTTTAAGAATTGTCAAAAGAACTGAAGACACTTAACCAAAGATGGTATAATGGCCAATAAGCTCAAGAAATGATGCTCAACATCACTAGTCACCAGGAAAATATAAATTAAACCAAAATATCACTACACACCCACTAGGATGGCTAAAATTAAAAAGACTGACAAAACCAAATATAGGTGAAGATGTAAAGCAACTTGAAGCTTCCTTCATTGCTGAGGGAAGTGACAAAATGGTACAATATTTTGGAAAACAGTTTGGTAGTTTCTTAAAATGTTAAATATGTACTTTTATGATCCTAAAAAATCACTTCCAATTGTTTGCCCATGAAAAATAAAAGCACTTGGAGTGCCTGGGTGGCTCAGTCGGATAAGCGACTGCCTTTGGCTCAGGTCACAATCCCTGGGTCCTGGGATTGAGCCCCACGTCGGGCTCTCTGCTCAGCAGGGAGTCTGATACTCCCTCCCCTCTGCTGCTCCCCCTGCTTGTACTCTCCTGCTCTCTCTCTCTGTCAAATAAACAAATAAATTTTTTTTAAGAAAAAGAAAAAGCACTTGTCCACAATATTTATAAATTTATAGAAGTTTTTTTCATAAGGCCCCCAAACTGGAAAAAACCTACATGTCAATCAAAATGAGTACAGATATACAAATTGTGATATATCTATACAATGTAATACTGCCCAGCAATAAAAAGGAATACTGCCCATACATGCAACAACTTTGATGAGTCTCAAAAACATTATGCTGAACAAAAGGCTCCAGAAAAAAAAGTACATATTATTTAATTCCATTTGTATGAAATTCTAGAAAAGGGATATTTAATCTAGAGTATCAGAAAGTAGATCTGTTTAGAACCAGAGATGGAGAGGGGATTAATTGCAAAGAGCTAACTTATGGGGATGCAGTAAATGTTTTATATTTTGATTGATAAGACTGTTACATGCCACGTAAAATGTGGTGCACATATTTTTTAAAACTCATCAAAGTATACTCTTAAATGAGAATATTTTATCGTATATGTTATAACCTCAATAACTTCAATATAACCTCAATAAAGTTAAAAAAACTTATGGTAAACGTCTAATTTTTTACAAAGTATAGAAAATTACAAAGCTTAATAAATCATTTTTAAAAGATAGAACACCTCTAATATCAAACATAACAAAGATAGGACAAATATGCACACAGATAGATACATGAACTATAGATTATTACAACTCAGGCAACAATTTAAAAACAAAATTCCCAAATAATACACTCATAAGCATAATATTCCATAGCACAGTCCACAGCATAAGACTAGGACAAAAAAATTAATTTTAATTAATATTTAATTAAAAATAGTATATTTTATTAATAATAAATAGTATATTTTAATACTAAAATTAAATAATTTTAAATAATTAAAAATAGTGTATTTTGGGGCGCCTGGGTGTCTCAGTCAGTTAAGCGTCTGCCTTCGGCTCGGGTCATGATCCCGGGGTCCTGGGATCAAGCCCCGCATCGGGCTCCTTGCTCTGCGGGAAGCCTGCTTCTCCCTCTCCCTCTGCTGTTCCCCCTGCTTGTGTTCCCTCTCTCTCTCTCTCTCTGTCAAATAAATAAATAAAATCTTTAAAAAAAATAGTGTATTTTATTAAAATGATAAAATATTACCTATTTCATGTCAATAGCAGTTATCATATTAATGATGAAACACTAGTGACATTCCCATTAAAATTAAGAAAGTATAAAAACATCTGCTGTCACACATTCTAACAGCAATAGTATAAGAAAAAGAAATATGATGTAATCATTGGATGCAGACATTATTACTTGTTTCATGTGATATAATATTCTATCTGAAAATATGAAAATAGGAACTGAAAAAAATTAATCTAAAGGGAAGTTGCAGTATAGACATATAAATATACAAAAATCATTAGCCTTGGCTCATAATAGCAATAGTCAATATAATATAATAAAGAAAAATATTAAAACACACAAAAATATAATTATTAATATTGCTGTAAATATATTTTATATTTTCTCAGCTCTCCAGCTTTTCTTTTTTAAAACTTCCCCACCCCCCCAATACCACGTGGATTTTTGGAACTAACCATAAAGACATGCTCTCCCTTCATCCTGGGCCAGTCTGAATGCCTAATCAGCCTCCACCCAGGATTAGACCATAGGAGGATATAAAATCCAAACAGGTCCATTCAGGACCCTTTGGGGGAAGTTGAGAGAGAAGTGGCTTTCTTCTTTCCAGATTTCAAGCTATAAGGAAACACATCCTGAAGCTACAGATAGTAATCTTTTTTTCCAGTATTGGATCCAGTGATATTTAGTGTAAAACTTTTCAGTTATATGAGATAATACATTTCTTCTTTCCTTAGCTAGTTTCAACCACGTTCCTGTGATTTGCAAGTTAATTAGCCCTTTGAAAAGAGGAGGAGAAGGAAAAGGAGGATAGAGAGGATGAAGAAAAGGAGGAAGAGACAGAGAAAAGAAGACCAAAAGGAAAAAAGAAATATACAGTACCCTTAAAAGAAAACTACAAAGCTTAAAAACCTTACATAGAAACAGAAAAGATTTGAATAAACACTGAGATAGGAAGGGGTAAAGATGGCGGAGGAGTAGGGGACCCTATTTCAACTGGTCCCCGGAATTGAGCTGGATATCTACCAGACCACTCTGAGCACCCACGAAACCAGCCTGAGATGTAAGAAGATCTGGATCTCTACAAACAGAGTATCGCAGGCAGTTGGTTTTGAGGTACGAAACGGAGAGCCATGATTCTGCGGGCAGATATCAGAGGATAAATGGCAGCGGGAGGGTGCCTGGACATGGGGATCCTACACCAACGGTGAGTGACAGCCTCGCGCGCTGGGGACAGGGCACAGACTCGCAGACCGGTAGCGTCGGGAAAGGACTTTAGGGCAGCCCCCGGGGTGGAAAACCAGACCGGCAGGGTCGCGCACACGCAAACCGCAGCCCCCCGGACAGAAACCCGGAGCGACGGTCGCGCACATGTGAACTGCAGCCTCCGAGACGGAAACCCGGTGCACCGGGGTCGCACCAGTGAACTGCAAACCCCCAGCGGCGCACACGAACTGGGAGCGGCTGGCGGTTCTAGAAGCACAAAGGGCAGAGATGTGCCCTGACCTGGAGGCAGGACTGGGAGCGCTGCAGAGGGGCACACAACCCAGGACGCTGCAGTTTATAGCAGCACGGACAGAAACAGACAGTGTGGCCTGGAGAGCTCACTGAAGAACAGACTGCGGTCTCTCTGCTCTGAGGCAGAGGGTTGGAAACGGTCTCTTCTGCTCTGACTCGCGGAAGAGACGCAGAAAGCCGCCAGGGAAAGGCGCCAGAGAACAAAAGCCCCAAAGACTGATTCCCACTGAGCCCATCCCCCACCACAGGGGCGCAGGGCAACTTCACCCAAACAGGGTTGCCTGAGTAACAGCGTGGCAGGCCCCTCCTGCAGAAGACGGGCTGGGAAAACAAGAGGCCAGCAACCCTAAGGTCCCAAGAAAACAGGTGCATCTTGCTTGGGTTCTGGTCAATAATTTGGACTCTATACATTCCCTCAAACACCCATCAACAGAATGACTAGGAGGAGGAGCCCCCAAAACAGAAAAGACTCAGAGATTATGACTTATGCTGCAGATTTACAAATGGATGCAGATATGACCAAGATGTCGGAGATGGAATTCAGGCTAGCAATTGTGAAGACAATGGCTAGAATGGAGAAATCAATTAATGGCAACATAGAGTCTCTAAGGGCAGAAATAAAAGGTGAATTGGCAGAACTTAAAAATGCTATCAATGAGATCCAATCTAATCTAGATAATCTAACAGCTAGGGTAACTGAGACTGAAGAGAGAATAAGCGACCTGGAAGACAACATAATAGATAAAAAGGGAAAAGAAGAGGCCAGGGAAAAACAACTCAGAATCCATGAAAATAGAATCAGAGAAATAAGTGACACCATGAGGCGTTCCAATGTCAGAATAATTGAAATCCCGAAGGGAGTGGAGAGAGAGAGAGAGGACTAGAAGATGTATTTGAGCAAATCGTAGCTGAGAACTTCCCTAATCTAGGGAATGAAACAAACATTCGAGTCCTAGAGGCAGAGAGGACCCCTCCTAAGATCAAGGAAAACAGGCCAACACCCCAGCATGTAATAGTAAAACTTGCAAATCTTAGAACCAAGGAAACCATCTTAAGGGCAGTTAGGGGGAAGAGATTCCTTACGTACAGAGGGAGGAACATCAGAATAACATCAGACCTATCCACAGAGACCTAGCAAGCCAGAAAGGTCTGGCAAGACATATTCAAGGTACTAAATGAGAAGAACATGCAGCCAAGAATACTTTATCCAGCAAGGCTTTCATTTAGAATGGATGGAGAGATGCAGAGCTTCCACGACCGGCAGAAGTTGAAAGAATATGTGACCACTAAGATGGCCCTGCAAGAAATATTAAGGGGGGGTTCTATAAAAGGAGAAAAACCCCAAGAGTGATCTACAACAGAAATTTACAGGGACAATCTATAAAAACAACATCTTCACAAGCAACATGATGACAATTAATTCATATCTTTCAATAATCACTCTCAACGTGAATGGCCTAAATGCTCCCATAAAACGGCACAGGGTTGCAGATTGGATAAAAAGACAGGACCCATCCATATGCTGTCCACAAGAGACTCATTTTGAACCTAAAGATACATCCAGACTGAAAGTGAAGGGATAGAGATCTATCTTCCATGCCAGCGGACCTCAAAAGAAAGCTGGGGTAGCAATTCTTATATCAGACAAATTAGATTTTAAACTAAAGTCTGTAATAAGAGACACAGAAGGACACTATATCATTCTTAAAGGGTCTATCCAACAAGAAGATCTAACAATTGTAAATATCTATGCCCCCAACATGGGGGCAGCCATCTACATAAGTCAACTGTTAACCAAAATAAAGAGTCATATTGATAACAATACGTTAATTGTAGGAGACCTCAATACTCCACTCTCAGCAATGGACAGATCATCTAAGCAGAAAATCAACAAGGAAACAAGAGCTTTGAATGATACATTGGACCAGATGGACCTCATAGATATTTACAGAACATTCCACCCTAAAACAACCAAATACTCATTCTTCTCGAGCGCATATGGAACTTTCTCCAGAATAGACCATATACTGGGTCACAAATCAGGTCTCAACCGATACCAAAAGATTGAGATTATTCCCTGCATATTCTCAGACCACAATGCTCTAAAACTGGAACTCAATCACAAGAAAAAATTGGGCAGAAATTCAAACACTTGGAAGCTAAAGACCACTCTGCTCAAGAATGTTTGGGTCAACCAAGAAATCAAAGAAGAACTTAAACAATTCATGGAAATCAATGAAAACGAAAACACATCGGTCCAAAACCTATGGGATACTGCAAAGGCGGTCCTAAGGGGGAAATACATTGCCATCCAAGCCTCACTCAAAAAAATAGAAAAATCCCGAATTCACCAACTAACTCTACACCTTAAAGAACTAGAGAAAAAGCAACAAACGATGCCTAAGCCATGCATTAGAAGAGAAATAATTAAAATTAGAGCAGAAATCAATGAATTAGAAACCAGAAACACAGTAGATCAGATCAATGAAACTAGAAGTTGGTTCTTTGAAAGAATTAATAAGATCGATAAACCACTGGCCAGACTTATCCAAAAGAAAAGAGAAAGGACCCAAATTAATAAAATTATGAATGAAAGGGGAGAGATTACGACTAACACCAAGGAAATAGAAACAATTATTAGAAATTATTATCAACAACTATATGCCAATAAACTGAGCAATCTGGATGAAACGGAGGCCTTCCTGGAAACCTATAAGCTGCCAAGACTGAAACAGGAAGAAATTGACAACCTGAATAGGCCAATAACCAGTAACGAGATTGAAGCAGTGATCAAAAACCTCCCCCAAAACAAGAGTCCAGGGCCTGATGGATTCCCTGGGGAATTCTACCAAACATTCAAAGAAGAAATAATACCTATTCTACTGAAGCTGTTTCAAAAAATAGAAACAGAAGGAAAACTTCCAAACTCATTCTATGAGGCCAGCATTACCTTAATCCCCAAATCAGGCAAAGACCCCATCAAAAAGGAGAATTTCAGACCGATATCCCTGATGAATATGGATTCCAAAATCCTCAACAAAATCCTAGCTAATAGGATCCAACAATACATTAAAAGGATCATCCACCATGACCAAGTGGGATTTATCCCCGGGATGCAATAGTGGTTCAACATTCGCAAATCAATAATGTGATAAAACACATTAATAAGAAGAGGGAGAAGAACCATATGGTCCTCTCAATTGATGCAGAAAAAGCATTTGACAAAATACAACATCCTTTCCTGATTAAAACTCTCCAGAGTATAGGGATAGAGGGAACATTCCTCAAGCTCATAAAATCCATCTATGAAAAACCCACAGCGAATATCATCCTCAATGGGGAAAAGCTGAGAGCCTTTCCCTTAAGATCAGGAACATGTCAAGGATGCCCACTCTCACCACTGTTTTTCAACATAGTACTAGAAGTCCTAGCAACAGCAATCAGACAACAAAAAGAAATAAAAGGTATTGAAATTGGCAGAGAGGAAGTCAAACTCTCTCTTTTCGCAGACGACATGATACTTTATGTGGAAAACCCAAAAGACTCCACCCCCAAATTACTAGAACTCATCCAGCAATTCAGTAATGTGGCAGGATACAAAATCAATGCACAGAAATCAGTTGCTTTCTTATACACTAACAACGCAACAGTAGAAAGAGAAATTAAAGAAACGATTCCATTTACAATAGCACCAAAAACCTCGGAATAAACCTAACCAAAGAGGTAAAGGATCTATATTCTAGGAACTACAAAACACTCTTGGAAGAAATTGAAGAAGACACAAAAAGATGGAAAAATATCCCATGCTCATGGATCGGAAGAATAAACATTGTTAAAATGTCTATGCTACCCAGAGCAACCTATACCTTCAATGCCATCCCAATCAAAATTCCAATGACATTTTTCAAAGTGCTGGAACAAACAATCCTAAAATTTGTATGGAATCAGAAAAGACCCCAAATCGCCAAGGAGATGTTGAAAAAGAAAAACAAAGCTGGGGGCATCACATTGCCCGATTTCAAGCTATATTACAAAGCAGTGATCACCAAGACAGCATGGTACTGGCACAAAAACAGACATACAGACCAATGGAACAGAATAGAGAACCCAGATATAGACCCTCAACTCTATGGTCAAATAATCTTTGACAAAGCAGGAAAAAACATGCAATGGAAAAAAGACAGTCTCTTCAATAAATGGTGCTGGGAAAATTGGACAGCCACATGCAGAAGAATGAAACTCGACCTAACACCATTCACAAAGATAAACTGAAAGTGGATGAAAGACATCAATGTGAGACAGGAATCCAACAAAATCCTAGAGGAGAACATAGGCAGTAACCTCTTTGACATAGGCCACAGCAACTTCTTTCAAGATACATCTCCAAAAGCCAGTGAAACAAAAGCAAAAATGAACTTTTGGGACTTCATCAAGATAAAAAGCTTCTGCACAGCAAAGGAAACAGTCAACAAAACAAAGAGGCAACCCACAGAATGGGAGAAGATATTTGCAAATGACACTACAGATAAAGGGCTGGTATCCAAAATCTATAAAGAACTTCTCAAACTCAACACCCAAAAAACAAATAATCAAGTCAAAAAATGGGCAAAAGACATGAACAGACACTTCTCCAAAGAAGACATACAAATGGCTAACAGACACATGAAAAAATGTTCATCATCATTAGCCATCAGGGAAATCCAAATCAAAACCACACTGAGATACCATCTTACACCAGTTAGAATGGCCAAAATGGACAGGGAAAGAAACAACAAATGTTGGAGAGGTTGTGGAGAAAGGAGAACCCTTGTACACTGTTGGTGGGAATGCAAGTTGGTACAGCCACTTTGGAAAACAGTGTGGAGGTTCCTCAAAAATTTAAAAATAGAGCTATCCTATGACCCAGCAATTGCACTACTGGGTATTTAGCCCAAAGACACAGATGTAGTGAAAAGAAGGGCCATATGCACCCCAATGTTCATAGCAGCAATGTCCGCAATAGCCAAACTGTGAAAAGAGCTGAGATGCCCTTCAACAGATAAATGGATAAAGAAGATATGGTCCATATATACAATGGAATATTACTCAGCCATCAGAAAAGATGAATACCCAACTTTTACATCAACATGGATGGGACTGGAGGAGATTATGCTAAGTGAAATAAGTCAAGCAGAGAAAGTCAATTATCATATGGTTTCACTTATTTGTGGAACATAAGGAATAACATGGAGGACATTAGGAGAAGGAAGGGAAAAATGGGCAGTGGGAATTGGAGGGAGAGATGAACCATGAGAGACTATGGACCTGAGAAACAAACAGGGTTTTAGAGGGGAGGGGAGAGGAGGGACTGGTTAGCCCGGTGATGGGTATTAAGGAGGGCACGTACTGCATGGAGCACTGGGTGTTATACGAAAACAATGGATCGTGGATCACTACATCAAAAACTAATGATGTATTGTATGGTGACTAACATAACATCATAAAATTTAAAAAAAAATAAAATAAAATAAAAGACATAAACAAACTTAAAAAAAAAACAAAACAAAACACTGAGATATACCATGATCCAGAATGGAAGAGATATTATCACAAAATCAATTCTACTCACATTAACTTATATGTGTAATGTGATTCTAAATTAAGGTCTCAATGAGATGTCTTCAGGGAGGGGATAAATGCCCAAAGAAAATGAATGATTTTTTAAAGATAATATAGGGGCATGATTAAAATTATGTTTATACTATCAACCAATGAAAAAGAGGCCCCTGAAACTGAATCAAGAATTGATACACAGATTAATGAAACAGAATGGGAACACCCAGAAATAAACTACATTACCCATAATAACTATGGCAATTCATAGTCAAAGATAATGGATTTTTAAATAAACAATGACTAGGATAATTGATTCTAGAAAAGATAAATTATATGAACTAGAAGAATACAGTTAATAATATGTATATGACCTCAGTTGAGGAATGACTTTTTCGCATAAAAATGAAAGAAACCATAAAGTGTGAGACTGATAGATTTCACAGCATATAAATTTCAAACTTCTGTACATAAACACTATACACTAGACAAAAGACAAGAATATATAAGCTAGGGAAATATTTCAATGAAAGGTATGAAGGAAATTGATATACTTACATATAAAGTATAAATGAAGAAAATACCCAACTGAATATCAAGAGAAAGATACAAACAGATATTTTATAAAATATGAAAATGGCTCATTAAGTCATCAAAGTGTGCTTAATCTTCTTAAAAATCAAATAAAGATTAATTAATTAATATTCCCATATCATTTTTATTATTATACCCATTGACTATTAACATCAATGTTTATCACAGGATTTTTAACAGTGAATATTTAGCCATCAACTAAATACACAGAATTGAGAGACTAGAAAAAGAAATTAATGTTGTCCCCACATGATGGGGACTGTATGCACCAATTAAGAAATCTTATATAATCCATATATATATGTGTGTATATAAATGGTTCTAATTTTATCTATATTATATATAATATACAGTATACTTAAAACACACATTTTGCACACACATATTCATTATAATAGAATGGATAGGAAATAAAACAATAGATTAATTGTAATGATGGAGATATTAGTTTATTTCTCTGTTCTAGTGTATTTTATGTGCATTATATTTTCTAAATATTCTAGGTTTAAAATATTCATTCATTTTATAATGATAAAAAATGGTTTAAATTGAATTCAATTAACTGATAATAATAGCAAAAATAATATTACCAGCAAAAGGATGAAGATATCTAGAACAGAAAAGCAAGTATTGATTTTTTTTAAATCATTTGAGAAATTAACAAACTGAGGGTCTGCATACTATACTAAGGAACTCTACTGTGATCAGAAATTCAGTAGCAGGGGCACAATATTAGAGTCCATCGCCAAATATATAGGAAGATGATGACTCTAGCAGTAATCTCAACAGAGAGGTACGCTGAGAAAGAATTCTGAAAATCTTGAGACTTCGATTATAGAAGCAGTAAAATTGTTCAAAATATCAAAGGCATATAGTGAGTTAGGATAATCATTCTAGGTTGTTCAGCTGTATCTCTGAAATATAGTTCCATTATAGTGACAGTGGCTGTGAAGAGGACAAGGGGAGCAAATGGACAGTGTCCAGAGGCATGGATAGTGCCCTGGACACGGACAGCTGAGACCCACATGCCTCTGGCCTCCTTAAACATCTCTTGTTACTCTGAGGAAATTTCCCCCTCATCTCTGAGCTTCGGGCTTCTTTAAATGGAAGGAGCTGAAACAAGTAGTCCCCATGACTTGTATTCTAACATTCTTTGGTTTCAAACCCATTTTCACACTTGGTAAGCTACTAAGACAAATTAGTCTGCCTTGCAACTTTCTTTCTTTTTTTTTTTTTTTAAGATTTTATTTATTTGAGAGAGAGAGAGAACACAAGCAGGGGGAGGGACAGAGAGAGAGGGAGAAGCAGATCCCACCCCAAGCAGAGAGCCTGACACTGGGCTTGATTCCAGAACCCCAGAATCACGACCTGAACTGAAGGCAGACGCTTAACCCACTGAGTCACCCCGGTGCCCCTTGCCTTGCAACTTTGAATATTGACCAAGTCAATACAGAGGAGCCTCAAAACCCAACCATAAAAAGCTAACAATCCTAACACATCCTGGAAAGGTTTAACCCTACTTCCCCTGAAACCCCACTCTCACCCTCAAAAGACTCCATGAAAACCTCTTCTTTTTCCCCATTTCTGAAAACAATACATATTTGTTAACAGCAATAACAATACCATCAATGATAGTAATAATGCTTAATGGTTATTTAGCACTCACTCCATGTTGGGCACTGTGCTACTTTATATTTGCTGTCCTTTCCCTCATTTTATATATGAAGAAAGATCATACAATTAGAAGCAACAGAACATTTATGAGTGACATCTTAAAAGCATAACCATACTCATGGCACAAGTTATTATGCAAACAGTTGAGCAACCAAGTTCACTAGCTCAATTATATTCATGTGTAATAGAAAGAATTAAGACCTTTGGGGCCAGCAAAGTGTCAAGTACGAAACAACAGACTGACCTTATGCCTACAAAAACAGAGGTTTATATGGCCATAGAGTAGTTAAGACACAAAACTGTAGATAGAACTTTAATCTCTGAAGGCTAGGGGCAGAAGGCAAAATAAGAGGTAAAAGTGTCTTTAATTTTCTGGTTCTGAAAAAATCAAAGCACATTTAGAAAATATATACTATTTAACAAGTCATAAGTAACCCAGATTTTCCATCAGTAACTCTTCCAACTGTGCAAATGTTTGGGAAGTAGTGGAAAAATGAAGCTGACTGCACAAAATAAAGTAGATGTCTGATTAAGTCTTTAGATCAAGAATTCTCAAGCCTGGGTTTAAAAATGAGGGTAAAAATGACTGGAAAAGTTTGTTCAAAATGTAGTTTCCTGGTGCCATCCCCAGAGATTCTGATTTGGTAGGTAAATCTGCATTTTAAAATGCATACCCCAGGGGATTCTGATACCCATAGTCTATACAGGTCTACCACAACTCTATAGTGTGAAGTCCTACACCTGCAAATTAATCTGAGACAATTACAGAGAAAATGTACATGGAAGAAAACACAGTGGATTATTCTATCCCAATTTATAATTGACCAAATCACACATTTATGTTACCTCCTTTGAGCTTTGCAATGCAGTGAGACAGAATTACGACTTTTACTTCCATTTAAAAATGAGGAAACTGAGGTTCACAGAGGTTAAGTCATTCGGCCTTGAGATAACAAGCCATCAGGACTTAAATCTGGGTCTTTTAAATGCAAATTCCATGTTCTTGCAAGTCACCCTTAAGGAAACTTTTGTACATCTCTTCCAAGTTCCTGGAATATGAGAGTTGGCAAACTATGGCCTAAGGGCCAAATCTGGCTGGCAAGTTCAGGCAGGTTTTTACATTTCTAAATGGTTGAAAAGAATTAAGATAATAATATTTTGTGGCGTGAAAATTGTAATGAATTCAAATGTTGTCCAGAATAAATTTTATTAGAACACAACCATGCTCATTAGTTTACGAATTGTCTATAGCAGTTTCCATATTACAATGACAGAGCTAAATAGATAGAGCAGAGTCTGTATGCCCCTCAAAGCCTAAAATGTTGACCATCTGGCCCGTTACAGAAATATTTGCTGACCCTTGCAACAACTACTATTTAAGCACTTAATAAGAATCAGAAACTGTACTAAGAATATATATGCATATAATTTGAATATATATGCAAATAGATACATATCTGTACATAGTTTGTTCAGCTACCTCTCCATTCCCCTTTATCCCATTAAAAAAATTTTTTTTAAATATTTGAAAGAGAGAGAGAGAGCATGAGCCAGGTGGGAGGGGTAGAGGGAGAGCGAGAACGAGAGCGAGAGCGAGAGAGAGTGAGAGAGAGAAATAGAGAATACTCAAGCAGACTCCCCACCGAGCACGGAGCCCCATGTGAGACTTGATATGGGCTCAACTTGGGGCTCCACACAGGGCTGATCCCAGGACCCTGAGATCACAACCTGAGCCCAAAATCAAGGGCTGGCTGGCAGCTTAACCAACTGAGCCACCCAGACATCCCTCCATTTAAAAATGTTTAAGACATCTGATAATCTCGGTTTTTCAGAATGTTTTTCCTTTTTTGAAGGCAGATGTAATCATGTAATGATTTTCATGCTGAGGAGTGTGAGACGGGCTCTCTAAGAGGCACATATCAGAATCTCTAGTAGAGAAGGGAGGGGAATTTATAATTTGAATAAAACATACATATATGAAATTACTGAAAATTCAACAATTCCCTAGGCATGTGGGGTTTCAAGGAAAATGAGAGGGCACGCTAAGAGTTTGCATCGGTTACAAATGATTTTGAGAATAACTGAAATCTTTAATTTCCTTATTTTCTATTTACTGTCATTAATATCTAAAGGGCCTGCTGTTCTATTTCAGTCAAGAGAGACAGAAACATACATAGTAATTACCTCAGAGTTTTCCCAACTAAAAATTTAGGTAATTCCTAACTACTAATCAAAACAATAATCTTAGAAAGTCTGCCACATGAGTTTGGAGTATAAACTATGATACTAAAATGATGTAAACTATAAATGACACAAAGTTAGAGGCCTAGACTTCAAATTTCTCTGACTTCTAAATTAAGATGCCACTATCATACATTACACAAATATAAAATGCCTATCAAGAAACATCTAAATGAGAAAAATATAATAAATTGTATATTAATATCCTTTAGATTCTGCATTTGAATATAAAACTCAAACATTTCTAGAATTTGATTAACTCAAATATCCAACTGAAAAGAAACAAGAAATAATTTGAATTTCTAGGTGATATTTTAAGGTTATTCAAGGATACATTCAAGAATTATTTTAAAAGGAAATTTAAAACAAAGAAAGTCATCTGCTTTTACAAAAATCTGTTCATCATGAATTTTAAATTTGTTACTTATTATCATGAAGTAGAACAAGTAGTTCTAGTTCTACTTTATTACCAGAAAGAAGTAAATGATATTACTAACATTAATAAACTTTATTACTATAAACCAGTAAACCAAGAGAATAAAGTCCTACTTTATTACTATAAATCAGTTTGGGTTTTGTTACACTTCAGCATAATAGGTCAAAAAAAAAAGTTGTAGTATATATGTTTACTTTGTTTGCTTTGCAATTGGCAATTTACCTATGTAAAAAGTTTCCTGAAAAGTAAGATTACTTGAGCACTGAAATTGAAACAAGATGTTTAGTAAGTCATGATTTTCAAATATTGAATTAATTTCTCTATGACTGAATTATTCTAACTTTCTTTTGAATATTTCTGTTCTCTCCATCTTCTTGTAAGAAGATTTTTAGTTATTAATTTTCTGGAAAGCAAATAAAATACAGAATATACAATTTAAGAAACACACACACACACACACACACATAAACTTTCTTCATAATTACCCAGTTGATACAATTAGTACCCAAATCATACTATTTTTTTTCATACTATGATGTCATAAAATTCTTTATCCCAGAATCAGAAGACCATACCAATTATCTTACACACGATTTGGTAGATAAATCAAATTATTCAGTTCTTACCAGATCTTGCCCAGCACATCAAACAGAGAAAAATGTATACTCTCATTTGGAATCCAATAAAAGTAAAAGCAGCCCTCAGATTCAGCAAAAAAGAAATTCTGAAATTCATTAAGGTTTCTCTTTGGTAAGATTGTCAGAGTCTGGTAGGTTTTATCGTAAAAGATTCCTGATCTTTTGCTCCTCCCTGTTTGTAGTAAAGGTAAGGTGGTTTGTTTCTCTTATTTGGCTTGTGGTGGTGAGAGGATTTTTAAGTCAAAACTCTAAGAAGTCACAAACAGCTGCCCAAGTTAAATTTAAAGGGAAAGAAAAAGTAATTATATCTTTCTTTATTCCTCTTAACCTCAAGATTTCAGAAGTGGTCAGGAAGAATATGTCTGTTGAAAGCCTAAAGCAAATGTGATGTTAAATAATGCTAGAAATGGAAAGAGTCAGAAAACGTTGTGGTTTATGTTCATTTTGATTACAAACTAAGCTGTCTTCATATACCATAAAATCAATAATAAAATCCATATCCATCAAGCTGTCAAATATAAAATATGAGATTTTCATGTTTGTGCAGTTTTGCAACCCAAGCTCAGTGGCTATTTTAAAATTCAAAATGCTAGCTTGTCCTTAAGTTCTATAATTGGATAATAAACAAAAAATATTTTTATTTTTAATATAACAAACATTTTTAAATTATGGGTTTTTTTTCACATTTACTTCATTTTTCCCCTTATTTTCCTTCCAGCAATAGACTTTAGTAGGTCTGAAAAATAGAGAACCGTTTTAAGTACGTGCATTATCAGTTCAAAAATTAAATTTGTTTTTTATAAATTCAAGTCTCTATAAATTTCCAAAGATACTTGAAGAACAGAAATGCCTAATTCATATCATCGATCAGCAGAAACTAATCGAGGTCTGGGAGGTATATCAAAGAATCCACAAACAAAAGGAGGTATTCATTTAAAAACCATGAAAAATTTAAAAATCATCAATTTAAACTGTTCACTCTCTAAGGATTTTATGTGAGACTTCATTTTTAGAAGGAGTCCACTACTATAATTTGACTGGAGACCACCAATGTACTTCTCTAACAAAGATAGGAATAATCATTCCTATCATTCTAATGATCTACTAATCATCCTAATCATTCCAATCATTTTGAAATGAGGGAAGAAAGGTAATATAAATGTCATACATGTTAAAAGAGAGTAACAAGTTTATACTTAAATTAAAAGATAAATCTTTCCTATTTAACATATAATTTTTTTTTATTTTGTGCTTTTGATGTGACACTCAAATATTAATCTTATAGATTATTTTCATCTTTGCCATTCTGAAGAGCTCATATTCAAAATATCAACTTGGCATTTAATACAGTACACTACATAGCAGAGTTTCAAAATATAAAAAACTATACTGTTTTCATATTTTTACTTACTGTCAATAGTGATAAAATTGAGATTAATGTCCATTGCATTAAATAGCAAAATATTGAGAAATGGCAAATTATATAAAATATCTATAGGTTTTTTTTTTTTTAAGATTTTATTTGTCAGAGAGAGAAAGAGAGAGAGAGCACAAGCGGGGAGGGGGGGTCAGTAGGAAGAGGGAGGAGCAGGCTCCCTGCTGAGCAAGGAGCCTGATGCGGAACTCGATCCCAGGACCCTGGGATCATGACTTAAGCCGAAGGCAGATGCTTAATCGACTGAGTCACCCAGGCGTCCCAAAATATCTATAGTTTAGTAAGAGAATATTTCCGTGCTTATTTAGTCCTCCTTCGAAATAAAAAATGATTTTAAGCTTACAGACATCTATACAATATAAATAATACAATAAGGGTGATAATGAGGATGATAAGGATGAAGATAAAATTTGATTGAGCTCTATGTACCATGTACGCTTCTAGGGACTTTACAGGTGATTATAATAGGTAGTTGAGTATTGTATACTTAGATGGGGGAGTCATTGTTTATCAGAACATATTTTGGCACGATCTTTTTGTATAATTTAGCAATATGTGTCAGAATGTTTAATGGTCTTACCCTTTGATTCAGCAATCAAACATCCAAGATATTTTCCCACAGAAATACTAACATATGTGCACAAAGACATATGAGCAAGGATTTAATCTCAGCATTTTTATAATGGCTAAAAAATGGAAACAATGTAAATGTCTAACAGTGGGGGATTAGTCTAATTATGTACATACTGTGGATTAAAATAAATGATGTAGATAAATCAATATTAATTGATATAGAAAGTCTCCATTATGTAGTTCAAGGGGAGAAAAGGCAAGCTAAAAAATAATATGTATAGTAAAATTTATTTTCCTAAAATATCTTTTACATATATATGTATAGATCAAAGTTAGGAAGGTTTTCCTCCAAAATGTTTACCTCTGCATGGCAGACTTACTGATTTTTTTTTACTTTATTTCTTTAAACATTAAAAGTATTTCTTTACAATAATCATATAATACAAGTAAAACAAACAAAAAAAGCTGTATTTACTTGGGACAAATATGGTTAGGAAAATCAGAATAGAGAAAAAAATGAGGGTAGGAAAAAAGTGAAGACAAAAGTGAGGTCAATTTTAGAAAAAGCATTCACTAGAGTCCCTTTACACTAATTTATCAAGTTCCTCCACTCACTCATCCATTCATGTTTGATTAAGCATGTACTGATTTCCAGGCATAATGTAGTTGGACATACAAAGTAGAGACATTCATTCATTCAAACTGTATTATGTCAACAACTATTTATGATACATCCACAGATATGTCAGGGTTTGTCCTAGGTACCGAAATAATATTTACCCTATTGCAATTCACAGTAAGGAGGGCTTGAAAAAGGTGTATCTATGGAACCATGGAACCACACAGCAGGGCAGCCAGCTAATCTAGAGTGCAGAGTTCAGGGAAGCCTTGTAGGAGATGCTGCCTAGGCTGAACTACAAAAGAGAGTAAGAGTCAACTGGGCAAAGAAAGGGAGAAAGAACCTCTAGTTTTAGATGATAGATAGATAGATGACAGATTTATATACATGGATTATAGTTTTACATATATATATATATAAACATTTTCATTTTTGAATACATAAAGTTAGGGGTGTAAAATGTCCTGATATGAGTCAAGAAAGGCTGATTCTTTATTGTGTTGCATGCATTTAACCCATTAAATCTTATATTTGAGTAATGGTCCAGGAAATGCTGAGAATAAAATTTTTTTTTAAAGATTTTATTTATTTATTAGAGAGAGAGCACAAGCAGGGAGAGTGGCAGGCCGAGGGGGAAACAAGATCCCTGCTGAGCAGGGAGCCCGATGCGGGACTCGATCCCAGACCCCTGGGATCATGACCTGAGCCGAAGGCAGACGCTTAACCATCTAAGCCACCCAGGGGCCCCGAGAATAAATTATTTTTTAACTACTGCTAGTTTTATTACAATGTGTTCATTCAATATAAGTTAGGAAATACAGTAAGCTTAAATTAGAAAAATGATATATATTTAGGTCAAATTCTGAATAAACAGCTAACTGCATGAGCTGACTTTCAGAGCTTATAACATTAAAAAAGTACTCTAGAAGTATAAGCACCATAAATTCAGGTCCCGCCAAAAGAAAAGAGGATGTGAAGGGGCGCCTGGGTGGCTCAGTCGTTAAGCATCTGCCTTCCGCTCAGGTCATGATCCCAGGGTCCTGGGATCCTTCCTGCTCCGCGGGAAGCCTGCTTCTCCCTCTCCCACTCCCCCTGCTTGTGTTCTCTCTCTTGCTGTCTCTCTCTCTGTCAAATAAATAAATAAAATCTTGGAAAAAAAAAAAAGACACTATAAAAAAAGAGGATGTGATAAGAACACCAAAATCATACACATTTGTAAAAAAAAAAAAAAGTATGATGCAAGCTTCAATATAGCAAGACAACATGATTGTTAATTATTTATAAATACAGCTAAAGGTTTATATGATTCACAACCAGATATGTGCACTACAAATTTTACAATGAAACCTGAAGATCCAACTCCCAGATTAGCTGTGACTGAGGGGAAGTTAAAGAGGAAATATGTTCATTTGGATAAGATTTATGAGATAAATGAATTTAAAAAATCAGTAGTATGACACATAATTGAGACCTTCAGGTATCCATTCATTTGATCAACATATATTTGTTATATAACTACAATGTTAGTTTCCTTAATCCCCTCTTACCCTACCACAATGTTGATGACACACGAAAGAAAGGAAAAATGGAGACAGGACTTATATACTTATGATATCAACAGAAGGTGACTACTGAAGTTACTGACACATGATTTTGTATTTATTTGTATGGGAAGTCTGTCTCTCTCATTATGCTGAAAGCTTTAGGACAGATCTTTATACTTAACCTTTGTTTCCCAGGGATTAAAGACAGTGCCTGGTACATAGCAAGCATTCAAAAAATACCGAAATGAAGTACTGTAATTTACATTAGCCCAATCCATTCCTTAAGAAATAGAACCTAAATTATCACCACTCCTAACTAATAGCCAAATGACGTCCTGATTACTTGTATATTGATGGGATAATTTCAGGGTCTTTCATAGACATATGGATTCTTCAAAAAGGAAGCCAAGTTAATAGTTGACAGTTGATTTATCCATCCACTGAGATTCTGAGTGGGTTTTCTTCTCCCTTTCTTTTACTTACCTTTATTTTTTGTAGGATTTTTTTCCCCTAACCCTCCTCAAGTAAAAATTATTCACCCTGGTCACTGTATACAAAGTACAGTCCTGATACAAAGTACAAACATTGGATCCCGCTACAAGCGCCCTGCAGCCATCCTCAAAAATTCTGGCTTCAGTCACAAAACTTGCTATCCTTTTTGTAGTGTTCCTCGGTAGAGGCCGTTTTCTCAAATTTTCAAATGCCTTCTGGAGTCCACCTAAAACCTCTGTACCCATTTTCAAAGACTTCTCTAGGGCGCGCTTCCTAGGTAAATAAACTTTAGTTCTAGGACTCTATCGTATTTCACATCCACGCATGCATGGATTTATTCTTTCAAAAAACTATTTTATACAGAATATAAATTCAAACTCCTTATGATTTATTCATTCACTCTTTGGAAACAAATCTTCCCCCATTAACCTGGCAGCTCCAGTACTGCAGGTAGTATGTCTTAAAACATCTCTTTTATTGAAAATGTTGATTGAATAAAGCCAAAGTCAATTAATAATGCTGTACCTAGGAAAATGGAAGGCACTCCAAGAACGAGAGGGCAAAGCCCCGAGCGCCGTAATCCTTTCTATTCTCACTCACTCTCCTAGGGTCCCGGCGGGATCCGGAGCAGCGTGGCGGCGCAGTGGGCGGTCCCCGCAAGCCTCTGTGGGGCGTGGCCCCGCAGCCTCGCCCCGCCCCTGGCGCGCGCGCTCCCGTCGCCGCCGGCCCCGTTCCCCTAGTCCAAGCGGCGCGGAAAAGCGACGAGAGGGGGCGGGGCTTGGAGACCTCCTACATCCTCGGGGCGAGACCGGAGGGATGTTCCCTGCTCAGGAGGAGGCCGACAGAACGGTGTTTGTGGGGAATTTAGAGGCCCGAGTACGGGAAGAGATTCTTTACGAGCTGTTCCTTCAGGTATCGTCGGCGGGGGGCGGCGGACGGGCGGGGAGCGTCGAGCCGGAAGCGCAGCCCGAGGGGCGGGGCGCACCTGGGCCACCCGGAGCCCGGCCCCCTTCCCGCCGCGTCTTGTACCTAGGTTTATAATTTAGTTCCGTTTTGGCATACCTGCCTCTAGGTGAGCAGCTGGTAGTGAAGTGATATAATATGCGCCCCATCCCCATCCCCACTATAGAGCCCTAGGGGTGGGAGTGACTTGGCTCCCCCCAGCCCCCGGCCCTGAGTAGGGGCTTCGCGGAGACGGCCTGGGCCTTGGGTGTCTAGGGCAAAACAGAAAGCCCTGTCACTACCTTCCTTTAGGTAATAAGCGCCCTCACGCCTTACATCCAGCATTGGTATAGATTTTAAAATGTTACCGTATACATTACTTATTCCTCCAAACCCTTTGATACGGAGGGTGTTTTTACTCCGGTATGGTAAGTAAGATTTAATGATTCGTACAGTCAAATCATGACTATGACCAATTGATTCCCTGGGCAGTTCCCTGTATTTCATACCAGGAGGACCTTTTGGAAACTTTTCGAGATTTAGGGCCTCCATGAGTAAGTCTTCTGTCCCCTGTAAACACTCACCTATTGTATACATGTAGATGTCACTTCTGAAGAGATCTACTCTTCCAGCCATTCATCTAGCCATTACATGACAAATACGAAGTAGGATGCTGAACATACAAATTTAAGAGATAACCCTTGGTCTTTTTTTTTTTAAAAGAT
Source organism: Neomonachus schauinslandi (assembly GCF_002201575.2). Taxonomy (NCBI): domain Eukaryota; kingdom Metazoa; phylum Chordata; class Mammalia; order Carnivora; family Phocidae; genus Neomonachus; species Neomonachus schauinslandi. The sequence continues at coordinate 28,322,015 of NC_058403.1, read as the reverse complement.
TTTATTTATTTATTTGACAGAGACACAGTGAGAGAGGGAACACAAGCGGGGGAGTGGGAGAGGGAAAAGCAGGCTTCCCGCGGAGCAGGGAACCCGATGTGGGGCTCGATCCCGGGACCCTGGGATCAGGACCTGAGCGAAGGCAGATGCTTAACGACTGAGCCACTCAGGAGCCCCGCCCTTGGTCTTTTTAAAAGGGGAAATTTAAAATTAATTACCATGATTTAGGATAATCTAAAAAGAGAAGGATACGTAATATAGTGAAGTTGTTTGGAATATGAACTCTAATGTCATAACGTCTAATGTCGATGTGACTTTGGGCAAGTAAATGAATATCTCAGTACTGCAGTTTCTTTAAATGTTAAATGGTAGTAATAGCATCTACAATGTGATGTGGTGGGAAGATCAAATAAACTAACGCAGGTAAAACAGAACTGAGCTTGGCATTTCTAAGTGTTTGCTGCTGCTACTGCTACCACTAATAGTGGTACAATTACTAATACTACTAATACTAATGAGAAATCAAGAAAGAAAGACTTCCCCCTATCAGAATAAGGGCAAGTTCCAAGGCAGGCAATAGCAAAGCTAAATTTCTAGGACTAGGTAAGTACTACTAGCAGTGAAAAGGGTTCTCTACATGGTTTTTGAAAGGCCCTAACTTTGTTTCTGTCTTCTATTAATTTCAGATACACACAATTTGATCAAGAGAATTCCCCCCAAGGAACACAGTTTCCTTTCCTGGACATAAAACTTTATTATTTGAAAAATACATTTAAGGCTTTTATGCTTACTTTTCTAAGTTGCCATCTTTTAAAATTTGCCCTTTTTAATCTGCTCTGATACTTGTCTTTTCCTCTAGTTATTTCCCCCAATATCATTTGAAACTTTCCACTCTAACAACAAAAAAAAATTTTAAAGAAAACAGAAAGAAAGAAAAAACCTTATGGTTCTTTTTTCCTGAAGGTTTCTCTCATGTTGAGCCTCCAAAAAGGAGGAGGGGAGTTGGTGAAGGGGTTGGGGATAGGCATAAAGGCCCCCAGCACACACTTATATTATTTCTAGTCAGTAGGAACTGGATCGATACGAGTTGTATGGATCTACAAGATAGATAGATAGATAGATAGATAGATAGATAGATAGATAAATAGATAGATATTATAGATATAAAATCTTCTCATTTTTTAAATAATTTCTACCTAAACAAAATGTTCATCTCTTTTAACAGATCAGGCAATCAAGTATATGTGTTTATTTTTGCCTAGGTCCTTCTGTATTCTGTAAGAATTTGCTAAAATGAGGTGTCTTTTAAAAAGGCTTTTTAAAACACATGAACTTAGTCTTTAAAAAGACTAAAAGTTGATGGGATTGTTACTACAAGCAAGTTTTGTTGAAATTTATCTTTAGAAATGTTTTGGTATACCTTCGAATTTGTAAAATTCAAAGCATTTAAGCATACTCTTTTCATTTGTGATTTCATATATTTAATATCTGTAGTAAAACAGTACTGATTAAAATTGGGTTTTTTATTACTGTATATTTATCCTTTTACTAGTTTCTTTCAAATTTCTGATTATCTTTTGAAGTGAAAAAATCAGGTTTAAAGTTTTTGTACTTTTGACTAAGAAATACTGAAGTAGAGATTTGGAGGAGAAAGATAATGAATTCAGTTTCAAATATGTTGAAGAACAGTCACACAGAGGTCTCTAGGAGGCATGAGTGTAAAAAATAGATTTGTTGACAAAGTGGTCCTTGAATCCAGAAGGGAGGATGAGCTAGTCCCTGAGAAAGCAGAAAATGAATTAAAAAAAAAAAAAAAAAAAAGACGGAATCTTAAAATGTATCATTTTAAAGATGATAGTTAACATTTTTCTTTAGAATAAAAGCGATTTCTTTATCCAACTCGACAGAGAAAAGTAATCAATCATTAAAGTACAATTAAAAAGTATGAGCCAGGGCCTGGGTGGCTCAGTCAGTTAAGCATCTGCCTTCAGCTCGGGTCATGAACCCGGAGTCCCAGGATCGAATCCCACACATCGGGCTCCCTGCTCAGCAGGGAGTCTGCTTCTCCCTCTGCCCCTCACCCCGCTCATGCTCTCTCTCTGTCTCTCAAAAATAAATAAATAAAATCTAAAAAAATAAATAAAAATAAGAAGTATGAGCCATTTACCATTAAATCTTAGTTGTTTATAAGTCTGTAATCATTATCATGGGGGACATGTAATTTTTTTAGTTGTAATTAATACCTTTTTATAATATTTCACTCTGCTTTTTTACTCTTGCTAATTATAGGTTTTACTACCAATACAGTCTGAATATTTTCAATTTATTTTGTTTTATTCCATTTTTTTAATGCATGATGGAATAATATTCTCCCATTGTGGGAATTAGAACCTTTCTAATTTTTCACTCATATAAACAACGTACCTACTTTAAAGTCGTAAACATACTAAAACATTTTTTCCTTTGGGAGTATTTACCAAATGGGATTATTAGATCAAAACACATGATAAATTAGTTTCTCTTGTCAAAATGTTTAACTCTGACAAAAAAAATTAGGCCGTGCTACAATACAACAGTTTTTTAGGCTCACTCAAACCAACATTAGGTTTGTCATTTCAATTTGTTTTTGAGTTATACACAGTTAATACATATGGAGATAAAATAGTATTTTACTCTTAGATTTAAGTGCTCTCCAAATTGTTTTGTTAAACCTAACAGAGGGTAACATATCTTTTCTTTTAAGATTTGGAACTATTACCTAAAATTTTCTGTTCTTAACACCATGAATGTTTTCTTGATGAGCCAAAAAATACTAGAAAGTGTGATGAAATATGATATTTACTGTTAGGAAAATGCATCATTCGCAGATCTACATAAAGCAATTATTGCTAACAGATTTATTTTGAAATCTGAAGTTGAATATACTTGATTTATCTGAGTGTAAAAAAAAATCTTTAGATTTATGAGAAAATAATTTTTAAGTTTTTTATAGGCTGGGCCATTAACCAAAGTGACTATATGCAAAGACAGAGAAGGAAAGCCGAAGACTTTTGGATTTGTCTGCTTTAAACACCCTGAATCGGTGTCTTATGCCATAGCTTTGCTGAATGGAATACGTTTATATGGAAGACCAATTAATGTACAGTATCGATTTGGTAGGTCTTGCCACTGAAGAATCTTCCAAGTGTGTTTTGTTGATGGTGTTGTTCTCAGAGGTGTGAACATTGTGTTTTCTATATAATGTAAGACCAAAAAAGTGTTCCTTTTGTCTCTGTTAAATTTTCTCAGAATACATGTAGACATTCATAGTGTTATATGATTAATTAGTATTGCCAATCCTATAGCATCTTTTCTATATTAAAGTTTAAAATGTTCTATCTTAGTACCAGCCAGCAAGTAGCTATGATAGTTGGTATTGGCTGTTTTAAATTAAGCAAATCTAAATGAATTGGGGACACACAGCTCTAGCCTTTAATACATCAAGGCCATTTGCCACTCTTGTCAATGCTAGTGTGTGGTATCAAATACCTACTGTTTGGAAGGTAGAGTGGGTGCCTTAGTCGTTCTCTTGTGAACACCATACTCTACATTATTGCCCTGGATCTAAGCCCCTGCAAAAGTAGCTGGCCAAAAGCGGCTGCAGAGTGACCCTCAGTCACTGTGGAGGAGAGCTTCCGGACACCAGTGACCTCAAATGTCTTCTCCTACACACCTGTCAAAAACTGATTAGATACCGGAGAACACTGTACTAGTATACGCTACCTCTTTCATGGTTTGAGGGACTGATAGAGGCGATGCTTATGGTGCGGTGCTTGCGATGCTTATGTTGCCTCCCTCCCCTAAGTGATGTGAGCCTATTGACGTATCCCTTCCTTGTTTATTTTTTTCCTCTTATTATACTAAAAACAGATAGTAAGAAAACAGTACCTCATTGCAAAGGAGAAAGGTTTCTCCTTGTGTTTCTTTCTTTTATTTATATTTTTAATGATTTTGCAAAGGTAATTGGCTGTATCATTGCTTTCAAGTACTGTTTGGTTAATTCACACAGACTGGTAAAGTGGGCCGGGATGCACTATGTTCTGACACGTCCCAGCCAGCTGCTTAGCATCCTCTGTAACGTTGCATCCACTTTTGCCAATGCAGTTTAGAGAACTTCTGCATTCTCCACAGGAGGCAGATAACACTAATTTTTGCCATTATTAGTCTATAGGCGTGTAGAATAATACAACATCATCTATCTTATGGCCCCATGTCAATATCATTCTTCTGTACAGCCATGGCTTTGGACAAAGCTTGGTTATAATTCAGTCATTTGTCATAATGTAAACAATCTGTAAATATCACTTGGGAGATCAAAGATATACTCATGTACCTTATATGATTAAGGAATTTTGACCAATGCTACATCCTTTTAGGTTTGGAGTTTTTCTATGGTTTAACAATAGAACTCCAAAAAATTGTACCATTAAGTAATCTGTTAATTCTTTTTCTTCTATAGGGAGCTCTCGCTCTTCTGAACCAGCTAACCAAAGTTTTGAGAGCTGTGTTAAGATAAATTCACACAGCTACAGGTAATTAAAAATATTTTTTCAAAAAAACAAATATGTTCTTGTACAAGAAATAGTTTTTATATATTCTGAACTATTGTAAAACCTTACTATTTAGACATGGGATAAAATTTAAGCAATTCACTTTTTTCTGAAACGATGAACAGTGGCAAAATATTTTGATTTAAAGTTCAGTTTTAATATTTTCAGTAGCAGGTGAGAAAGATTCATATTTCTAGTGTTCTTTATAGTTTACCTTGTGGGCTTTTCATAGATGTTAAATCACTTAAGCTTCCAAGGTGTCATTGTGATGGATCATAGAGATGCTATTATCCATATCTTATACTTGAATAAACAGAGATGTAAAAGGTAACTAATTTTCAGGGTCATAAAGATGAAAAAGTGATAGTTGCGAGGCTTGAAATTAAGCCTTCTGACATTAAGCCATTCTGTTATTTATTGTACTACTTTTTAGAACTTCTTTATGATAATTTTCCAAATATTCTAAAATTTTGTATTGGCTGATTTCTTGATGCAATGGTAGCCTCTAAGGACACTGTCAGGCAAGCTATCCTAGAGGTCATGGAACAGAAAGGCTCTGAAACTGAATTAAGATGTTCAAATCACACCATTTATTAAACCAATTTAGAAGACACAGTGAAAAGCAACAGGAAAGATCCTGGATAGTTTGGCACACGTATTATCAGGTACAAGTGACACTCTTACTTATTCCACATATTATCGATTGAATCTATCTGTAGCATGTCTGACAGGATACTAACTTATTTACTATCTGTATTGAACATATATTATAACTTCTGCCTGTATCTCCCAAGTGATTTGCTTATTCTGTCCCTAACACGGTTTCCTCACTGTCCTATAAACTACTAGCTTACTTAAAATCTGTTACAAGCATTTCATCCATCTTGTTTGTTTTTGTCTTCTGCAGCAGAACTGAATATTCTCATGTAAACTAACAGTAACTGAAACTCCTCTGAGGCATAAGCGAATGCTTCTGAGGACTGGCAATCACACAGGCTTATCTATAGGAGAAGTACTGCCTCCCAAATAAAACACAGTGTGTTCCACATCTTCATTCTTCCCAGTATTTCTGTATCAGGGAAATCAGGAGAAGTGAAAAAGTAGGTGTTCAGGGGCACCTGGGGGCTCAGTCAGTTATGATCTGCCTTCAGCTCAGGTCATGATCCCAGGGTCCTGAGATCGAGTCCCGCATCGGGCTCCCTGCTCCACAGGGAGTCTGCCTCTGCCTCTCCCCTGCTCGTGCTCTCTCTCGCTCTTTCTCAAATAAAAGAAAAAGAAAGAAAATCGTAAAAAAAAAACAAAGTAGGTGCTGACATCAAATTACGTGAACTTAAATCTTGCTTCTGCCACTTTATTAATGGTATGACCTTGGACAGGTTATTTCACCACACTCTAACCTGTTCTAAAACAAGGATCATACCTCGAAGATTGTTGTGAGAATCAAATATTGTAATACATTCAATGCATTTAATATACTGGACACATAGCAGGTATTCAGTAAATACTTTCAGCGAATGTTACCAGAAAGGGGGGAGTGATTTACTATGTTGGTAGGGGATGTACTATAGACTCATGAATTGAGCCATTTATATAATATGAGAGCTTCCTCTCTTCTACTAGTGGGAAAACATACCTCATATTTCTCAGGAATTAGGAAGAAACAAGCTATTGCTATTTGGGCAGAGGTAGAAAGACAAGCACTATGAGATATGAGAACTCTTGTATTCTATGTTTATGTTTGACAAACTAAATCATCACAAATTCTAGAGTAGAAAATCAGAATTATATGTATATTCCATAACAGTACACTTCATTGGTAGTCCCTTATTTTCTAGTATTTGTTACATTATAAAGGAAGAATGAGAATAGGATATAGTGTCCTAGAAGTAATACTTGTGCAGAGAAAAATGGTGTGCATGTTGTATCCTTAGTCTTTCATGGGTCTTTCTTTGAAAAGGATTTTTTATGCTTCTGTTGCCTCTTATGCCTTCTGTTTTCAGTAAACAGTTCCCGTATTAGTTTGCTGGGGCTGCCATAACAAATAACCACAAAGAGGTGCTTAAACAACAGAAATGTGTTGTCTCATAGTTCTGGAGGCTAGAAGTCCAAGATCAAAGTGTCCACAGAATTAGTTCCTTCTGAGGGCTCTGAGAAAGAATGTTCTGTGTCTATCCCATAGTGTCTTCTCGTTATTTGGCAGTCCTTGATATGCCTTGGCTTGTAGATACATCACTCAGATCTTCATATGATGTTCTCCTGTGTATGCCTGTCTTTAAATTTCCCCTTTTTATAAAGAAAACAGTCCTATTGGATTAGTGGCTCATCCTACTCCAGTATGACCTCGTCTTAACCAATTACATCTGCAACAGCCCTGGTTCCAAATAAGGTCACATTCTGAGGTATTGGGGGTTAGGACTTCAACATAGAAATTTTGGAGTGATACAGTTTAGCTCCTAACCCTTCCCAATTTACATGTGATTCATCTCTGTAGACAACGATGCATGCCCTGAGATTCACCTAGGAAAGACGGTGGTTTTGGAGAATCTGCATCTGTTTTCATAATGGTGCTAGTCTCGGCACTTCTGCTACTGAGGTTGTATCTTCCCCACTCTGTTCCCCACTCTAATTTCATTGCACTTTTTGTTTGTTTCTTTACTATCACTTACTCTATACACACGTTCTGGCCTCCTCCAACCTTGTCCCCAAATGAGGCTGTTATATTTTGCCCCTTCTTCTCCCTGAAAAATCTTTCATCTTTCACATCCTTACTTCCTACATGCTTCTTAAGCCCATTGTTATATGGAAGGTGCTCATTCAGGGGTTATCAAGAACCTTCTGAACAGGGGCGCCTGGGTGGCTCAGTTGGTTGAGCGACTGCCTTCGGCTCAGGTCATGATCCTGGAGTCCCTGGATCGAGTCCCGCATCGGGCTCCCTGCTCGGCGGGGAGCCTGCTTCTCCCTCTGACCCTCCCCCCCTCATGTGCTCTCTCTCTCTCATTCTCTCTGTCTCAAATAAATAAATAAAATCTTTAAAAAAAAAAAAAAGAACCTTCTGAACAATAGCTTCAATGCTAATTCAGTTTATTCTTTCATAACAACTGACACCTAATTCCCTCCTTAGTGAAATTTACTCCTCCACTGGTTTTTGGGATACCAGTCTCACCACTTATCAATGGGATGTCTGCGTATCCATCTGACTCTTCCTGTCGTTCCCCTGCCCTCATCTTTGCCTCCGCCTTTCCCACAGCACACCTCCTTTCCTAAGGATTAGTAGTATTAGCATTAAAATTGTGGAATGCTGTGGAGCAAGTAGACAAGTGAGGGCTAGCTAGAGAATCTAACTAGTAATTGTAACTGGAATTTATTAAGTATCTTCATAGAAGCAAATATTACAACACTTATAAATGAAACTTTAGCTCACCACAGTTTTTAAATGAGGAATTTTTATTATCTTAATTCATGGGTGAAAGAAATACACAAACGTGGATAAACATTAGCAGTCCATTTAGGAAAGAGCATAATTTTTATAGTTAAACAGTAAAGATATCTTCAACAATAAACTGAGGAAAATTTCTATATTTCTTTCACTTTTTATATCTGTAGAAGATTGAATGTACCCTTGGTGATTACCAACGACTTGCTTTGCTCTCTTCATACCTAAGTATCTAGTTCTTTATACACATATAACACTGTTTAACATTTTCCTGTCAGAAGGCCAGATGTGACTCTAAATATTGAGATTTCGCTATGTAGCAATTAGTAAGACTTAAGGTACTACTATGTCACTATATTATCAGTATAATATCTGATTACTTGTGTGTATATGTTTAAAGTTAATCTTAACTGAGCTGTCTTAGAGAAGCTTTGTTTTTTAATAACAAAGAGCCTTTTTCTTCTTTTTTTTTAAGAAAAAAGGACATTTGTGCATAGGGATTTTAACTTTTTATTAATTTTTCTTTTACCTCCCCAAAGAAATGAAGAAGTTGTGGCCAGATCTTCCTTTCCCATGCAGTTCTTTCCAATTAACAGTGCAGCTTTACCTCAAGAATATTTTTTCTTTCAGAAGATGGTAAGTTTGATATGCCTTTGGTTCAATATGTAATATAATACAGACTGTGATGGAACTTATGTTTCTCAAATCTAAACCTGGGGTGAAGGCAGAAGCTGCCCTGAGCACTGTCTCCCCAATGGCAGTCTGCTGCAACAACCAAGTCATCTTCAACCTCACACCTAGAACTTTAGCGAGTGTGTCAACACAAGATGGGTAGATAGTAGTGACGCTGCACTGTGGTCCTAGTACGATTTGAGCAGAGAGTTCTCATTTAAACTTTAATTTAAATTAGATTCTCTGTTAAACTACATTATTTCTAGAGGCTCTCAATAATATGGTTCTGGCCTAGAAATCATAACTATGGTCACAATAAGTTAAAGGGGAACTTAGGAAATTTTTTTCTTCCAACTCCTCATTTTATACATAATAAAATTGAGGTCCAGGGGTATTAACCAATAGGCCCAAGACAGTGCAGCTTGTTAGTGACAGACGTGGAACATTGTTGTGAACATCCAACATATATGTGAGCTTCAGATTTTTCAAATAGCCATTTTCATTTTGTTAACATAAAGAAAATGGAGAATTTAACTTTTGGAAAAAAATTTTTCTTAGTTACAGTGAGATATTAAGAAACAACCAGTTCTCATCCAAAACTGTCAATATCCTTCTTCCCAACATTTTTATCCTTGGTAGAGATGAGAAACACACAGACACACACAGGTTTGTGTTTTCTCTATTAATCTTTAATCTACTTTGAATAGTTGGAAATTTGAGTTAAAAACAAGAAAGGGTCTCTCTATCTTAATAGTTGACAAACATGCTGTCCCATACTGTGGCAATTAGCCACATGTGAGACTAAGGAGCAGAGTTTTTAGTTTTATTTAATTTTAAGTTTTATTAAAATGTAACAGCAGATACTTGGTTCAGTTATTAGAATATTTTTAAGAATATTTGCAGGAACTTGGGTATGTGAATCTACTTTTTCAAATGTAAATTTTAGGTAATCTAAATTCAGATCAAGTATTTTCAGTGAAAATGTTGCATCCAAATTGAGATGTGCTGTAAGTATAAAATGCACACCAAATTTCAAAGACTTAGTATGGAAAAAGGAAAGTAAAATAACTCATTAATAATTTTTATGTTGTTTACATGTTGAAATGACAATATTTGGGATTTGGGGGCATAAATAAAACACATCATTAGTGGCACCTGTTTTTTCTATATTGCGGCTACTAGAAGATGTAAAACTGGCTTGTATTCTATTTCTGTAAGGCAGAATCTGTATTGTAGGAAGCTGTACACTACCTTGAATCTTCCCATTAACAACTTAAAGGAACTACCACATTCTTGTTTTGGAAAGTCACTGTCCTAACACGTGGTTGAGTTTGCCCGTGGTTAGCTGTATAATGCATGTAGACTGTTAACTTTTTCTTGTAACGTTTCAGGCTTGTTTTGCTAGATGATTGTCTTTTTTCCCCAGCAGTGGCATGCCTATAATCCAGCCCTGCAGCTGCCTTATTATGAGATGGCAGCACTGCTTCCTAATAGCACGTCTGCGACGTCGTCACTAAATTGTGCTCCAGATCTGGAGGCTGGACCCAGCTCTTACGAATGGACTCACCAACAGCCCAGTGACCCTGACCTTTATCAGACGAATAAACGAAAGAGGCAAAAACAAACCAGTGACAGCGATAGTAGCACAGAAAACAAGAGAGGAAATGAATATAGCCAAAAATTCCGAAAGTGTAAGAAAAAGAAAAGATACTAGCATTATGTTCACGTGAAATTTGCCTATCCTGGTCATCATTTTCTTAAAAGAAAAAAAAACAAACACCTGTATTCTTCTAAATGACCAATCTCGTGGCTTTCTTGTGTTTTTCGAAATATATAATATGACATCTGATTTGCTATTTCATTTTTGTCTTGAATGACAAAAACTTACAAATAATATAATGTAGTACTTTTTGTAATGGTATTTTTGACACATTGTCAACAAGAAATATACTTTGAGTTGTTATATTTTAGTACTGATGATGAAATTGCATGAAATTATCAGTCGGAAGTCACTCACTGAGCCCTCGTGGGTAAGGCACCCTTGCTCTCCTAGTCTGTTGCCTGTATGGAGTGGGGGATCTTCTGAATGAAACTAGTGCAACTATTTAGGGGTTTCATGTTGTTCCTAACAAAGACGGAAAAGCAGGCTTTAGTTTCTTTTGTGAATAACATTTTATTTTTTATGTCTAAATATATTCATTCTGAGCCTTACTTTCCTACAGGTTTATTTCATAAAATGAGGATATCTGACCGTGATACCAAAGGAAAGATGATATGGGACTAGTTTTTAGATCCTTCCTTTTTTATACGAGTGTATATAAATAGGAATACCTGCCTCTTTACTTATCACTTAATTGTATTTCATGAAAATTAGTTGGCTAGGACAGTATTTATTATCCACCTCTTTTGCCAGCTGGGTTTGAGATAGTATATTTGACATACTTAAATCTTGATAATGAACAATAAATAGAGTGATATTTCATTAATATATGATATTTAATATTTATTATCAAATCAGGTTTCCTGTTTCTGGTACATTTATTTTTAGAAGACAAATAGAATACATGTAAAATTAATGGTTTATTTGGACACTTTGTTAACTTTGTAGCTCATCATAAGCTACATATGCTGCATATGAACTACAAGTACATAATGATGAAAGTATTTATTTACTAAAGCTAATCAAAAGAATCCTGCGAAAGCCTTGCTTAGATACTTCTTTTGCAGGTTGCATAGCACTTTATAGATCTTTATTTAAAATAACAAAGATGTTTTTAGCAAAATGAGTAACTGAATTTAACTTTTGATTATAAATATACAATGCAGTAGAGTTTTAAATATAAATACTAATCCATTTCCATCTGAGGAACATGAAAAATTAAATACTGCTTGATATAGCTTGATCTATATATACTGTATGTACCTGAATAATCAGACTAAAAGAAATGATCTTTTTTTTTTCTTTTTACCTTCACATTTTTGCAGTTTAAAAACATTAACTTCACCTCAGCCTTTTTTTCAACTCTTATACCTATAGTTCACCTTAGCCCTACATTATTTCATAGTGATTGGCATTATCAAAAATATGTACATAAGAAATGTCTCTTAGCAAGTAAGAGTGCATATTTGTAACAGAATTACCTTGAAATAACTGCTACATGACCTGAAATCTTAGAACTGCAAGGAATTCTTGCAACTTCTTCCATCACAGGCAGGAATTACCCCGATACCAACTTTAGACCCCACTACCAACTTCAGACAGTCAGCCAATTTGAGCCAACCAGAAAGTAAATACACCTATTTGCCCTTGCTGTCTTTCATTGTTAAAATAAATAGGAAACTTTCCTTAAAATGTTACTATAATCTACAATTCTATATAATTTTAAATTACCAGTTTTCCCAGTGCTGTGTCTTTGAGTTAAAAATTATATAAATTATTTGCCTTAGAGGGTTTTATTTTTTTTTAATTTTAATTCTCCATTCTCCATCTATTTTATGTATGTGCACATTCTGTTGTAAATGCTAGGAGAAGCCTGGAATTTGAGAACCAAATAAGTTATCTTTTTATTCTCATATTCACTAATTTTTTAATGAATTTTTATAATGCATCAGGCAGTGGCAAAACCACTGAGAAAAATTACTTAGAATTAAAGTTGGTCAGAAAGGTCAACATACACCCTTGAAATTTTTACTGAAATTATGCATCCTGAGCTATGGTTTCAAATAGCTATGTGTAGCTCTTAAGACGGTTGTCACCTTTGAAATCCTAGCATTAAATGCAATTATTATAAGATTAGCAACAAATTTATTATAATGACAAAGTTCTGATGTAATAATGTTATCTGTTTAGAGTGTAATGAAAGAAAAAGTTAAGAATTATTATACTTTCTTTAGCACTGTCCAGGTGCAGGAACATTGTACACTGAGTAGTCAGCCTCTTCCTTTGTGTGGCTAAATACTAATAAATTGTTGGGCAATTAGAAAGTGAAATTTTCATCTCTTGCCAATACAGTACTTCTGAAACCGTATTCCCAGACCGTTTCCTCCAGTGCCTACTGAACACTCCCTCCTGGATGTCTCATTAGCAATACAAACTCAACACTTTCAATATTACCCCAATTTTTTCCTCCCCCAATATTTTCTTCTGTGATCAGTGGGGGCCAATATTTCACTATGGACTGGGTGCTGGAGTGTTGGAACAATTGTTGACCTCACTTCAGTTTCAGTCTCTCTTAGCCCATGCGCCTACTTCAAGATAATGAAGCACTCTTGATGTTAGGCACTTAAGGAAATGAAAATAAGCCCATTTATTGGGACAGAGCAGAATGCAAAGATAAAGGGGATACCAGTTATTCAGCCCCATCTCCATTTAAATATGCTTAAGGACTGGGCATATTCTCCTCAGGGCGGATGTGCCTCATGACACATGCGGCTTACATAGCTGCCCCTGGGTGATGGTGTGGCTGTTTGGTTCCCCCATCTTCCTTATCCCTAGGAAGAAAGGCTGGAGGAGCAGGGTTGGCTTTTAGAATACCATCCCAAAGAACTGATGGAACATCAACTGAACTACTCAGGTCTGTAGTCAAAGCTCAGTTAAGTGTCCATATTCTACCTCTATTTTCTATTTCTATACATCCTAGTAAAGCTAGTTACATCAGAATTAAGAGCCTCTCATTAATTTATTTCCCATTAAGAAATGTGAATTAATAGCCTGGGTTTGATTTTGGGTAAAATGAGGACTAATATATAAATCTCTACAGAAACTATATTTTAATGCAGAAAATTCAAAGGACACCTTTTTAACAAAGGATGATGTCTGCTTCTATGCCTCAAGCCTGAGGAAGTTCAGTGAGCACAACTCCAGTTTGCATTAGTGATGATGTTATTTGATCAGAATGGGTCCTACGGGGTCACATGATACCGCAACTGTGGACTAAGTCTATTACCAGTCATGCCCAACCTGCAAAAATTACTTCAGGTGCCTGCAGAAACTGCCTTAGCAGGTGAAATCAAGTAGTCTTACCTGGTTCCCTGTAAAATTTCCTTTCCAGCTTCCAATACCATCTTGTTATAATATTAACAAGTTTTATAAGGATTAAGAAACACATGTGCTATTTGCATTGTAATTAGAAAACCTTAACAGTATGTAAGGATAGACAGTCATATATTTCCTGTGTTATAAACTCTGGGAATAATTGGCACCCAACAAGCTTACATAATATCTGCTGCAAGGAACCTGGATCTAACAATCCCTGTTTCAACCACTTGACCCATTGTTTGGGGAGCTTTGTGAATGAAAACATGCTTTAAATGAATACTGTTGGTCAGTCCAACACACTATTTGAAACCTGATAATTATTGTTTTGCTTCTATTTCTATATGAGACAATTAGTAATAACCTGGATAGGAAAATAACTCTCGCCCCAGCTGCTTGCCCCAGGCTGATGACAAATCTTCATTGATTTTATCCCACCTCCAGGTTAATCACAAGGGAAACGTTGCAGACTCTCCTGCATGCCAATCAAAACCCTGGGAGTTACTCTAGACAGTGCCTTTCACTCCATTTCTAAGTGGTCATTAACTCCTCATTGTGACCTTGTTCAGGTTCTTTTCATTTCCTACTTGGAGTATTCATTAAAGCAAATCAATCAACAAGGAATGATTATCATTCCACAGATTTTGGTGCTGAGGCCACAGCGTCACTGGAAAAGTTTGATCCCAACATTCAAGAGTTTATGATTTTCCAGCATAAATGGACAGTTAGGAAGGTGATTTCAGGATAATGCTACAACAATAGAGGTAAGCACAGAATGCAATGATGGGAGGGCATGAGAGTCTCCATTCCTCAAGAAAATTAATCCTGGGAGGAAGAAAGGAAAAGAAAACCTGAATACACACACACACACACAAAAGGATATCTAGGAGTCCAACAATTTTCTATCCTGACTCTCAACTGTCCTCACATACTTAGCCCTGCTTTTCACCTGTCCTTGGAAGAGTGTCTCCAAGTATTAAATCTGTACAAGTAAAACGGCTTGCCTCTTGTCAGTATCACCCCAACCTCTCAAGGATACAGGAACTTGAGTTATGATGATAATTTTTTTTTAAAAACTCATGTTCTTATGGAACAGTCTAGTGGAAAGAGAATAAATAAGATAAATAACATATAAAGTTAGATGTTAATAACTGATAACTGCTGAGGAAAACAATTTTTTTTTTTATAGGAAATGTTTAGGGATTAAAAACTCAAAGCAGGAGGGAAAGTAAGCCATGTGCATATCTGAGGGAAGAACACCAGGCAGAGGAAACAGCCGATGTAAAGGCCCCATGGAGGAAGCATTCCAGGGAAGAAAGGGAAGGAAGCTAATATGGTGGAGGAGGTTGATCACAGGTGAGATGTGAGCAGAAGATAATGGGAACTCATAGGCTATTGTAACAACTTGGACTTATAATCTTAATGGGGATGTCTTGTGGATGGGGTGTGGGGACAAGTTCTGACATACCAAGACTATTGAAGTTACCCAGTCAAGAGAAGATGGTTGTTTAGCTCAAAACAGTAGCAAGAGAAGTGGTCAGATTCTAGATGTATTTTAAAGGTAAAGCTGACAATTCACTAAGCATTCTAATCCTGGGAAAGAAGGGTCAACAATGACTCCAAGTTATCATTTATTGATATGGGCAAAACTATGGAGAAGCAAGTTTTAGAGCAGGATCTGGAGCAGAATTTTGGACATGTTAATTATGATTTGCATATCAAAAATCTAATAGGAGATATCAAGAAATTTGTATATAGAAGTCTGGAGTCCAGGGGAAAGGTCAAGGTTGAAGATTTAAACATTAGCATTATTGGCATATCAATGGTATTTCAAGTCTCAAGACTGGATAAGATCATCTAAGAAGTGTGTGTAGATAGGAGGTGAGCCCCAAGGTCTGTGCCCTGAGTATTGCCAGTATTTTGCACCTTAGGGAGACGAGGAAGAACCTCCCGTAGAATGACAAGCAGAATATGGTGTCTGGGAATCCAAGGGAACAAAGTGTTTCCAGAAGGAAGAAATAATTAGTTGTGTCAAATGTTATTGATAGGTCATGTAAGATAGGGACTCAGAATTGGTCACTGGATTTAGCAATGATGCTTCATATAAGACATTTTGGGTGAATGATTCTGGCAAGAGCATGATGAGAGGTTTCAAGTGAGGATAGAGGATATAACTGACGGACTGCAAGAAGAGATAACTTATTCAAGTTTCTTGCTGTGAAAGGGAGGAGAGAAATAGGACCATAACTCAAGGAAGATAACATGATTAAGAGAGATTTTTGTGGGTTGGTTAGTTTTCTTAAAGATCTGGAGAATGCCTAAAATTTTGTTATTGTCCCTTTTCCCAATCTCTGCTGCTAAAATACTTTTTTTTTTTTTCAGTATGTCAGTATGTCAGGTTTAAAAAAAAGTTTTTACTGATTTTTAAATCCTCCTTTACCTTAAGAAAATTTGCTCTTTGTTATATATATGTAAATAATTTTCCAGTTTATTTTTTCTGTTTTCTTGCCAGAGCAGGAGGTTTTAATTGTCATATAGTTAATATATTGTCATACATATTAGTCTTTCTTATAGTTTGGGTTTTTTTTTTTCCCCCAGAGAGCCTTTCACAGTCAAAGATTAAGAGAAAATCTATTGTGTTTTCTTTTAGAATTTTGCCAAATTCAATTTTACATATAAATCTTGGATCATGGAGTGCTTTATGAGGATATGAAGATCAAATCATTAGATTTTTGTACAACATAAGCAATTTTGAGTTTCTTTCTGAATGCTTGCCTGAAGGTTTTTTTATATTAAAATACCAATGGTGTTCCTATGTTAGGTAATCCTGTAGAGGATACAGTCCTGAGGGAAGGAGTGAATTTTCCCACTGACTGAATTTATTGCCCCCACCCATTGTAATGGGAGTGTGAAACAGAAATTAAGTTGAAGAGGGCGCCTGGGTGGCTCAGATGGTTAAGCGTCTGCCTTCGGCTCAGGTCATGATCCCAGGGTCCTGGGATCGAGTCCCACATCAGGTTCCCTGCTCCTTGGGAGCCTGCTTTTCCCTCTGCCTCTCTCTCTCTCTCTCTCTGTCTCTCATGAATAAATAAATAAAATCTTAAAAAAAATAAACAGTACAGTCAGCAAAGGGCTCGAATAAAGTAGATTTCGTTTCCGCCTGAGGTGACAAGGTAAAGTTTATGAAAGTGGTGATAAATTTAGAACAATGTGTGGTATTTTGAAACATCCAGAATGAGGAAGTTATTTCTCAGCAAAATGAACAGTTTAGAGGTAGGAAAGTGACAACGTAATCAGAATATGGCCAATAAAATTAGAGGAATTTAAGGAACTGAAGTAAGATACAGTTGATGGCATTTAGAAACTTAAAAGTCAACTAAAATTTAAGTCAGGGGAATCTTAAGTAATAATATGACACACTTTAATACAGCCTAGGAAATATGTCTGCTGTCATCAAAAATTTTAAGAAAAAAGTTGAATGAACCTCTAAGGAAAGTAAATCGTCAGCTGTTAAGGAGCAGGGTTTTCTGAAAATAACCCACATACCTACTTTGACAAGGAGCTAGCCTAAATAAGGATTTCCTACTGCTTCTTCCAGGCAGAAGGGTTAAACTCAAGCTCAGTTTCCTGGGGACAAGGGGCTTCCTCCCACTCCCCCACCCCCACAAGGGGCGCTGCAACTTCCCAAGGTCTTCAAGCTCAGGGCAGCACCTGCAATGGCCACCCAAACTCACAGACACACAACTTCAGCTTCTCTGAGGGAATAGTGGGAGGATGGCAAACAGTGCCTTCTCTTGTCTTGCTCTGTGTTTCAATGGAGTCTCCTCTTCAACCCATCAATGGGACGGTGAGAAATTCATCCTGAGTCCTATTGCAAGACACTTGGTGACTCCAAAGTGACCCATCCAACAGACATCAAATTTTAAACTATTTTTTGAAACCAAGGACACAAACATTAAAAAAATGGATCTCTTTTCCAAATTATCATGCTATAATTTATTTTCCTTTATAAAGACATTTGAGTTTAACTTCATAGGAAGAAGTGGTATATATGCAAGACGGATAGCTTGAATTACCAAGCTAGATAGCGTTAGGAAGAAAACTTTCCTCTTACCAACTTAGGCGTAAGTAGTCTGGGGCCTGAAAATTAAATTGACAAAGGTTAACTAATTAATTTTGGTTAAATTATTTCTCTGAATTAATGACTTTAAGAAAAGTTTAATTCACATGCACGTGGGAGCATAGTATAAGGACTGACTCCTCAAATTGCAAGGGACAATGGTTTATATGCCAGCTTAACAAACAAGGGGGGTTGGTGGGTTAGGGCTTCAGTGGGAAAGTATGGAAGGTTCTGTTGTTCGCATATGTTTACATGTGCTTTCATCCAGGTGCTGATGGGCATCTCCTTCCTGGCTTGAAGCTCCCCCAAAGGGGTATTTATGACAGCTGAACTCTCATTTCCAGGGCTAAGGAGCAGTCTTCCCTCAAACAGGAAACCCCTTCCGAGGAGGGTTTATGGCTCCGCTTAAGTCAGCAAAGGGAAGTTAGATAAGGTTTCTTTCTGAGAAAGGCTGCTATTTGTTCAGATGTTTTCAGTTTAAAGTTATCCTCATACCACTCTGGTGGGTTATTGGTCCCTTTAATAGCAAATACGCTTGCTTGTTTATATTTATGTAAGGAACCCAATACTACATTAAAAAATTTAAGCCTTTCTTAAATGGTGAAAATTCAGTAACCCTGAACTGTATTTACTATGAGCTAAGGCATTTTTGGTTCAACTAACATATGCCTCTGTATGCATATCCCTATATCGTACTACTTTTATGTTCAAATACGTGTAAAATACTTTGGTCTGAAAAATTGGCATGTTTCCTTAGCCAGAGATTCTTAAATTCGTGATTATATTGCTTTAAAATTTAATTAAAATCTCCTGAGCTTGAAACCTCATCCCTAGGCAGTGGCAAAGCTCAGGGCCATGTCACAAGATTTTGGAAAGCAAATCAGACCAGCCACGTGGCCGAATTTCCTCCCTCAGAATACGTGCACACAGGAAGAATCTGATCAAAATAAATGTCATGTTCAGAAAACAAGATAAACTGCAAAACATCAGCCTATGGGTTGTACGTGAAATTGGGAGTGAGGCGGTTACAAGCCATTTCCTTAATGGAAATCTCAGGTCTGTCTTTCTCACAAACCGGTACCACCTCCACCTTCTACCTACAGATTATCCAGCTGCCCACACAGCAGCTTCTTCCCTCCTTGTCCCCCAGCAGCAAGTAGGAACCTTATGAAAGAATTGTGTAGAATATCTAAGGTACTTTTCTGAAGAACACTGCAGATAAACTCACTGAGCTGCTTCAAAGAACTAAATTTTCAGGCGATAGTAAGAATGTTCTTAATTCGTTAATCAAACTTTCTTTGTTTACTGCTAAAATAATACTGGATTTGGGGAGTAGGAATGAATGAATGAATGAGGAGCTGAAACTGTACAAGGTTAATAATAACTACTATGGGGGCGCCTGGGTGGCTCAGTCGTTAAGCATCTGCCTTCGGCTCAGGTCATGATCCCAGGGTCCTGGGATCGAGTCCCACATCGGGCTCCCTGCTCCGCGGGGAGCCTGCTTCTCCCTCTCCCTCTGCTGCTCCCCCTGCTTGTGTTTCCTCTCTCGCTGTGTCGCTCTCTGTCAAATAAATAAATAAAATCTTAAAAAATAATCATCATCATCATAATAATAACTACTATGTATTCAGGCCATTGCATGCCAGACTTTAGTCCTGAGGAAAACAGCCTATAAATGAAGAAGCTGAGGTTCACTCAGTTGACCAAAACACATCTTTTTTCTGCAGAGAAAAGCTAGAATATAAGTCTGGTGAGGCCTGACCTGTTTCAGTGCTCTAAATATTAATTACCACACTGTTGGTACTAAAAATTTACTTGCAGGATCTATAATAACTGGTCAGAGCTTTTGAATGAAAATTTGTAAACAGGTATCATAATTACCTCATGCTAGGATTGATGTCATTGTCACTTCTATGTATAAACCTGGGCCCAATGGTCAGTGTGACTAAAAATGAGGCTCTCCGTAAAGACTCTGCCCTAACTTAGGATAAATTTAAAATCTATTAAAGTTACTCTGGAAAAATTCAGTGGCGGCTTTTCAACACTGTTCGGTGTAAGCGAACCATTTTATGACAAAACTGCTTTTTTTATCCTTTGATACCCTAATCCTATTTCAGTTCTATTTCCCCAAGTTTCAGTTGTCTTTTTCCATAGAATATGCACCATTTAGGAAATATAAGCATGAGAAATTTTATTAAAAAATTTTTATTGTGTAGTTGACACACAATGTTACATTAGTCTCAGGTATACGACATAGTGATTCAACAACTCTATACGTTTTGCTGTGCTCACCATACAATGCTATTGCAACATCACTGACTATATTCCCTAGGCTGTACCTTTTATCCCCATAAACATGAGAAATGTTAAATGGATTAGTTGAGTGTTTGTGTGTGTGTTGAAGAAAACGGACATCAGTAGCAAAAAATTTAAAAGAATTTTTTAAATGCAAGAAAACCACCTCCTGCAAAGATGAGTGACAATGAAAAGCCACCTTCTTAATGAATTTTAAATACTTCACTTTTTGTGTTTGCTTGGTTAAATTTTTATGACTAGCTTAAAGAAACCTGAAATTGCGGCATATTGACTACATTGAGATTTGAAAGGTACGCTATAAAGCAGGGTTGTTGCCCATAGTGTGGAGCTGTATGAGGTTAATAATCATAATAACCACTATTTATTCAGGTTACTGCATGCCAGATGTTAGTCCTGAGGAAAACACCCTATAAATAAGGATGTGGAAATTCTCCCTGGAATTGTTAAGTTCAATATGAAGGTCTATAAAGAGTCTAGTCCTCCATTTTGAAGTTCAGGAAACTGATTATGTCCGCACACATATTGTGGATTGCCTCATATTAAATAATCTCATTTAAAGACAAATCCTCCCTCACCATGATCACATTGTAACAGCCATTTTGATAAAAGGACTCTTGTTTCCTTAGTCATAGATGTTTGGAGCAGCTACATGTATAAAACCCAACCCAAACCAATCCTTGTCACTTCCCACTTGTGGTCAAAAGTGCTTGGTTGGGATTGGCACCCAATCTGACTGAGGTGGCTCAATCATGGTCTCTTCTGCTGGAAAGTACAAAAAGGAAACACAAGTGGCTTTATTCAAAAAATGAAAATTTGGGAGCTTTCTATAGCTGGCTTTTCATCTTGTGGGTAAGGAAAACAGATGAAGTCCTTTACAGAATAGAACAACATAGATATGTGGAGAAAAGCAGAGACAAAAGAGAGTAATAAAGACATCTGAGACCCTCATTCAGAAAAATCTACCTAAGCCCCCTGTAGTTTTACAATAAACTCCCTTCTTTTGCTTAGGTTTTCGATTTATATTCTAAATGATGCACTCTTTAAATCCAAGCATTTATTGGAAAGTAAGGACCCTAGGTTTCGCTGGTAGTGATCTGTGTTAAAATCTGGGTTCCCTCACTTTCTGTTGTTACTCAGGGTGAGTTGATTAGCAGTTCTTGTTTTGGTTTTCTCTTAAGAAAGATTTTGCTAATTTACATTTCTATCAGCAGCATTAGGTCAGGCTGCTATAACAAAGTACTATTGACTGGGTGGCTTATAAAGAAAAGAAATTTATTTCTCACATTTCTGGAGGCTGGGATGTGCAGAGTGCCAGTATGGTAAAGTTCTGGTAAGAACACACTTCCAGGTTGCAGACAACACTTCTCTTTGTATCTTCACATGGCAGAGAGCGCAAAGGTGAAGCAAGCTCTGTCCTGACTCTGAGGGCACTAATCCCCTTCATGAAGGTTCCCCACTAATGACTCATCTACTCCTAATCATCTCCCAAAGGCCCAACCTCCTAATACCATCAGGGATGAGGTTTCAACATATGAATTTTAGGGGAATACAAACATTCAGTCCATGACAGTATGAGACAGCGAGCTCATTTTCCAACAACCTTACCCTCATTCGATATTTAATTTTTTTTATAATTGCCAATCTAGTAAGCCAAGTATGCTATTTTTTCTGTTTAAATTTTCATATATTTTGTTATAAATAAAATTTATGAAGAAAAAGAACGTGAGCCCTTTTTCTAACTTACTGATCATTTCTAGTCTATGTGAATTAAGACCTTTGTCCATTTTTTTCCTCATATTTTTCTTAATTATTTTAAGGGGGTCCTTATATAGAAGGAATATATTGATTAACATTTACAATTGTTGCAAATATTTCTCTGTGTGTCATTTGCTTTCAGGTTTGTTTACGTACCTGTGAGCTGGAGAATTTAGCTTGTACTCAAGTCTACCATTTCCTCCTCTATGGTACCTGCCTTGCATGACATTCTCAGGAAGCCTTTTTTTACTATTAAATTATGTGACTATTTCCAGGTTTTCCTCTGGCATTTTATTTAATACTTAGTATTAAAATATAAATCAAGGGGTGCCTGGGTGGCTCATTCGGTTAAGCGTCTGCCTTCAGTTGGGGTCATGATCTCAGGGTCCTGGGATAGAGCCCCGGGTTGGGCTCCCTGCTCAGCAGCGAATCTGCTGCTTCTTCTCCCTCTGCCCCTTCCCATCCCCCCCCCCCCAACTCATGCTCCATCTTGGTATAAGTTAAGAATCTAACCTTATTCATTCTCCATATGGTTAGTTAAAATGACTCCTTTGTCATATAATAAATTCTTTCTTGTTTGTGTTTCTGTGCTTTTTATTCTATTCCATTGAACTATCAGGCTTTATACAAGTACTACATTGTTTTAATTATTCTAGTTTCAGAATATAAGATTCCATCTCCACAGCATTTTCCCTCTCCATAAAACATTTAAATCAATAAAATTTTATTGCAGTTAAAAAATTTTTTGTGCTTGTTTTATTGTACTGATGTAAAATAGTTTAAATTCAAGAACTACTTGCCAGTGATTAAATAAGGAAACTGGCAAAATAATCACCTTGAAGGATTAATTTTTTTTTTTTTAAGATTTTATTTATTTATTTGAGAGAGAGCACATGAGAGGGGTTAGGGTCAGAGAGAGAAGCAGACTCCCTGCTGAGCAGGGAGCCCGATGTGGGACTCGATCCAGGGACTCCAGGATCATGACCTGAGCCGAAGGCAGTCGCTTAACCAACTGAGCCACCCAGGCGCCCTTGAAGGATTAATTTTGCTTTGGAATTCCTTTCACCTCTTTTCTAATATGAGCTAAAATATCCACAGAATTACTTAAAGTCCTGGTAATTTATTTGAAAAATATATATGTAAAGTCTGCCCTCTTGTGCCAATGTAATTTACATTTTGTCAATCACTCCAGTTTTAAGTAGTCTCTATGGTGAAAAGGATAAAACAGAATCAGTATTTTTGAACATTTTATTTGAATGTGTCATTAGAAATAAATAATAAGGGCGCCTGGGTGGCTCAGTCGTTAAGCATCTGCCTTTGGCTCAGGTCGTGATCCCAGGGTCCTGGGATTGAGCCCCATATCGGGCTCCCTGCTCAGCGGGAAGCCTGCTTCTCCCTCTCCCACTCCCCCTGCTTGTGTTCCCTCTCTCGCTATCTCTCTGTCAAAAAAAAAAAAAGAAAGAAAGAAAGAAATAATAAGATGGGGCATCTGGCTGGTTTAGTCGGTTAAGCAAAGAACTCTTGATTTCAGCTCAGGTTATAATCCCAGGGTAGTGAGACTGAGCCCCTCATTGGGCTCCATGCTCAGCAAGGAGTCCATTTAAGACTCTCTACCTCTTTGCCCCTCCCCCACATAAAGAAATAAATCTTTAAGAAAAGAAAGAAAGAAAGAAAGAAAAGGGGAGGGGACGGAAGGGGGGAGGGGAGGGGAGGGAAGGGAAGGAAAGGAAAGGAAAGGAAAAAAATAGTGTGTGTATATGGTTTATGCTTAATATCATGGATTTAAAAAGTACAAAATAAAAAGAAGTCTTTGGACTTTCCCAATTTACTATGGGCAGGAAGCAGGCTGAGAAACTCTGTTGCAAAAACTTGGCTATCCCGTCTAGATAAGGACCCAAAACGCAAAACCAAGAACTTAGAAGGCAGTGCCAAGAGCCAAGGAGAATCATTCCCAGGAGCAAAACTGTCCCCAATTCCGTATTTCACAATTACTAACCCCAATAACTACTGCGCCTCTGATTCCGTCCCTATTTGAACTGGGGATCTTACTACACTTATTTTTGGCTCACCATCATGTGCTGGTAGAAAAACTTTAAAACTGTAGGGGCACCTGGGTGGCTCAGTCGGTTAAGCCTCTGCCTTCAGCTCAGGTCATGATCCCAGGATCCTGGGATGGAGCCCCGAGTTGGGCTCCCTGCTCGGCGGGGAGTCTGCTTCTCCCTCTCCTCTGCCCCTCCACCTCCCCCTGCTTGTGCTCTGTCTCTCAAATAAATAAATAAAATCTTAAAAAAAAAAAACTTTAAAAAGCTCTCTTTAGCTTACAGTTTATCCGAGAGGGAGGAACCACGCTCCAGGAGCCAAAGAACCTCACCCATGCCTGGACCTGAGTTAGATGATGACCACCTGAGCATGATGCTGTACCATGAGAACCCCAGGGGTCACAGGAGGGGCTGAATGTGTTTTCTCTATAGTCAGAGGGCAGGCAAATTCTCACACAATAAAGATGATCGTAAGTTCTTTGGCACTCTCCTCATTGAGTTAGGGGGTGTTTGTCTCTTCCCCTTGAATTCTGAATGGGCTCTCTGACTGCTTTGGCACATAGAATATGGATGAAGTGATTAAGTGCCAGTTTCTGGTTCCTAAACCTTAAATAATTAATGGTTCCACTTTCTATATCTTAGAATACTTACAGTTGGAGTCTTGACTCTCCCTGTAAGCAGTTCGGCTGTGGGGACGTCCTGAGATAGGGAGAAAAGCACAGATGAATCTAACCTTCCAACAATTCCTGCAAAGGCCAGGCATCTGAGTGAATCCATTTTGGACCCATCAGCTGAATGCCACCAAAATGACTCCAGCCAACACCACAGGGAGCAGAAGAACTTCACAACTGAGCCCTGCCTACATCTCCTACCCACAGAATCATAAAATGTCATAAAATGTTTTGGTTTTTAACCACTTAGGTTTTAGCCACTTTGGAGTTGTTTATTGGCCTGTCATAGATAACAGGAACGTTTCAGTGTGAGACATCTCAGTCTGAGGCTGGTGGGACACAGAGAAAAAGCATTCATATCATTTTAATACGGAAAAGAAGAACTACTGTTTCCCTTGATCTTCTTGGGGTGAAAATGGCCTCAGGGGCAGGTATTGTCTGTTCCCCATACAATACATTTTTCCAGCACCACATTTACTGGATTTGTAAGCTTTATGAATTTTGGAGTTCAGTAACTGGAGACTATAGATATAATATAGATATAATACTCTACATTTTCCTCCCAAGCTTTATTAATAAAGATTGTTATGTTTTGGTCACTCCTTGTCTTCTCATATCTTTGAAATTCAGATGGAGCTATGGGGGGATATTTTTTCATCCCTCTCCAAAGTAGTTCTGCCAAGCCCAATTTCCAAAATTTTAATGCAATCAGATTGGTTTTATTTGTTTTTAAATACTAGTGAAATGGAGAGGAAAGAGCTGATTTTTTTTTGTCACGTTCCATTAACCAATGTAAATAACTTTTCCATATGCTCACTGAACAATTTAAATGCATTTCTGCAGTCAACCTGCCTTTAATCTTTTTGCAACATATCTGTTAATTGGGGAGTTGAGATCTCCATGGCACCTCTCCCTCCTTATGGTTAGAGAGTGAAGAAAATTATAGAACTTCAACCCTTACAGTTAATCTGTAAAATTTTTAATGCTCATTTAATTTAAACCATAAAAAAATCCCATTTAATCATACGCTATATCCATAAACAGATATGTTTAAAATCTGGTCTTAAGAAGTCTTGGGAAATCATTTGCTTTAAAGCTGTTCTAAGAATTTTCATATTCTGCTTATTGTTGACTTTCAGTGTCTTCTCTGAGCTGGCCATCTGTGAAGCTATCTCTTGGCCTTCTTCCCTCACAACTAACTCTGGTCATTGCAAGCCACACAACCTAGAAAACTTCAAATCCATTTTAATCTTCTCAGGTGGAGTAAGATTACAAAAGCTCTGTTTATCTCACTAAACACCTTTCATTTCTTCACATTTCATTCAGGGAGACAAAGTAGTCTCCTCCCATCTTCTTTCTAAATCCATCCTGTTTATTCACAGTGACGGTCATGCAGATCCAGCCTTGTTATTCTCAAGCTAACTCCAAACATCTAAGTGGTTTTAGGCTCCCCAATATTTCCAATAGCTATTAAATAAGAATCTAGATGTAAGAAAGTGTAAAATATAAGGTATTCCTTAAATAAGAATCTGGATTCTCTAGCTGTTTTGTGATTCAATCAGAGTTCTACATCCCTCAGTAGACTAGATTATTTTGGGATTCCATCCAAAGGGACAGCTGTGTACTGACAAGATGTCCCCTTTCTCTGGCCTCCTCAGTACTAATAAAGGAGAGCTCTGTGATGTTCTGGTGAGAGCCTCACCATTCTCTCTCCCTCTACCTTCAGTCCTGGTACCCACAGCTTCCCCATCATTATTTTCCCTGAGACCATGAAGATCAGTCTTATTGTGGGGTTCATCTTGATTTCCTTCAGTGGCTACAAAAAGCACATTAAGTTATTCCTCATCTCCCAGACTATTGGGACCAGAAATTTTGTGAACATCCCTCCTCTTTACCCATATTCCAGCCTTTTCCAATTCCTGAACCTTCCTGCTGTGCTTTTAGAATTCAGTCTTTCAACAGAAAAATCCCACCTCCTTAACCTGTTCCCATACTCTCCTGCTATAACTAAAACTAGATTCTCCCCTGAGGACACTGGTTCCCTGCAGCCCTCTCAAGGGGCGACACTCTCCTCTCCTCATGCACTGGCCCCTTATTCCTCAGCCTGAAAGAGGGGTAGTTGTCTCTTTCCCTGACATTGCCACTTCGAGATCATTCTCCCTTCTTCTCTCCATTGGAATATATCTCCTGCCATACCTCCTCATTGCATCATTTACAGCATCATTTACAGCATTCTTTCATTTCCTGAACCTAACTCCTGGCTCACAGTCAGTGTCTTTAACACTATTCCCACCAAAATTTCAGTGATGTCAGCAGATCCTTCCAAAGCACTGGTCCCTTAGTTCCCCGAACTCTTCTCGAAGCTTCTCAACTCTTACCCTCGTACACTTACTCCCATGATCATACATTAGACTTTTGCCCCATCACCAAGAAATGCAACTTCTCCATATTTCAATTTCAAGAATTCTACACTTCACTGAACAACTTCTGTCTTTCCATTAACAGGTGAGGAAGATAGAAATTATAAGAGCTCATATAATCACATTTTTAAACCTTGAGCTAATGTTGGCTATAGAATGCACATTTCATAATATTGCTTGGTGACTCTATTAGGAATTTGAACTTTTTTTTTTCTTGGAGAAGATATAGAATAGAGACATTTATTAATTTAATCAAGAACTTATTGAGCGGCTATAATGCCAAACACTTCTTTTTTAAAAAATTTTATTATGCTATGTTAATCACCATACATTACATCATTAGTTGTTTTTTTTCAGTTGTATACTTTAATTTTTTTATTTTATTATGTTAATCACCATACAGTACATCATTAGTTTTTGATGTAGTGTTCCATGATTCATTGTTTGCGTGTAACACCCAGTGCTCCATTCAGTACGTGCCCTCTTTAATACCCATCACCAGGCTAACCCATCTCCCCACCCCCCTCCCCTCTAGAACCCTCAGTTTGTTTCTCAGGTCCATAGTCTCTCATGGTTCGTCTCCGATTTCCCCCTCTTCATTCTTCCCCTCCTGCTGTCTTCTTCTTCTTCTTTTTTTTTTAACATATAATGTATCATTTGTTTCAGAGGTACAGATCTGTGATTCAACAGTCTTGCACAATTCACAGCACTCACCATAGCACATACCCTCCCCAATGTTTATCACCCAGCCGCCCCATCCCTCCCACCCCCACCACTCCAGCAACCCTCAGTTTGTTTCCTGAGATTAAGAATTCCTCATATCAGTGAGATCATATGATACATGTCTTTCTCTGATTGACTTATTTCGCTCAGCATAATACCCTCCAGTTCCATCCATACATCATTACTTTTTGATGTAGTGTTCCATGATTCATTGTTTGCATATAACACCCAGTGCTCCGTTCAATACGTGCCCTCTTTAATACCCATCACCAGGCTAGCCCATCCCCCCACCCCTTCTTCACTATCATAGATAATATTATGCTAGATATCTTTGTGCAAACTGCTGATTGTTAATGAATTTATTTACTATATGAATTTCCAGGGGTTCACAGATTCAGAAAGATGAGCACTTTTAACACTCCTGCTGCATTAGTTCAAAGTGGCCAGCTTTGCTCAGAGGAGTTATAATGGGAACTGAGAGATACGAAACCTTTTCTTCCTTTATATTTCTGTATTGCTTGAGTTTTAAAATAAGAACCAGCATTAATGAATCAGTGATAGAGCTAAAAATCTTAGTTTTAAAAATAGCAGATAATATTAACCAGTGATTCATAGAAGACAAAAAACAAATTGGCAATGAATATGTGGGCAAAAAAAATGTTCCAAAGATGAACTTTGAGGCCAGCATGAGTATTCTCTTACTCTTTGTAAGAAATTTAGTTTTTGCCTCTTTATACTTTCAGGATTTTTATCTTTACCATTCTTGTTTTTTTAATCTGAAGGTATATTCAAGGTGCTATTTTCATCTCTTTTACAGGATATTTAAAGGTGTGAATATATTCTTGTTGGTTTTACCTGAGATATGCTGTACTCTTCTTCCAATCCGGCTTTTTTTTTTTTTTTCATTTATGGGCTATATAAATCCCCTCTCTCATGCAGCTCCCTTTTTATCATGTCTTATTCACCTTCATGCCAACCTACTCTTTCTTTGTGGTTCTCCCTCCATATTTAGTTAATGTGGAAACCTCTTGTGTCATGAGGTAAATAAACATGCTCACTATTACATTACTTAAAGTAAATAATTTTTGGAGTTTCCTCTTTTCTCAGAAACTTTATGAAGACTTCTTTTCTGTTGCTTTATCATACATTTTAATTTCCCTCTCTTAAAATGTACTCATTTTTAAATGAGAACTCTCCTCAAGTAGTGTTTACCAAATTACACGGAATGAGGAATGAGTTTATGTCCATTGTGTGCCAGCTTGTGTGCAATTCCAATTCTTGTGTTGGGACTTTATCCAGAACACTGTTTCAGGAGCATGTGCTGAGTTCATAAGCTCTTTCATTACTTAGAAGGGTTCTATCTATTTCTGTCCTGCAGGAATGAGATGAGCCTTTTCTATATTCACCACCTGGGTTTTTAACTTTCGGAACAGATAATGCACGTGGATCTGTAGAACCCTCAGGGTGCACTGTGGCCAGAGGTCTTCCTGACCCCATCCCTGTTTCTAATGCTTTATTTGTGAGCATGACCTTTTGCAGAGGATAGTAAGCCACCACCACCAGTCTTGATTTTGGGTGGCCCCTGATTCTACCCCACTCATATTATGGGAATTTTGGTATCTAATTAGGTGTAGAAGAACTTGAAGTGGGATGTAGATGTTGATATTGACATTACAAAGTATCATCTACTACTAGCATCTAGGAAGTAGAAGAATGGCTGTCAATTTTCTATTTGATAATGATTTCCAAGTTCTGAAGCAGGAAGGGAATGGCAGAGGATGGAGGGAGAATGATTAGCTGGCTTCTCACAACTAAGCTGACCAGCTTCTCACTTCTAGCAGCCCGGCAGAAAATTTCCTATGATTCAGACAAGTTTACTACTGTGGCCATTTCGAGTTTTTCTTTTCTTCTGGTTCAAGAATCAATTATTTCAGTCAGAAGCTGAGTGAGGCAAATTAATTATACCCATTTTCTTAAAAAGACAAGAGGTCATTAACCAACTACTTTTTATTTGTGAGGTGTAAAAAGGAAACCCAAACAAACATGTGGGAAAAATTCTATATAAAAGATGCATTTTGGGGCACCTGGGTGGCTCAGTCAGTTAAGCATCTGCCTTCAGCTCAGGTCATGATCCCAGGGTCCTGGGATCGAGACCCGCATCGGGCTCCCTGCTCAGCGGGAAGCCTGCTTCTCCCTCTCCCACTCCCCCTGCTTGTGTTCCGTTTCTTGCTGTGTCTCTCTGTGTCAGATAAATAAATAAAATCTTAAAAAAAAAGATGTATTTTATTTTCAAATAATCCTGAATGAAAACACAAACCAGTGATACTTTCTATCACCGACTCTATCTTTTACTAAGAAAAGCATTTAAATACGTACTATAGGCACAATTCACTTAAACAGAAAGAGTAAATACGTTGTAAAAATCTCGTTAGTTCTCTTAATGGCAGTCTCATATCATGAAAGCAAGTTCATCTGTTCTGTCCCCATAGCTTCTGAGGAAGATATAGTACTGTCGACCTAAATAAAGAGGCAAGCCTAAAATCATTTTTAGAAGATGAGTTTACAGGCGCCTGGGTGGCTCAGATGGTTAAGCGTCTGCCTTCAGCTCAGGTCATGATCTCAGGGTCCTGGGATCAAGTCCCGCATTGGGTTCCCTGCTCAGTGCAGAGCCTGCTTCTCCCTCTCCCTCTGCCACTCCCTCTGCTTGTGCTCTTCTGTCTATCTCTCTGTCAAATAAATAAATAAAATCTTAAAAAAAAAAAAAAAAAGAAGATGAGTTTACTTGATTTTGGCTCAGGTCATAATCTCAGGGTCATGGAATTGAGCCCTATGTCGGGCTCCATGCTGGGCATGGAGCCTGCTTAGGGTTCTCTCTCTCCCTCTCCCTCAACCTCTCCCCTCCCTCTCTCAAAAAAAAAAAAAGATGAATTTATTTGGGAATAACAGAGGAAGTGTAATTTGGGATGGATAAATTGTAGCAAGGTACAGGCAAATCCACTGAGGGTTTGGGAGGGGCTGTATTTGTGGGCAGGGGATATAAAGAGGGGAGAGTTCAGTTAGAGTCTGATAAAATCAAAACAAATGGAGACTAGTCTCAAAAATTCACTGAGCAGACAAAACTAGTCCAGTCATGCAGACAAAGTTAGATTCAGATCATTTGCCAGTCCAACCCAACCTGGGACATCTCTTCTTCAAGACTCTGGAAAATAAGCAAATTTTCCAAAGTCAGTATGAAGCAATCCTTGATTACTTTCCTATCATTTAAAAAAAATCCATATATTACCAGTTTTCTGTAAATTAGGTATTTGGGAGAAATCAGTCTCTCAGTCCGTAAGTTTTGCTTTCCTGAGGGCACATGTATGAGATTTTCCATTTATATTCTCCGGTTCTGTTTTAGATAGACATTCTTTCATAGTACCTTTGAATCAAGCGGACTGAGTATTGATTTTTCTCAGCACTCATCTGGCGATATCATTGTCTACAGATACTTAATACTTAAGTCAGTGTGCACTGATAAATGATGGCAGGAACATATGCATTTAAACTGACATATCGTTTCTTAGGACATTTTCAGAAATTGCCATATGCGAGTTGTCCTAAATTCTCTGGATAACAACAGATCCTTTAATGTTTCTTCAAGAAACTGAATGTCTGAAATCTATATCCAATCCAAATCAAATATAGAAACACAGGCCATGAATCCTGTACCATTTCTATTCTCGGTTGATTCATGTGTGAAGTGGAAAACAATGATCTATTTCACATGTTAAGGGTAAAAGTAACTACAACTTATAAATATTTAGTAAATATCATTTTTCCTTATGGACTACAAAAAAAATCTAATTCATCATATTTATTGCAAGACTTCTGTTTGTAATCATAAGAGGGTGCATGGAAATGGACTGATATTTTTTCCATACAAACACTTAGAAGCAAAGCTCTGTTCCACATCAGTGAGAAAACACTCAACAAGGCAGCCCCATTTAATAGGTTTCAATATTAATACAAGGGTATGCTATAGCTATGTTCAGTTTTCCATATCTCTGGTTATGTTTATCCACTGAGTCAGATAATTGATACAATTCTCCAATTCAAGTTATCTGTGTAGGGATGAATTTTAATATTTTTTACCCTGTAGAAAACATGATTAGAAGAGAAAGATAGCTCATTTCCTCAAATTGTTTACCCATTATCTAACTAGTATAGTCAGATTGTAAGGGATAAATTGCTAGCAGGAAAGCGAGTTAAAATTCTTAGCAAGTCCAAGGCAACTATTTGGGGATTCCAGAGTGCAGTGATGTCGTAGGGACATGGCCAGATCATGCAAGTGCTCACCAGACAGCCTTACTTATTCTATGGGTTTTATTGTTGCAAAAACACTAATGTTTTGACTCATCATCCCCTTTGTTACCATGGATATAACAATCATGAAGTCCCTTCCAAAATTCATTTCTGTAATGAGAAATAGGAAAGAGAAAAATTATACCTTACATGTGTCTGAGAGTTGTAATATTGTAAAATTACAGCTTTCTGAGAAGAAAGATGGCACTCATGAATACAGAATAGTTATACTGGGTCATTGATCCTTCTTAGCAGATGTCAAAGGAAGGCTAAGAAAATCCTGCCAGGCCTAAGAACTATAGGGCAAACTACAAACTACTTCCAGAGAATAGGACTCTTGAGTTCTAACCATGGGCACTTACTTTGGAGTTTTGCAAATATCTGTAAACAAAGGGTTTGGTTATTAATCCAGCTAATCTTGAGCAGAGGGTTTTTTTTTTCCAGTCTGAATGATCAAATCCTGAGATTTGATAGAGAGTCACAATTCGTTATCTGTATATTAAACAAAATCAAACTTCACTACTTAATTCAAGAAGCTTTAGACATTGGGTTTCTAGTAAAAGGTACAGAGTCAAGGGCACTCAGTATATTTTAGGACTGACCAATACATCTCCTTTAATCCTTTGCTCTTTTCTCGCTATGTTCTTTCTCAAAAATATCTCCTCCAGGGCGCCTGGGTGGCTCAGTTGGTTAAGCGACTGTCTTCGGCTCAGGTCATGATCCTGGAGTCCCTGGATCGAGTCCCGCATCGGGCTCCCTGCTCAGCAGGGAGCCTGCTTCTCCCTCTGACCCTCCCCCCTCTCATGTGCTCTCTCTCTCTCTCATTCTCTCTGTCTCAAATAAATAAATAAAATCTTTTAAAAAAAAAATCTTATCCATAATCTCTGTGAATCATACCTGTAGCCCATATTCCAGTACCAGTCACTTGTTCTCTCCTGACCAGTCACTTGTTCACAAGTACCTATAATGTGCCTTATCTGCAGATATCTGATGTAGTTGTTTTGCAGAACAGAAGGGGAAAAGTGGAGGTTACAGCTCTGCTCCAAAAAAATAAGTCCTCTTCAGATTCAGCAGGGAACCCTCCTGAGTTGTATCTCAGGGGTGACAGTGGACACCTTTAAAATATATACATATTTTAGGGCGCCTGGGTGGCTCAGTCAGTTGAGCGTCTGCTTTCGGCTCGGGTCATGATCCCAGAGTCCTGGGATCGAGCCCCACATCGGGCTCCCTGCTCGGTGGGGAGCCTGCTTCTCCCTCTCCCACCCCCCCGCTTGTGTTCCCTCTCTCACTGTGTCTTTCTCTGTCAAATAAATAAAATCTTTAAAAAAATAAAATAAAATATATACATATTTTTAATCGCACGAGTATTTATATAGGTGTTTGACTGGCACCTGATCATCGGGAATGAAAAATATCATTTCGGCCAACAGAATTTTGCATATGGGTAAAAAAAGCCAGTTGTCAGTGCCATTAAACAAAACAAACAAAAAACAAAACCCTCCCTATGGCTCCTTTAAACCTTCTAATTTTAATGATTTCCTCTGTTACACGAAACATGATCAATCACGCTGATATGTGGCCTAGTGAATTACTTCCTGGAATATATTTTTATTTTAGATTGTTCATTGAGAGATCATTTCTTTTCAGAGAAACCATGTTCTTGCAAAATATGTGGAAAAATACTTAACGTCTTTCTAATCAGGTCCTCAACAACTTAAATAAGTTACAAAATAAAGTTATATAAAAATTGTGCTGGTAACTGGCTTAATCTATTGTAAGTGAACTGTTTAAAAATGAATTATGCTTGGGCGCCTGGGTGGCTCAGTTGGTTAAGCGACTGCCTTCAGCTCAGGTCATGATCCTGGAGTCCCTGGATCGAGTCTGCATCGGGCTCCCTGCTCAGCAGGGAGTCTGCTTCTCCCTCTGACCCTCCCCCCTCTCATGTGCTCTCTCTCATTCTCTCTCTCTCAAATAAATAAATAAAAAATCTTTAAAAAAATAAATGAGTTACGCTTAACAGCTAACATGAGTGATTAGGCAGTAAGTCTTTGTTTAGAATACCTTGAGATGCCGTTAGAGGGCAATGCTTAGTGGGAAACTAGGAAATATACCAGCACTGCATAGAAATGAACAGGATAGTGTGGGAGAGAGTAAAGAAGGGAGACTGAGGAAAACAGGGAGAGCAAAGAGAAGACAGATGATCAAAATAGTGCGAGACTGGACCCTTTGTTGGTGGAAAGCACCCCTAGATAGTATTTTAGACTCAATTTCAAATTATTTACAATTTCAGGTTACTTTACAGCAATGTCAACCTAGGTCATCTAGGCCAGTAAGGACCTTCTGTGCATGTGCGCATATGCACGTGTGTTGAAAATGAGGAAAACCAAGCTCAGTGTTTGAGTTAATAAGGTGTGGAGCAGTGCCAGTGTATTATTTGTACTAATTTAGTGGAAGCAAGAATTTGAAGATAAAGATGACTATAGCTATGACTATGCTGGGTATTCCTAGAAATCTTGAGGAGCCCCCTGCATACTTCATAAGACATGGATTTGGGATTTGAATCAATCTTACAATCTTAAGTAGTAGGAAGAGTTTAGCTATCACAGAAGATTCTAGATGACACACACGTACACACATCTTTTTATTGAGACAAAGATTAGCATGGAGCTTTTAAGGGGTTACTGGTTCACGGTGTCAGATAAAACAGTCTCAGAGGCAAGTAGATTCTCCTAATTACTAGAAATGTATCTGTACCTGCATCTATCTATCTGTCTATCTATCTACCTACCTACCTACCTACCTACCTATTATTTGCCAAAAATAAGGGATTAAAAACCCATAAGGAATTTTCGAAGAAAGAAAAGCATAGCCCAAACAATCATGGAATATACTGTTGTGGAGCAACAATAAAAGTACTCTAGACCCAGAGTCTGTAGAGAGTGAGAGCCAAAGAAGGTGCAGGTGTGACTCACAGTGTGATCTGTTGGGTTATTTGCAGAAAGATCCTCCAGATGGGATGACCCCCAGCCCATCCACTGTAAGCCCCTCCTTTCAGCAGCAGCCCTAGGGCCTCTGTTTCCTGGTAGCTCTGGAAAGTTGTGTCACACCTACCAATGACTTTATCAACTCTTCTTTGATTCTATTTCATTTATATTTAAATTTTTATGCTAGAAAGAAAACTATAGTGTTAATACATCAATAGTGGTACTAATTCCAATGCTGTGGGCTTGAGAAATAAATGTAATCAAAACAGTTTTATGTTACAAAATTCCTAACAGATCTAAAGAGTTGTTAATATAGTTAGAACATAGGGAGGTCAGTATATCATAAAGCACTAGGGTGATACTTGGTGCCTTCCCTTAGAAAACGATTCCTTTAGAATTGGGAACAATAGCTCTCAAATTTGGGGCAATGCTCTGTCACCTTGAAACTCAATTTTGGGTTCATTTGATTTTAGTGTTCTGCTGGTTGGGAGGAAATATAAACGGCTTCTTAATGGGCCTAGGAGGAAATCTATAAATAGAGCAGTATTGGGTATTGAAGGATTTGGCTATTAAAAGTTGGAAGCTATTTGCCCTGATAGAAGGCTGGTCTTCCCCTCTAAAGGGAAATATACTGTCCCTGATGAGCTATTGACCTAAGGGTTAAGCCCAATGGGTTAGAGAATGAGAAGCCTAGGGATGTTAGAGGGAGATATGTTGTTCATTCACCTCGTGTTTCCATTCCATGGACATCCCCAAAATAATTCTTCATGGCCTTTTATCCTAAATCTTCTTCACTTGACCCTATGGAGGTATGGGGTTCTTCATTGAAAAAAACCTGTTAATCCACATGTTCTGATTACACGGACATATTGATAAAAACTAGATGTCCTAGAGATAGAGAGATCGTCTTCTTCCGCATCTGCCCTGGACTCACGTGAGGCCACAGTCCCGGGAGCTTACGTCAGCTCTGCGGAACCAAATTTTTCATTGCTTGGTTGTGTCAGTGTCTACACTCGATGGGAGGCAGTGTTCACGCGTCTTTCCAGTCTGCCTTTGTTCTTTCAAAGGCCCTCCTTAGAATACCTGTTTGCAGTTTTCTGCTGTGTTTCATAGTTTTTTCACCTTGGCATTTGAAGCTCTGTTTTTCACTCAGGGTCAAGGAATTGAAACTGGGAACTGCAAATTCTGACTTTGCACTCCCACTATGTCCCGTCATGATAGCTAATGCAAACCACGGGTGGTGAGGCCAGGAAGACACCCCAACAATGAAATGCATGAAAGCTTCAGTAATAAAATACCAATATAAGATTTCCTCATTTTAATAAATCCCTTACCGAGTTCCCAGGGAGAAATTAACTAACAAAATTAATCTCCTCACAACCTAAAAGAAATTAAAGGAAATTAAAGTCCCACAGACTGAAATCAAATAATCTTGTCCTGTGAGTTAAGGCCCCAAAACTCTCTAAAAATTTTAAGTTAGAGTCCAAGGAAATTTAAATATTTTGTGGTTTTGTGTTCTTCTCAGTAGCAGCCTGAGCAATTCTCCATGTCATGGAGCTGAGTTTCCTTTGTGGCTACATCCTGGGTTCTGTCTCACAGTCCCCATAAGTTTTCCAGATCCAATAAAAGCAACTGGAGAGCACTCCCATCCAAGGATTTATTATGGCAATGCGTTTTATCACATCTGGAAGGAAAAGTTGATCTGTGTACCCATTACCTTTCTCAGAGGTGTTTAGAGATTGCTGCCTTACAAAATTTAGAAAATCCTTAAGGTGATAGCCCTGGACCCCAGGTTTTTTGAGGTTTCTTATTTTGGTACTCCCCCAACTATTCAGAAGTTTATCACCTCAATTGCCCCCTTTCAACCCTGATTACTCATCCTCTAAGCTTGCATGGAGAGTAAGGGCTCAGTCCCACAAGTCTGAAAGAGGAGTTTAACAACCTCCATTTTGACCTTGGTCTGTACTTTCTAACTGATTAAGTTCTTCTTTCCAGCTTATTTCTTAATTTAGGCAAAAGACCTGGCAGACATAGCATCCTGCGATGGGAACCTGAACTACCCCTCAAGCAGTAACAACTGCCCTGACTCCAAGACTCCACATGATTGACCCCAAGACAATGATCTATCCAACCTTTACTGCCCCACTGCCTATACCCACTGAACTTTGTCCCACATCTTCCTTATATAATCCTAGAAAGTATTTTCAGCAGTTTGGAGACAGTCTTTGAGACATTAGTCTGCTGTCTTCCCAGCGTTCGCCTCACTGAAATGAAATCCTTTCTTGTGTCACCACCACTCACGTCTCTGCCTTTGGGTTTTGTCAATGGCAAGTGGCCGAACATGGTCTATTTGAGACCCCTGTAGCCAGGTGCTCTTGAACCCTTGGGCCCCAATTACAATATCCCCACTTCAGACACCCCTCACAAATCTGGGTTATTACCTGTGCTTCTGACCAACTGGCTCTGGATCCCATACCAACAGCTCCCTCCTTGGTTCAATTAATTTGCTAGAGCAGCTCACAGAACTCAGAGAAATGTTTTACTTACTAGAGTACCAATTTGTATATATATATATATAACTAAGGAACAGCCAAATAGAGATGCATAGGGCAAGGTATGGGAAAACCATGAGGAGCTTCCATGACCTCTCTCTGAACACATCACTCTCCCCAAATTTCCATGTGTTCACCAACCTGGAAGCTCTCTGAGCCTATCCTTTTGGGTTTTTGTGGAAGCTTCAGACCATGGGCATGGACGACTAAATCATTGGCCATCAGCGATTGATTCAACCTCCAACCCCTCCTCCTCTTCTGAGGTCAGGGAGATAAGATTAAAAGGTTCCATCTTCAAACCACAGAGTTAGGTCTTCTCTCAACCAGCCTCCACCCTCAGGTGGATTCCAAATGTGACCTCATTAACATAACAAGAAACTCCTTTGTAACTCTCATCTCTTAGGAAATTCCAAGGGTTTTAGGAGCCCTGGGCCAGAAATGGAGATCAAGACCAAACATGTCTTTCTTATTACAAATCACAATATCCAAAGTCATACCTCAGAGTCATCCCACCGGAGGGTGAGGAGTCTGGCCATTTATCCTTGGACTCCCATCCACCATCAGTTAGGAGTTGCCCTGGCACATCAACTACCCATGCCATCCTTTCTAGGGCACTGGAGAAGCTACAGACAATCGGGAAAGAGACCTGCAGGGAGAAAGCTGTGAGCTATGGGGCTCTCTATTTAACTGCTGGGGAACTCAGATGTGCTGGGGGTGGGGGGTGGGCGGTATGCATACAGTGAAGATGCATTCTTAGCATCTGCTACATATTGTAGCCTGAAATTTTCCTGTGCTACCCCCCTACTGCTTCAGCTAAATTCAACGGTTTCCAGGAAATTTCTGAGAATTTAACCTTGGAGTATGATTCTTTTCCTTAAGTTAGTTGAACACTAGTGCTCCTTTCATTTTAGTTTTCTTTTGCTTTCTGGTCCTCTGGTCCAGATACTAGTCTTCTTTGCTTTTTTTTTTTTTTTTTTTTAATTAATTTGTTTATTTGAGAGAGCATGCACAAAAGAGAGCACATGGCGGGGGTCTGGGGAGAGGGACAGAGGGAGAGGAAAAAGCAGACTCCCTGCTGAGCCAGGAGCCTGATGCAGGGCGTGATCCCAGGACTCTGGGATCATGGCCTGAGCGGAAGGCAGATGCTTAACTGACTGAGCTACCCAGGCGCCCTTGACACTAGTCTTGTTTTGAAAGGCCACCCACAGTGGGATAGATTTATAAAGCATGCACAATAAATTCTGAGTCTGTGAAAAAGATGGATTATACAGATCTTTCCCAACTGCACCTCACTCAACTGGATTGTGTCACCCAGAAGGTATTCTCTTATCAGAGCAACATCTAACCCAGTCTTGGACTCTTCTGCTCAGATCCCTTCAATATGTATCATCTCTACTGTGCCTTCCCTTTGAAAACTATTCGCTTAGATTCTGGAACATTTCTCTCAGAGTCAGGGCAATACTCTGTCACCTCGGCATTCACTAAATAATGGTTTGTGTATATTATACTGATTTTACTTGTTTTCCACTTTCACATTTACCCATGCTTTATACAATCCTTTGATATGGGTGTTCTGCTTTTTAAGGGATGTGTCACAGTTTGGATTCTCCAGGAAGTAAATTTTGAGATGGAGTTTAGTGTACAGGATGTTTATAGGAGAGTATCCTTGGGGTCAACACCCAAGGAGGGAGATGTGAGCAGTAATGGGCAGAGGGAGACATTGAGTGTCCTATCATGATCAGAGCTAACCTGTTTTGGACTGAAATGGCCTGGTCTTTATACCCCAACCTCTATCAGCCTACATTTAATGTAGGCTACCCCAGAGTGCATGGCCTTATGCAATGCCATAAAGGCTGAATAAGAAACACAGGACAAAAAAAAGAAAGAGAGAAAGAAAGAAAAAGAAAGAAAGAAAGACACAAAATAAGATGGCATATTTAAACCCAAATAAATCAATAATAACATGAAATATGAGAGCTCTAGATAAATGACATTTTCACACCAACTTTTTTAAAAGTCCATCTATCCGCTATTTACAATAAACCAACTAATGGAAAAGGATACTGGAATGTTGGAAGTAATGGAATGGAAAATTATATACCATGGAAACATAAAGAAAAAAACCCTAACATAAATGTATTAATATCAGGAAATAGAGACTTTAGGGGCACCTGGGTGGCTCAGTCGTTAAGCGTCTGCCTTTGGCTCAGGTCATGGTCCCAGGGTCTTGGGATTGAGCCCCGCGTCGGGCTCCCTGCTCGGCAGGAAGCTTGCTTCTCCCTCTCCCTCTCCCCCTGCTTGTGTTCCCTCTCTC